>NC_092216.1:213091-535919 GCF_030445035.2 Dasypus novemcinctus | reverse complement strand
GGCGCCCCAAGAAAGCAGACTTGGCGCCGCGGGGGCCGGCCTGAGGACATCGGGTTCTCGGGGCGTCGCCTCCAGAGGCTGTGGGCAAGAGGGAGTGTTGAGACCCTCAGCCAGTCCTTGTAGATTCATAGTCCTGACTCAGGCGCGCCCCTGCTGTGGATCCCCGCACCCCCACTCCTGACTCCCGACACCCGTACCCCCTCCTCCTGCAGACACACTGGCCCTATAACGTCGCTGACAACTCTGAAGCACCCCCCCCCGCCAGCTCAGCGCCTCCCAGCTATGCCCATTAGGTTTTCCTTAACCAGCATTTTCCATCAGATTTACCTTAATTGGTAATGGGAAGTGTGGGTGCGGAGAGGGGGTAACTGGTCATTGACACTGGAAAGATGGACACAAAGGAAAGCGCCCCGGGCCCTGAGCCACCCCGCTGACTCTGCTTTTTTTTCTGGCACAGGAAACCGCCATCGTGTGCGCCCCACTCCGTGCGCCCCGCCGAGGCCAAGCCCCCAAATCCCACTCCGGAGGTGAAACTCAGCAAACCGCGGGAGACTGGCATCGCCCGGGAGGCTAAGAAACCAAACGCGAACCGTTTCTATCCGCGTTGGTGTCAGGCCGCTAGCTTTCTCCACGCAATATTCACCGCGGGTGAAACGACTTTCCAGAACGTTCGAAAGCTCATCCCACCAGGCTCCAGGGTGCCTGGAAAACTTTGATCGTGTTTCCCTGAACAGTACCTCCAAAATTATGTTTTTCTCTCCCTGAGCTGAAATTCACAAATCATACTCCGTTTCCAAACTCTAAGCGTATATTCCCCGTGTGGCGCCGGCTCCCGTTCCAACCTGTCCAGGCGCCGGGCGCTGGGGTCCAGTATCAGGCCCCGGGAGAAGTGAGTCCAAAGCGCAAATTCTGCCCCTGGAAGGGCATATTTCAAAACCAGGATCCTATTTAAACCTGGAAAGCGGAGCTCACTTTCCCTTCAACGGGGGAAAAAAAAAAAGAGATTATGAAGAATAAAAATGATGAATTAGCCGCTGCGTTAAGCGATAATAAATCAGTCTTGGGGTGAGTCACGATCAATTCCAATTAGTCCTGAATATGCTAAGTAAAGCGTACTACACTGGTTTAGACAGTTATTTCTTCATTAAGAATCACTCAGTGATTTCTTTCACAAATGCTCTAATCTGATTTCCTTTTGATTTCCATTACAGACAGTGAATAATGACATTTAATTTAGCTCTGCGCCGTAAACCCAAAGATATTTGTTGTAATTAAATTACTGCCTGCTCCTCGCCCTGGTCTCATAACTTTCAATTATAACCCTGACAGCTGGGTGATATGAGCTTCTAGTACAACACAAAAATAAAAGGTTAATAAGGACGGGTTTCCATAGGCTTCTCAATTTATTTACAGCAAATTTCCACTCTAAATTGAAACTATATCCTTTAACAGCAAGGGACAGGCTGTATCGAAAAGGCTTTCCAAACAATTCAGAAAGGATTAAAATATAGTTCCTTTCCAGCCCTCTTCCTTGTCTGTCTTCCCAGCACCCCCCATTTCTACACCACGAAAGGATTTTAACTAATTGATTTTTATGAGCACTTTCTGCCGTCTCCTCTTTATTACGTGATTTTTTTTCCCTGTGGCCAAGAGAAAATTATTTCTTTTATACTCCCATGTTTATTTTTATTATGATTTACAGTCGTTAAATTTTAATTCACCTCTGGATCGATAGCCACTCACTTTTTTCCCTCCCCCTCCTTTCTTTTTTTTTTTATTTTTTTTAATTTTTTATTTTCGGGCCTTTTCGAGACGTGCAGGCACCCAAGAAGCAATTTTCTGCCACTGCGAGCCTCCTACTAAGGTGCTATCCAGTAATAGACTACTGAAAGAAATAGTGCAGAATTAAATTACAAGTAATTTATTTTTATAGAAACAGTACATCAAGGCCTGGGAGATATTACATATCCGAGGCATTAAGACACTGCGAGATGACATAAAAGTTGATGTCCCCTTCAGCCAAAGTTTAATCTTTTCATTAATTTAGATGGTGCAGTCCAATCTGTCTTCCCGGGAAGGGCGGCCAGCGGGAAAGCCGCTCCTGGCCCAGCCTCCTCCCCTCGCTGCGGCCACAGATGCTCAAACGGACCTTCGCTGGCGGAGGGTCTGCGGGAAAGACCCTGCCCGCTGGTTCTACGCAGGGAAAACCAGAGAAACGCTGGCAGCCCCCTGGGGAGTTGTTATTTCATCTTAAGAAAGTCTTTTACCGCGGTGGCATGGAAAGACAAGACGGCGGTGCAATACACAACAAATACATATATATATGTATTTTTTTTTTAATTCAACAGCTTGTAAAATGCTGTCTACGGAACAGTTTGCACGTTCGTTTCACAAATAAAATTTGAACGTGTTGGCCCAATACCCAACACGAAATCCTCTCTTTCAACGTGCCTTTGCCCTTTGCGGGTTGGTAATGCTAATTTCTCTTATTCAGAGCCAGTCCCAGGAGTGCGGGGATCCTGCTCCCGCCCCCACCCCCTTTTCTTCTCTCCGCAGCCCTTCTGGTCCTTCTCAGACGCCCGAGCGGGGAGAGAGGAGGCAGAGCTGAGCTCCGAGCCTCGACCTCCCAGAGGTGAGGGCTGCAAACCCCGGAGGAGGCGCCTCGGAGCGAACCTCTGGTCCCTCCATAAATAAATTAATACATTTCATTTCATGTTTACAATGCCGGAGAAAGCCTCGCCTTTGCGCACACCCCGCCCCGCGGTTACACGCCAGATGGGCCCCACGAATTCATGCGCTCCTCGCGGAGTCAGACGGAGCAGCCCCTGCGCCCCCGCGCCCGGCGTGCGGGAGCTAATCCGGCCCAGCGCGCAACCGAGCCGCGTTCACCCCTCTGGTCGCCTCTCGGCTCCCTGGAGTGGCCAGGGGGGTTGGAAAGGAGGGGAGGACGGAGTCGGGGCGGGAAGGAGAGGCGGAGAAGGAAGTCTTGCGTGGAAGAAGAAAAGAAAAAGATCTCCAAATTCCTGACAACCGAGGCCTGAAGCGCGGGAGACGTGCCCTGGCGCACGCGGTTAACCGACCCGCGAAGCCCTCACGGCGTCGCGGAAAGGCCGCGCGCTCCGAAAGGTCGCAGCGCCTGCCCGGGAGGGGACGGTGGCCCGGGCCCCGGTCGCGAGTGTCGGGCCGGCACGGCGGCCGGACCCGCGGTCCTACCTGCACGCGGGCCTCGGAGAGGCCCAGGCGCTGACTCAGCTCCTCGCGCATGAAGGCATCTGGGTAGTGGGTCTCGTCGAAGAGCCGCTCCAGCTCGTTGAGCTGCTCCAGCGTGAAGTTAGTGCGGCTTCGCCGCTGCTTCAGCTTCGTCTGTCCATCTTCGTCTTCGGATTTCACGTCCTCGCGCTTCTCCTTGCACTCGTAGATCCCTGCGGGGGTGAGTCGAGGGTACGCGGATGAGCCCGCGGGCCGCGCGCCGGCGGGGGCTCCCCGACTCGGGCCTGCGCGGACTCCCGCCTCCCCGAGAGACCGTTCCCAGCGGGGTCACCCCCAGGTGGCTTGCTGGCGCGGTGTGGGGAAAAACGAAGTGCATACGCGGGGTGGAAGGGGCCTTGGAAACGAATACGCCTTGACGCAAGCAGGGCGTGAAGTCGATAAAACACACCCGAGGGGGAGCCTCGCTCTTTTTTTTTTGTAACAACCCGGGCACCGCCGGGCGCAGTGATTCTTGGCCTAATCTCCAAATAGTTTCCTCAATTATCCACTTCATGCCTGTTGACACAACCTCACTTTTTTTATTTGGAGGAGGGGGAGGGTGTTAAATATTATTTTTAAGTCAGAAAACGGCTTAGGAAGAAGTGCCCGAGTGCCGGCTGCCTGGCGGAACACGGGAGGGGCGCACGAGCTGGGTGAGATGCGCGCGGGCCAGGCCGGGGGTCCCGGCTGCGAGAGGGCTGCTGGCGCCCGCCGCGGGGGAGCGGGGCAGGCCGCGTCCGAGCCTTCCGGGTGCCCAGCAGCTGGACGCGCGGACCCCACCTTGTTCTCTTTCTGGCCCGGAAAGCAGCGCAGTGACTTTACGCAGTGGGCACCTCGGCGGACCTCTTTCTCGCTTGTCCACAGGCAGTGGGATACAGCCTCCCAAAGCGCCAAGAATGGCACGGCCTTGTGTCCAAATATTATGAGCTCCCGTGTATTTGCCGGGAGGGGGGCTGGGCATCAGACAACACGAGTTAGTCTCTCAGAATCCAGGTGAAGGAAATGCGGACTCTGCCACGCTCGGGTTCAAAGTGAGAGGTACCCTCCCTTTCCAGCCCCCAGGGGATGCCAGGTGGGCCCTCTTGGTGGGATCTTCTCTGCTCCCCAGGAATCTGCGCTCCAAAGAAGCTCTATTGGGCCTGGCGTTCCCCTTAGCTCTGAAAACGGACTCAAAATGGTGCCCCGAAGTGGGGTGGGACCCAAAGCGTCTATGGCTCTCCCCCACGTAAATCCTTCCCTAGTGGCAGCCCTAACTCTCCCCCTCCTTCCTTTCTCTAAATCTGAGCCCCGCTGAGAAAAGGATTTTCAAAGTCCTTACAATTAGGACTTTGCAAAGTTCATGGACTCCTGGTACCGGTATCCACGAGGACAGCTGCCCAGGGGTCCAGACCACTGGGTTTCTCCGGGAAGCCCCCATCGCATTTGACTTCCATCCTGCAAAGGGCACGCTGGCTCTCTACCTTCGCAGGGTCTCCCACCTCTGGCGTCGGAGGAAGCCATAGCTCCTGCAGCTGGTTTCTCCTCCTTCATCCGTTTCTCCTTTACATCCCCTTTTCTTTCCTCCCAAGGGCCCTTTTCCTAGACCCCACGGCCTCGGTTGTCCAGGGCGTGAGGAGGCAGATGAGAGGAGGGGGCTCCACTTCTCAGAAGGGCAGGGGGGCAGTGGTCATGGGCCGTCAGCCGCTGGGTGCTGTACACATATGAAATCAGTGCAGGCCATTGGCAGAGGCCGGCCGACAGACCACCTGCTCTCCATTAAAGAAAATGCTCTTTGTACAAATTACCCAACCAGGTGCCCTGAGCCAACCCCAGGTAAGGCAGGCCCGGCACAATTGCCTCAACTGTCCGCAGTAAGGGGCTTATTTTGACCACCCACTTTCTGCTTAAGGTCCTCAAAAGATGTCTCGCTCCCTGCCCTGGCTGAATTCTGCCTCTCCAGACCCAAAGGGTTAGGGTGCAGATAAACAGAAAAGCTGTGCTTTTCCTGGTAAAGAGCCCACCCTGGGGGGGGGGGGGTCTCCCTGACCCCTCAACTCTGGCAAACCGGGGAAGAGAAATAACGATGAGCCTCTGGATTTTCTCTTTGCAAGGAAAAATAGAGATTAATGGCGTTTTCCCAACTGTGTCTTTCAGAAATCTAGCCAATTGTGTTCTGCTGATTTATCGGAGCCAGTCCATGGGTTTATACAAAAATCTAGAGGTTGGGGCCGCGAGGCTCGGCTCAGCGCCCTTTTCCTGCTGGAACAAACTGGGCCATCGGTCACCAAGCCTTGGGACACAGTGACACCGCGGGGGGCCCTGGCTGCACGCACCCAGGGCGCGATTATCCCTGACGGGATTGGCTGCGCTCTGAAAACCTATTTGGGGGCGACGGGGGCCCAGTGTCCAGCAGGTCCTCCGGGCCCATCAGCCCGTGTCCAGATCCCTCTGCCGCAAGCGCTGCGGCCAGGCCACCTGCGGACACCAGGGTGGTTTTAATTTACAGACCCGCGACACCCTTGAGATTCCAGGGGAAAGTTTTGCATAAGAGGAAATGGTGCCGGGAGGTTCAGGGGCGTAAGACGTGCCTGCGAGAGTTCCTCCGGGAATCCCTGGCCAGCGCGAGCCCAAATCTGCCTATTTCTAGCTCGGGGAAGCCGGCAAGCCATGGGCGCTCAGAGAGAGTGGGTGGGTGTCTCCTCTCTGCACGATGAGGGAAATAGAAAAAGAGAGGACAGATAGCGAAGCTGCCCTGCGGTATTCCTCGGGTTTAAGGCACCTGCACCCGGTCAACTCGAGGCCGGGGAAGTTCCCGTTGCAGCGCTCACGCCCGGGGGAAGGGAGCCCGCGGGCCGCGCGCGGCCCCAGCTCCAGCCGCCCGCGCCCTTTCCCGCCGGCGTCCGCCCCCGCCTCCGCGCTCCTCCTGCAGGCTCCTGCGTCCGTTTGGCCTCTTTCTACGAGAGTCGCGATCGATGGTCGGGACCTTTCCCCACCGAGCCGCAGCGGGAAATGAATAGAGTACGGGGTCGAAAGGAGAGCGAGCGGCGGCGCCAGGGCCTCCCAGCGCGCGGAGCTGGGGGAGGCGCCCGGAACGCGAGGGGCCCCGGGGCCGGCGCGCGGCTCGCTTACCTTCCCCAGCGCCACCCGAGCCGAACTCCTTGAGCTTGTCCTTGCTACTTTCCACGTGGTCCTTGAACAGATGGACGGGACAGTGGCCGCCGCCTTCGGTGATGTCCGGGAGGCTGGATTCCGAGCTGCCCAGCTCGCGGGAGCGCGCCAGGCCACTCTCCAAAACTTCCCGGTACGTGATGGAGTCCTTTTTGCCGCCGCCGCCGCCGCCGCCGCCACTGCTCTCCTTGCTCTTCTGGTCAAAAGATTTGGATACAAAGGCCGTGAGCTCTTCCATGGCTTCCCGGGGCTGCGGGGGGGATCCGCGGGGCTCGGCGGGGCCGACTGGGAGCCGGGCTGCGCTGCGCACGCCTCCCCGGCGCGGAGAGGACTGTCCGTCTGGGGTAGGTCCGCCTGCTGTTATTTGTGCCTTTCAATTTGAGATCACACTATTTATACCGGCCTCACTCAGCCCAGCCCCCCAGCTCTCCCTGTCTGCAGCAATTACGGCTGCCGGCTCCGCGGCGGGCGCACGCCAGGGCGCTATCTCTTCCCCACCTCCAGCCCAGCAATTGGCTTCCTTTTCATTTCATCACTGTTTGGCATCTGAGTACCTCGGTACGGAGAGGAGAAGATCAAATTTTTGAAGAGAGAGGGAGAGGGCGAGCGCGCGCGCGCGCGCGGGCGCAGGCGCCAGCGCCCCAAACAGGTATCTGCAATTCTGTCAATGGGTGGCAGAAACGAAACTCGAGGAGGAGTTTATCGATTGTAAGGAGGTCCTCGGCAGCCGGCGTGGCGAGGAGAGCACGGCCCCGCTTTTCAGAAAATGTCCGCGCGCAGGAGGGCGGCGGGACCGAGAGGAAGCGGACCGAGGTGACGCGCCATCGAAGGAGATAATCGCTCCCAAGTTGGCGATGCGGCTGGGTCGCCGGCTGGACTAGCCAGAGGGGCACGGAGCGAGTGTGGGGCGCTGACGCCGCGGGGGTGGCCTGGAGACTAATTGAGGGCCCTGGAAGCGATTGGAAACGCTGCTTTGCGCCTTCTCGGTGACCGCCGGAGCTGCGGCGGGGGCGGTGGAACGCGGCTCGCAGACCTCGGAGGGGCCCACGCCGCGTAGGCCGCGGAAGCAGCTCGCGCCCTGGCCTGTCTGGAACAGCCGCGGGGGCGCAAGGAGAATCGGTTTGTAGACATCCTTCCTTGGGGCACGCGTCAGATCGCGCACCGCGAGACACACGCCGCCTTCTTTAGCGCCGCGCCGCGCCTCCCGGGATCTAGGATGTTTACTTAGGGAAATTTTTATTTTGGGTTTTGCCACGGTTTTCCTACCCAGCTCCTTCTCCCCTTCCCACCACGTGCGTAGGGGGTAACTGCTTTTCTCCGCCGCAGTATGAAATTCATCTTACAGTCTTGGAAATCAAACGTGTCGTTCTCCTCTGCAAAATTCCATATGCAAATAAAGTTGACTCCCCCTCCCCGTTCTTCCCCCCCCCACCCCCCTTTTTTTTTTCTGGAGCATTTCCCCCATCCCCTCCCCCCTCTGGAGTGGCGACGTGGTTTTTACGAGGCTGGGAGGGATTCCCGGTTCTTGGGGGAGTTTGTTTTGCCTTTTCGGAGCCAGTGCTTCCTCCGAGGCGTGCGTTAATCTAATCCCAGGATCCAGCGCACCCTCCGGGCCGAGGATTTGCCCAACTCGGGCGCCCGCGGGAGCCCGACGGTGTCTCCCTCAGCGGGAAGGGAACTGAGCGATTTCTTCGGACACTCCGTGGGACACCCTTTCCACGCCAGATGCTTGGGCCTCGGCCGGAGGGGTCACGCCAGAGAAGAGGGGGCGAGGAGGAGTTGCAAAACCAGACCTGCTCTTTTCTTTCCCTCCCCTCCTTCCCTCTTTCCTTCCTCCAGATTCCTCTCTCTGTTCCTTCTTTCTCTCCCTTCTCCCCTTCTTGTTGTTTTCCTCCCCTCCCTCCTTCTTTCCCTCCCTCCTTCTGTGCCCTCTCTCCTCCCCGGCACGCTGCCCCAGTGGCGGGCGCCTCGCTTTGCCTTCCGCGGCCTCTCCGCTTCAGCCCGCCGCAGAGCTGGAGCTTTGGAGCACCCGCTTCTCCTGGACTTCAAAAGCCAAAGGCTTAGAAGCCCCCCTCCCCAACTTAACAAACAGGACTTTGTCACCGCGGCCCTCTAATCAAAGCGGAGGCGCACCGATATCACACAGAATTACAAATAGCCCCTCGTCTATTATGCATGCGGCGGCCTCCGGGCCGGCGAGGGGGGGCTCGCGGAGGCCGCGCCCGGAGCGAGGGAGCGGGGCGCGCGGGGTGGCGGCGCGAAGGTTCACAAACTGACAGTCCTCGCCCGGCCAATCCACCCAATCCCACTCTGGGGACCCGGCCACACCTGAGCGCCCTGCGCGCGAAGGACAGCAGAATAGTGGGCTGGGATGAGCGGAGGTGAAGGGGGTGGCGAGCCAGACGGGGGGAGTGGGAAAGGGAGAGGGCACAGAGAAAGAGAGAGGGAGGGGTCAAGGAAATAGAAGGAAAGAGGGAAAGAGGGAAGGGAAAGAAAAAGAGGAAAGAGATAAAAAAAGAGAGAGAAGGGGAAAAGAAAGGAGAGACAGGGGAGAGAGAAAAGGGAGGAGAAGAGGGAGAAGGGGGAGAGAGAGAAAAGCCCTGGGGGAAGGGTCTGGGGACCTGGCCAGAGCAACTTTCCCTGGCCCAGGCCTCAGGAATGAGGAAACTTTTCCTCAGCGGCTCTTCTCCCTCTTGACCTCCTCCCAGCCTTCCCACACCTCCAGCTTCAAGGGGCGTGGGGTCCCTAGACACCAGCCTTTCCCCTCTGATTCCGTGTGGCCGCCAAGCCCTCCAGGGGCATGGGGCTGGCTGAGAGGCCGCAGGCGCCCAGCGGGCACTGCCCCCCAGCTTCTGCTCTCTAGCAGGGCTCCCTGCTCCCTCCCCTGGGGAGGACTGCAGAACCAGGATCTCCCCAGCGCCGTCGGGGGACCCCCAAGAGGAGGCAACAGGAAGAGCCCTTAGAGCTGAACGATTCTTAAGTCTGGGCAATCGAGCGCTCCCTCCCTCCAACCCAGTGCGGCCCTAACTCAGGTTCCAAATGCAGGAGAATGAATTTGCAAAAACTCGCATCCTACAATAAATGTGGTGGCATCTACCCAGCGAAGGCCTCCCCTTTCTCTCAACCTTGACTGGCTAATGAAGTGAGAGCATCTTGTCAAATCAAACTTTTCCCCTGGTGGTCAGGTCCTGCAATGTTCTCCTCAGCTTTGGGGACCAGGAGGACAGGGGCTCCCCAAACTCCTCCCCTCCCTGTGCCAAGGGGCCAGAACCCCAATTCAGGGCATTTCCACACAGCAAGTGCCTAGAGTTATTGTCATCGTCACTAGTCTAGCCTAGGCAGGGACTTTTTCACCCCACATTTTTTGCTAATTTGGGATGTCGTCCAAGTAGCTCTCTTGTGCTTGCATTGGACAGGGCAGCAGTGGGCCAGGCCACCCTGTAGACCAGAGGAGCTTGCTATTGCTGCCCAGGTGACTCTTGGAAGCACAAACCAGGGCTAAGGGAGAGAAGGTAATTTTCAAATCTCAGGTGCCTTCAGAGAACGTGGACCCTTCCAGGCATTTGGGAAAGAAATGGGCTTCAGAAAAGTTTGTGGCGAGAAACGGGAAGCACAGACGCCTCTGAAGAGCGACAACAAAAAGGAAGAACCAGGGGGAAGGACAGCAAAAGGGGCTTCCCAAGCCGCGCAGCCAGGCGGCTGGCCCTGGAGGGGAAGAGCCATCGGGAAGGAGCTCTGCTCCGGGGGTGTCCCTGCGCCCCACGCTGGCGCGCGATCCGCGCCGACACCGGCTGGTGAAGTCCTGGGCGTCTGGCCCGCGCCTACCCCATTTAGGTCCCAAACAGGAAGAGACACACAAACAACTCGCCATCAAACGGAGTAAGAAATGCCAGGAGAACCTGCGCTGAGGGCGAAGGACAGGCCGCAGGCGAGGGAATCCTAGCGACTCATTTTTAAACAACCGACCTGTACTCTCCAGCCCCCCGAGTTCTGAGGGACAGACGAGGCTCCGGGCCCGGGCGACTGTTCTGCTCGCCGGCCTCTCCCCAGGAGGGGCGCGCTGCCCCCGTGCCCTCTTCCGTTTTGCCCCGCGCTCCCGACGCGCGCTGACCCCTTGCGACCCACTGCGCTGGCTCCCTCCTCCCCGCCCCGGGTCTCCTCCTCGCCCTCCCCGCTTGCCTCCGACCCCCACCCAGGCCGAGAGCCTCCCCTCGGGGGCAGCCAGAGCGCGAGGCTAAGCTGGCCGCGTCCAGACGCCGGAGCTCCCGCTAGCCCCGCTTCCGCCCGCCGCCAACTTTCTCCCAGCGCACTCGGGGCAGGGCCCCAGGGACCCGGGCTGGAAAACGGGGACGCGTCGGACAGGACGGGTTGGAAACTGCTGCAACCGGTTCCCCAGTGGCCGCGCGCCGTTGGAACGGTTAGGAGAGGCCGGGTCAACTTTTCAGGGGAGCCTTGCTCCCTTCCCTTCCATTCTTCAAAGGCAGGAAAGAAACAGGAAGGACTCTTAGCTGTTGGATGACTCTGGGACCTGGTCTGGAAGGCCCCGTAAACTGGGCAAGGGTCTCTGTCCTGTTTCGGCGCTCCCAGGAAACCTAGCAAGAGAGCCCTGTGGCCACAGCTGACCCCCCAGGCACACAGGGGCCACCTCCCACCCTGCCCCTTCTCCCAAGCTGAGCCTGAGCAAACAAACTTGTCAGTGAGCCACAACTTGACTTTCTGGGTGAAGAGTAGATCCATTTGCATGAATGGGCCCCTCTGCTAAAAACCCTTTCCTTTTGGGTATACAAGGAAAGAAAAAAAAGGCAATTCATATCCAAAGATCCAGAGCAGCACTCTCCAGGAGCAGACAGTGGTGGCCTCTGCCCGTCAACCTCCAAAGCTCCTCAAGATCTGCCCGGGCAGGGCCAGCTGTCCCTCTTCTCCGCAAACAGCCTTCCCCGCGCCCCCCGGGGCCCTTCGTGTTTCCCATGGAAAGGAGGAACCGTATTTCAAGGAAAGCCCCTTCCTTCGGGCCCGCATTCTCATCCCGTAATGCGAAAGACAATTTCTATTAATGATAAGAAGGGAGAGTGTTAATGTGTTTCCCAGCCCAGAGAGCCTTTTTAAAACAACAATCAGCCCCTCCCTGCGCATCAAGTATTTATAAGGATCGATCCGAGGCTCAGGATTTTACAGACGTCTTAACACATTTCATAGATGTCTCCTCGCCCCCCCCCACTCCTTCCTGTTAAATTTCGCAGCCGCTGTTTGTACTGCCCTTGTATGCTCTTTATTGATTTACCCAAACATCTGTGTTTCAAATGTGAGGTTAATAGATTTTCATTAAAATGGGTTTTGTTAATCCGGCTTGTGAATGGATGAGATTGATCCTGTCCACAAATGCTACATCTATAATATTAATAAATGGTGCGATGGGAGGGGGGCTGGTCTCTGTCCCCTGGGGGGTGGGCTGCTTGTGTGCATGCAAAAGCTTGTTCTCCAAATGTGGCCTTTTCATTTCCTCTCAGTTTTGCTGTAGTGTTTTATCCCACGGTTTATTTTGGAGAGTCTCTCTAAAACAACCCGAGATGCAAAACTGCATTTAAAAAAACAAAACAATACATTTCATATTAAGGAACGTTCTTGTGCTTTCATGGGGCCGAGTCCGTGGAATTTTCTCCTCTTTCCCCCACCCCGCTTTATTAAGTGCTTTGCGACATATGGTGGAAATTAAAACTCTTTCCTTTCGGATTTAGGCCCAGGACCCTTACTTTACGTTTTATTTAAGAAAAACATTATTTTGGCAAGGAGCAAAGCAGTTTGCCACGAAGGACGTTCAAGCGGACCGTTTTTCGAGAGACCACCGCTAAACAAACAATGGGGGAAGCGTTCCTCTACGATGAATAAATTAAGCGCTCGCAGCCAGCAGTTTTTGCGGTAATTAATGTTGTTTGAAATAAATCTTAGGGGGGTGTCTTTTGATTTTCATCTCCATTTCTGGCACGGGCCTCGGCGAGAAGACACACAAGAAACCGAGGCTGTTTTCTTCTCTGGGCACCCCCCCACCCTCGGTCTGAATTCGCCTTCCTTTGGGAAAAAGCCTGATCCAAAACTGCACCTAAAATCTCTCGCCACTTATCACCAATGCCACAGCCCGAGTGGGAGACTCTTCTTGGAAAGGCCCCTGGCCCTCGGCAGGGAACTTGCGCAGAAGGCGACTCGCTCCCGCGGGGCGTCGCGCGCAGGGCGTGTCCCCGCGGGGCCAGGCTGGGGGTCTGCCTCGCTGCTCAGGCTGGAGCCAGCGTCCGGAGGCGCCTCGGAACCGCCGAGGAACGCGAGGCAGGCGCCTGGAATCTTAGCGGCAGACGAATCCATCCGCCGTGCCGGGACCCAGGACACCGTCTCAAAGTTTGTCAGGATCGTTTCAACCGACCGCCACGTCTCCCACCTCCCAGGAAGGGTCACTGGGGAGTCAATCCGAACAGCCGGGCGCCTCTGCGCTGTGGGATACTGTGTCAGTGCACTTGCCATCAACTTCCGGGCGACATTAAGAGAAGAAACTGTAGCATTGACATGAAGTGGCCACGGTAGCTGCTGAGGGCAGGGAGAGGGAAGAAGAGATGTGAGGTGGGGGCATTTTCAGGACTTGGAGTTGTCCTGGGTGGTGCTGCAGGGACAGATGCTGGACATTGTATATCCTGCCATAACCCACTGAATGGACTGGGGGAGAGTGTAAACTACAATGTAAACTATAATCCATGTGCTGCAGCAGTGCTCCAAAATGTATTCACCAAATGCAAAAAATGTGCCACGATGATAAAAGAGGTTGTTGATGTGGGAGGAGTCGGGGGAGGGGGGGGGAGGTTAATATGGGGACCTCTTATATTTTTTGAACGTAACATTAAAAAAAATAAAGATAAAAAAATAAAAAGCCTTCCATTCGAGGAGGCAGTTTTCATTAAATCAGACTATTTGTATCAGGCGTGCCCACCCGTCCCGCTTCCTCCGCTGGGCAGAACGGAACCCCCAGGGCTAAGGAAGGGGCCACGGGAAGCAGATCCAAGTTCACATTCCTAGGTGAACCCCTGAGGCCTGAGGTCCCCCAAGCCTGCTCGACCCCCGCGCCCCGCGCCCAGCCTTGAAGCGCCAGAATATCCCGGGGCCCCGAGTGGGCTCACGCGGCCCCGAGATTGGAGTCTGCGAGAGTCGCCAACCGAGCCTGGTGCTCCGTCTCCAGGCGGGAGCGCATCAGGCTCTAAGAAGACTGCGTATCACTACTTAGCAAGACTGGGGGGCTCCGCGGGGGCGGGGAGGGTGAGCGCCTGTTCCTCCTCCCTCCAGAGTCATATCCCACTAAAAGGGTCCCCGAAATGACCCCGCGCAAGGCTGCTTGTGGGGGGCTGGGGGTGCGCCCCGCCCGGTGCATGAGGGGGGACACTTGCCCCACCAAGGCGGGGTCTTCCGAGAGGAGTGGGCGGGGAACCGCGTGTCCTGAGGCGGAAAGGGGCAGGAGAGAGCGAGAGATTATGTGGGCGCGGCCCCGCTAATTGGGGAGCAGAAAGCGCAGGCCCCGGCAGCAGGGCGGCTGGGAGGAGGAGGAGAAATCTCCCCGCTGGCCTTAACGCGAGCAGCTCAGCCTCCTGGCCTGAGGCACAGCTTGGAGCGAGAGAGCTGAGCTGGCCGAGCTGGACACCCGCCAGGAGCCCACCTTGGAGCTCAGCCCCCAGAGCTGGGGAGGGGGCCAGTGCCCTGAGGGTCTCGGGAGGGAGCACGGGAAACTACGGCTTCTCCCTGTGGAGAGGATGGTCACCGAGCAGGATCCGGAAAATCGCTGGCGACGCTCACACTTAAGGAGGAGAGGACAGGGCACCTGCGAAGTCCTGGGGTGGGGGAATGGGGCAGGAGCCTGCTCCATCCCACCAGCTGAGGGTCCTGGGAGCCCCCTGCGAGGAGCAGCTGTACCCATAAGTTCCTCACGGAGTATCCTGGGGCTCACCTGCCTGCCAGTGGAGCTACCGGGCAGTACCCATATGGGCCAGAAGGTGTGGCAGTGGGCGCTCCCAAGGTCAAAGGCAGGGCATGCCCTTGGTTTCCCTCTCTCTCCCCTTCTCTTTTCCTCTTCCCTCCCTCCTTTCCTCTCTCTCTCCTTCCTTCCCTCCCCCTCCTCCCTCCCTCTTTATGTCAGATCTCAGGCCCTGTAAACAGGTGGTTTCCACAGCTGCAGGAGCCAGGACACCTCTTGACGCTCGCTTTGTTCAGGCCTGCGTCTGGGACCCCTTTAACTCTTATTCTAAGGGCTTGGAGTTATCATCGGCCCAACTTGCGGGTGGGGGAAGTAGATTCGGGCTGGAGGAGGCTGTGCGGGGAATAGCAGGTCCCAACCCTTCTGAAGCACCCTTTACTGGCCTGGAGAGCTGGGGTCCCTGGGAGGATCAGAAGAGTAACTTTCAGAGGGGCAGTGAGGATGCCGCACCCTGGAGGGCAAAACAGGGTGAATGGGTAGTTTCCTTCCATGTGGCTCTCCTTGGCTTCAGGGCACAGCCGGGCTGGGCTGGAGTTGTCCCGTTGCCTCTAGTTACTGAGATTCTGGGACTCTGTCCTCCTGCTGTAGGAGGGTCAGGCTGGAGAGTTAGGGCAGGCAAGCTCAAGGGCACAGGAGAAGTTAGGGCAGCTGGACACAAAGGCAAGGGCAGCTGGCCACAAGGGCAGCAGAGGTCTTGGAGGCCAAGACTCCATGGGAAGTTTGAAGAGCGTGATTCCTCACCTCCTTTTGCAGCAGGCAGAGAGGGGATTTTGGGGGGAGAATCAGCTCCTTTGGATGTCCTGACAATGCTCCAGCTTTTTATTTTCCTCTTTTGCTATTGTGCTCCCTGTGGAACCAGTAAGACTACCTCCCTTCTAAGCTGGATACCTTTGTGTCGTGTTAGAACAGTCAGACCCCTCCAGAGAGGTGAAAAAATTCATCCAGGGAGCGGAGAAGACAGCTGTGAATTGTTGCCCCCAGATTAGCTTCGGAGCTACCCATTGGGCCAGGCATTTGATAAAAGGACCCGATTCAGTGATTTTTTAGGATTGTCATTAAATACTTAATGAGTGCTGGGTGCTGGGTGGGCTGGGTGCAATGGGGGACCCTTCAAAGGCATCCACGTTGTGATCTTTGAAATGTGCGACTATGTAATATTACAGGAAAAAGACTTTACAATGTCATAAATGCCCCGACATTAAAACAGACACATGATCCTGGGTTTCCCATATGGGCCCAATCTACTCAGTCAGTGCTTATGAGCAGAGAATGTTGTTGGGCTGGAGGCCAAAGGAAAAGACAGAAATCCAAAGCACAAGAGGGACATGACCTACGAACACTGGAGGGACCCACGTGGAAAATGGGGAGGGACGTGGGCGGCTACTAAGAGCAAAGACACTGGGTGGCAGCCAACCACAAAAGAAAAAAAAGAGAGAAAGACAGAAAAAGATATTTCAGTCTTGCAACCACAGGAAACTGAATTTTGCCAACAATGTACATGAGATAGGAAGCAGATTCTTCCACAGAGGATCCTGATTTTGCCTTTGTTGAGCAGTGCCTGGAAGCCTGACCCAAAGAACTATGATATAATCAATAGGTGCTGTTTTAAGCTTCTACGTCTAGGATAATTTGTTATAGCAACAAGAGGAAACTAGAACAGGTGCTGACTCTACGCAATGCGCTGGGGATGTAGACATAGATGAGACAAACTTCCTCATAGAGGTCACATCTTCTTGGGAAAAATAGATTATAAAGAGGGACATAATTAAAAATCCAAGTGTACTTTTTTGTGGGGATAAGTATCTTGAAAGGTTACGAATCAGAAAGGAATACAGTAAGAGAGTGCTCCTTGATAATTTGATAGAAACTTAGAGTTGAGGGAGCAAGACGTGAGAAGATGTGGAGAGAGGACAACCCGAGAAGAAACAAGGACAAAGGCAGGAGGTTGGAATGAGCCTGTTATTGACTGAGCTGAAATGATAAGGGGGAGCATTCCAGGGTTAGAGCTGGGCAGCAGACTGCAAAGGGGCTTATAACCCACTGCAAAGACTTGACTTAGTATGAGGAGAAGCCAGGGAAGGGTTTGGGGCCAGGGGTGTCAAGCATCACCTGTATTTAAACAGTCCCCTCCAGGCTGCTGTATGGAGAGTAGATGGAAGGGGAGCTTGGTGGAAGGTGAGGAGACCACCAGCCAGGGAACTCCCATATCCAGGTGAGAGAAGATGTGGACACAGTAAGGGCAGAAGCAGGGGAGAGGGTGATTAGGTAGACTTGGAATATGCTTTGGATCTAGAACTAACAAGACTGGCTGATGACTCGTAAGTGAAGCATGAAAGAAATGGAGGAGTTGAGGGCTTTGGCCTGGACAACTAAATGCATGGGGATGTCGCTTCCCAAAATGTCCAAGAAGGTGGAAGGAACAGCTCCCAGGACAGGTCAGTTGTTGTCCCTCTCCCCTTTAATTTTAGCTTGCTTAGTTTGCAATGCCCACCAGACCACTGAGATGTCGAGGAGTCAGTTGGATTGGTGGGTCTGGGCTAAGGAAGAGAACAGGGCTAGAAACCTATCATTACATTTTGAAACGATCAGTAGGTATAGAGCATGGCTCTTGAAGCCGTTGGACAGGATAAGCTGACCCAACACGTAAATGTGGACAGAGAAGAGAGAAGGTCCAGTAACTGAGTGCTGGGTCATGTCAACACTTAAAGGTTTGAAGGAAGGACAAAGCAAAGAATGTGGAGAGGGGGTGTCCAGTGAGGTAACAGAAAATCCAAGGGGGAATTTTCTGGAATAAATTGTTTCTGAAATCCTACCAACATTAAAAGGATAAAAAGGGAATATTTTTAACAACTTGATGCCAATGGATTCAACAACTAAGACAAAACGAACAAATTCCTTGGGAGACACAGAATACCCAAAGCTGACACACAAAAAAATAGAAAACATGAATAGTCCTAGGGAGAAATTGGAGTAAATATTTAATTTAAGTCTCTAGGTTCAGATTGTTTCAGTATTGAATTCTAACACACATTTAAGGAAAAATTGCCAATCCTACACAAACTCTTGCAGCAAGAGAGGGGGAGGAAGCATTTCCTAACTCATTCAATGAGACCTACATTACCCAAACAAAGCTCATATAAGAAAAGAAAATTAAAGACTAATATCTACCATGAACATAGATAAAGAAATCCTTAACAAATATTAGCAAATTGAAACCAAACATATTTATTAAAAGAAAATAACACACTGCGACGGCTTGCTCGGTCAGTAGAGGTGGGGTCTGGCTGCGGACGAGGGGTCGGTCCAGCTCTGGACGAGGGGTCGGTCCCGCTCGGGACGAGGGGTCAGTCCCACTTGGGACGAGGGGTCGGTCCGGCAGCAGACGAGGGGTCGGTCTCACAGGGGTTGCGCGGTTCGGCTGACGGGGTCGCCCGGCGAAGCCGGTGACGAAGGGGTCGCCCGGAGAAGCAGGCGACAAACTGGGGACAAGGGAGGCCAGGCCCTTGTCGGGGGCTCTCAGGACTGGAGGGCGCACGGCAGAAGAACTACCGCGGAGACAAGGTAAACACGCAAGTCCACTTTATTGAGGGAGAGGCAACAGTTTTATAGGGGCTGGGGAAGGCTGATTGGTCGAAGCTATGCCCTGTTCTGATTGGTTGCTGGCAAAAGGTCAGTGGGCGGTACTGGACAGGGGAGGGGTGGTGGTTAGGGATTGGCTGTCGCTGTTGCTGGGGGAAGGGGCAGGGTTTAGGGATTGGTGGCTGCTGTTGCTGGGGTGGAGGGCAGACTGGAGTTTCCCGCCCACGCCTGGCTGTTGCTGCTGTCGGGGGAAGGGAAAAGGACGGGCTGGATTTTTCCGCCCACGCCTGGCTGTTGCTGCTGTCAGGGGAGGGGAAAAGGGCAGACTGGATTTCTCCGCCCACGCCTGGCTGTTGCTGCTGTTGGGGGAGGGGAAAAGGGCAGACTGGAATTTTCTGCCCTGCGCCTGCGCAGGGAGAAAGAAGGCATCGTGTGGCGCTATCCGGGAGGAGGGGCGGCCGCGGAAGCATGGCTGCCGAGAAGGGGAGACCCGAGGGCACTCTGCGCCCATGCCGAGCTCCCTTCAGGGGTGGCGGTGGGCCCGACCAGCCACCCTATTATGGGGGCAGCGGCTTGGCCTGCCGCGGCTGCTCCCCTGCCAGGCCAGCAAACCACACTTCAGCCCGAGGGGTGACCGCAACACACCATGACCAATGGGTTTTATCTGAGAAATGTAAAGTTTGTTTAGTATTTAAAAGCCAGCCAATGCAATCCACCATAATATTAATAGGATAAAGAAGAAAAACTGTATGATTATCTTAAAAAGTGCAGGAAAAGAAAGGAAATCTCCAGAGTCCAATGCTTCTAACAAGCCCAGGATTCTTTCTGTGGACTCTAGAGAAGTTTGCGCACCATGAGTCATAGACACGGATTCTAGTTATGCATTTTCCAGCTTTCCTCGCCTTCACTATCCAACTTTTTGAAGACCTTGTATAAGTCTTGTATAATTTTTCCTTTGTCCCAAACACATTCAGACCACTTTACAAATCTTCGGATTTTTGCTCCAAACCCATCTCATGTACTACAAAGGCATGAGGGGAACTTGTTGGCTCATAAGTGCCCTCCCTCTCTCCATGTAAACTAAACACTGATAATTGCAAAAGGACAAGGGTGCTGATGACATAAAGCTGGAATGGGTTCTCCTCGTGTTGAGAAGACAGGGGTCCTGAAGCTAAAGAGGACCTAGGCAGAGACCCATCTTGAGGGGGAAGTCAGAGGTGAGACCTCCCCGGTTACAGATCACGGGGAGTGAGTGTCAGCTATCCTGGAGGCTAGTGGAGTTAGGTCACAAAATGTGGAAACAGATGCAGTATTGGGAGCAGGGTAAGAAAAACAAGAGGCACGAAGCAGCAATAAATACCTTATTGGGAATATGATGAGCGATTCTCAAAAACACCGTTTGAGCAACCCAAGGGTCCACTGACAGAAAAATTGGCAAACAAAACGTGATAGATACGCCCAATGGATTATTATTTGGCCCAAAGCAGGAATGACTTTCTGCCCGTGCTACCACATGGATGAACCTTGAAAATGTTACGCCGAGTGAAATAAATGGAACACATAGGGACAAATACTGTGTGATTTCCCTTCTATGCAATACCTTGAAATAGCCAATCTGTAGAGGAAGACCGTAAATTAGGGATTACCAGGGGATGGGGTAGGAAGAAGGAGAGTTTCTGCTTTGTGGATATAGAGTGCTTGTAAATTTTGGAAAACTTTAAGTAAACAATACTCCTTAATAACCATAACCCTTTACAAAAGTACTCTTGCCATACCTTTTACCTGCTGTCTCCTCTTAGCCATTTTGTTGGGTTCTTGGCAGGGTTTTTTGGTTGTTGTTTGCTTGTTTGTTTTTTGCCCTTTGAGTGCTGACACAGCTAAGGAAAGTAAGGCTCATGCTGTAAGCAATTCTTGGAGCCTTGGGGATTGGCCGTGGGACCATTCCTATTTTTAAGTCCACCGGAAATTCATCCTGAATCCCTTACTCACTGACGAGCAGAGTGGCTGCAGCAGCTGCAGGACAACAGAGGACCCTACTAGGTTTTCTCTTGAACCAACATGCGAGGACTTCTGCTCTATAACCGTCCCCTCCAAGCAAATTTTACCTGCTTTCTTCCCGAAAGCACCTTCTGAGTTTCTCCACAGAAGTTAGAGATTTCTTCCAAACGATGCTGTCTCACATTGAGTTGAAAAAGCTCCAGATCTTCAAAAAGCCCCACTGCAGAAGCAACACTTTGGCCTTGGAAATGACTGTATTTTGTTGATTGAACGAGATTTCACCCCCAGTTCTTTCTTCCACGCCAGCGGCCAACCGTCCTTTGTGGAATCACTGAACCACAAAGTGCTCAGCTCTGCTATTTTTCTGGGTTTCTTTTCCTTGGCACTATTTAGCCTTAGGGTCAGGCCCTTTTTCTTTGTGGGGGGGGGGGGGGGCATCCTGTGCATTGTAAGATATTTACAGAAACCCTGGGCTCCATTTACTCGGTGCCGGTAGCACCCTGCCCTCTTCCCTCTTGTGGCAACTAAAAACGTCTCCAGGTATTGCCAAGTGTCCCCCTGGGGAGGGGACAACTTATTCCAGCCACGGCTTAACCAAAAACAGAGCACATTTTTTTAAAAATCGCAAGTAATAATACTAATATTATTTGTACTGTGACTTCTAACATTAACAACTTTATTTCAAATTCACAAAAATCAAAGACCTGACAGGGCAGCTCAACGAGGCATGGAAACATGGGTTAATAATTGTATCGATGATTTCCTCTGAATTGGCACGATGCGAAGGAGCTTAGAACACATTATCTCAATCCCACGGGTACCTGTAATTATTCTTACTTAATGGAAGGTACTAATGAAACTCCCGCTCATTCCATAACTCAGGGTAGAGGGTACAGCCAGGGAAGATGGAACTGGTTTGGAACGCTCCACCTTCTCCCCTTTTCCAAAGGTTCTAGGCACACCCCCCTAAGGAGAGGGGATGCCAAAAGAAGAAAATCATCACGAAGGAGGGCGCATTTGTGTGTCTGAGCTATGGCATTCTGCTCGTTAGAAAACAAGCTCAGCTGTCTGCAGATACAGCTTCTCCGTGACCCAGATCGTTCTTAGTTTTGGGTCTGTGCAGTCACGGCCGGCCGAGGCCAAAGGAGCAGCTGCAAGCTAATGATATATGAGAGCCTTCCCGTAGATCAAGCAGGCTCTGAGCGCGCGTGGAGAACAGACTTAATTAACTCGGCAACACAGAGCAAGTCGAGGCTCCGGCCGTCCGTCTTCTCTCCCGTTTGAAAGGCCCCCCGCCTGCCTCCCAAGCCGCCAACTTCCAAAACCGTCACTTTACGAGTTATCTATTTTTGTTTGCATATGAAATCCTGTTTAAAAAAATGCCACAGGCAGAAAATCCGGGCTCCACATTATGTACTTCGTGAATGACAACACAAGGAAGTTGGCCTCGTTAAAACGGATAATTGCTCTAATTCTTTTTCTTCCTTCCGGGACTGTTTGGCAGGTGCTCGCTGGTCGGCGGCTGCCTGATTCCAACGCGCCTTCTCCACATCCAAAGTGACAGCTTCAGATGAAGAAACCGGTGGCGCCTTCGTGACATAAATGCTCTCCCTTCATCCAAGGATCAGCTTGGGAACCGCCGTTTGCTCGCAGGTAGCGGACTTCCGGGCGGGCTGGGAGCTGACAGGTGTCCTTTGCCGTTAAATCAAGCTGCCCCAGGTAGCCAGCCCCCGAGTGCTTTCCCACGACCTGCCAAGTGGGACCGCCACGGAGAAAAGAGTCACTCAAGAGAAAGTCAGTTCCTCTAATCCAGAACCTCGGATGTTTTCCCGAACCCTCGGAAAGTGGAGGTGCCCTCGTGCCTTTTACTTTCCAGGAAACAACTTTGCAAAGGCCCTGGGCAGAGCTGTGCAGCGTGACCTGTGCACCTGGCTAGGAGGACAGGTAGCCTCCTGACCACTCCAGAGGCTGCTAAAGCTATTTCACGTGAGCCTTGCAGGGACATCTCTTGAAACACGGAGCTGCCCACACACTCAGGTCGCCTGCTGTGGCCAGGCATGAGCGTGTGTGGAGGGTGGGCGAGTATTTTAGAAGCCTTTCTGGGAAGCGGACTTGGCCCAGTGGTTAGGGCGTCCGTCTACCACATGGGAGGTCCGCGGTTCAAACCCCGGGCCTCCTTGACCCATGTGGAGCTGGCCCACGTGCAGTGCTGATGCGCGCAAGGAGTGCCGTGCCACGCAGGGGTGTCTCCCGGGTAGGGGAGCCCCACGCGCAAGGAGTGTGCCCCGTAAGGAGAGCCGCCCAGCGCGAAAGAAAGAGCAGCCTGCCCAGGAATGGTGCCGCACACACGGAGAGCTGACACAGCAAGATGACGCAACAAAAAGAAACACAGACTCTCGTGCCGCTGACAACAACAGAAGCGGACAAAGAAGAACATGCAGCAAATAGACACGGAGAACAGACAACTGGGGTGGGGGGGAAGGGGAGAGAAATAGATAGATAGATAGATAAATAAATAAATAAATAAATAAATAAATAAATGTGTTACACATCTATCCATCGCTTCACACATCGAATGTGTAAGAAAACACACTAGCAAACTGTAAATTTTTTTCCCTTTCAGGCAAAATATTAACCTTCATAATGAGGGAAATAAAAAGGGATCTTGGGAGGCGGAATTGGCTCAACTGATAGAGCATCTTCCTACCACATGGCAGGTCCAGGGTTCAAACCCAGGGCCTCCTGGCCCACGTGGGTGAGCTGGTCCCCATATGGTGCTGCTGCACACAAAGGGTGCTGTGCCATGCAGGGGTGTCCCCAGTGTAGAGGAGCCCCATGTGCAAGGAGTGCACCCTGCAAGGAGAGCCGCCCCACGCGAGGTTGCACCGCACACATGGAGAGCTGATGCAGCAAGATGACGCAACAAAAAAGAGATACAGATTCCTGGTGCTGCTAAGAATGCAAGAGGACACGGAAGAACACACAGTGAATGGACACAGGGAACAGACAATGGGCAAGGGGGAGTAAGGGGAGAGAAAGAAATAAAATCTAAACAAACAAAAAAAGGTTTTTTTAAAAAAAGGTGATGCTAAATGGATTCTGTATGGCGGGGTCCTTTTAGGAAGGGGAGAATTGCACACAGACAGATGGATGGCGGGAACATAATCACTGAGGCAGAGGACCCAAGGATAGCCAGCAGCCCCCCAAAGCTGGACAAGGCAGGTAGGACCCTCCCCACAGCCTCTTGGGGAGGTGGGGTGTGCATGCCTGCTCCTTGATTTTGGATACTTGTCTTCCAGGACTGTGAGAGAATGAATTCCTATTGTTTTAAGCCACCTGGTTTATGGTTCTTTGTTACATCAGCCTTAGCAAACTAAAACAGTGTGCAATTTAATATGGGAATTATCCCGGCCAGCTAACAGGGAGGTGAAGAAGGTCAACCACCACACCAGGGAGCCAAGAGTGCCTACAGCTGCAAGCAGGAGAATCGCATCCATCAGCCATGTGGGATCTAAGCCCCCTCTCAATATAGAGGTGGAGTGGACATCACCATCCCAGGGTCCACAGGATGGAGGAACAGAGTATGGACTAGAGTGGACTTACTGGTATTCTACTATGGAACTATTGTGATTTGTAATGGAAGAAATTGTAGCATTGATGTGGAGAAAGTGGCCATGGAAGCTGCTGAGGGCAGGGAGAGGGAAGAAGAGATGAGATGTGGGGCATTTTCAGGACTTGGAGCTGTCCTGGGTGGTGCTGCAGGGACAGATGCCGGACGTTGTATGTCCTGCCATAACCCACGGGGTGGACTGGGGGAGAGTGTAGACTACAATGTAAACCATTATCCATGTGGTGCAGCAGTGCTCCAAGATGTATTCACCAAATGCAATGAATGTGCCATGATGATGAAAGAGGTTGTTGATATGGGAGGAGTGGGGTGAGGGGGTATATGGGGATCTCTTATATTTTTTGAATGTAACATTTAAAAAGAAATAAAGAAAAAATAAATAAAAGCAACTTAAAGGACGTATTCTTGTTTCCTTGGATTCTGGGGAAACGCCCCAGGGTTTATGGGCAGCGGAGCCTTTACAAGGAACCCACTCAGAGTAGGGATTTCTCTGTGATTGCTAAAAAAATAATGCAATTTGAACAAGGTTAAGCCATTATTGAGATATCCTCAGAGCAGAGGCAAACTCAAACTAAACGGATTTTAATTGCAGTAAGGTACAGTGCTGTGAAATACCTTAAACTGTACATTTTTTTAAAAAAACGTGCTTGGGACCTGCTGCTCCTTTATAAAAAGCACAAAGACAAGAAGATGATGGTCCTTGAGGGGCCGTGGGTATCTACAGCAGCCCTCCAGGAGGGTCCAGCCTGTGGAGCACTAGGAGAGGGGAATGAGAAGTTGGCCAACAAAAGTAACAAGAATCAGGATCCTTGTCCTTTCTCTTGAATTCCCTGAAGAATCTTCTTTTTTTATTTTTGTCTTTATTTGTTTAATATTACATTCAAAGAATATGAGGTCCCCACATACCCCCCCACCCCCCTCACCCCACTCCTCCCCCCATAGCAACAATCTCCTCCATCATCATGAGACATTCATTGCACTTGGTGAATACATCTCTGAGCACCGCTGCACCTCATGGTCAATGGTCCCCATCATAGCCCACACTCCCCCACAGTCCACCCAGTGGGCCATGGGAGGACACACAATGTCCGGTAACTGTCCCTGCAGCACCACCCAGGACAACTCCAAGTCCCAAAAATGCCCCCACATCACATCTCTTCCTCCCACTCCCTACACCCAGCAGCCACCATGGCCACTTTCTCCACACCAAGGCCACATTTTCTTCCATTACTAATCACAATAGTTCATGAATAGAGTATCAGTAAGTCCACTCTAATCCATACTCTATTCCTCCATCCTGTGGACCTTGGAATGGTGGTGTCCACTCCACATCTATATCAAGAGGGGGCTTAGATTCCACATGGATGCTGGATGCAATCCTCCTGCTTTCAGTTGTAGACGCTCTTGGCTCCCTGGTGTGGTGGTTGACATTCTTCAACTCCCTGTTAGCTGAGTGGGGTAAGTCCAATAAACCAGAGTGTAGGAGCTGAACTCTGTTGAGGCATAGGGCCTGGCTATCATATGGCCAGTCCAGATTCAGGTCCCCTGGGTATATCTTAAACCCCAGCACCAACTACAGATCTGGTAAAAGTAACAGGAGAGGCTTGTGAACAAAGATCACATCTGAGTCCAGCTCCATCACACAGAAACACAAACTCCAAAGTAGGGCCAACTGACATGGCACTGACCTCCATCTGCCATGACCATAGAACCTGTGGGTCTCTGTAGCCCTCAGAAGAACCAGTACCTGGGGTTGTATCTACTTTATCTGTCTCTGGGACTCTGCTGAGGTGTGCATAAGGGCAACCCCTCTGACGGCCTCCCGGCTCTTTTTGGAGACTCCCTGAAGAATCTTGTTTCACTTCAGCCCCCTGGGTCAAAAAATTTAAGCACAAAAAGATCATAATAATTTAAAAAATGAGCACAGAGAAACCAAAGGAAGAAAGATAAATATATTGATTCCTTGGTCTGGGCGATTCGTTATGTTTGTGCGATTCACGGGAAACTTTGAAAAGACACGTTTTACCTCGAATCATAACGTCTAGCTTGTTGTTCTGCTTTTCAGTTTTGACTCCAAACTAACAAGGCTGAAGAAGTTGAACTAAGGAGACATTATCGTATTAAGTGTCTTAGAACCGGTAGGCATATTTCACCTGTGTCTGGAGAATTTTCTGGAGGGCTAGCCCTTGACGGTTTACTACTGAGTGTTGCTCTTCTTCTAGTTTTCATTGCAGAATTCCTCCGGCGATGTTGCGCAAATACGATTCTGGGCCAGCAAATACATTTCCCGATCATCTTCCCAGTATGAGCCAAAGATGGTTTATAGGGGGAAAAATTTCCCAGTGGCAACCATTTTGCCTTTACTCAAAAAACTGGCTTCTGGAGACGCTTTGTCATCAAGTGTGTTTCTAAGGGGCTCTTGTCCCAGCAGGCACCCGCCATGTTACATCCAAGCCTGGGGCTCGAGGCTGTGGATCTTTTCAAGAATGGGGTTCAGGCGGCTTGGAAGCCTTTCAGAAGCCAAGAAGTAAGAGCCTTCCACACTCACCAGCCTGTCTTCTGTGAGCCCAATCTTGACCCCAAACAGTACAAAATGTGCGAGGGGTACAAAGTAGCCATGGACAGGTCCACACAGCATTTGGCTGAAACGTCGCTGGGAAAAAAAAAAAACAATCCAAGTTACAGTAAAAGCAGCGAAACGACAGCTGAGAGAGGAGAGCCTAATGCCCAGCGTACTGGAAAAGACACTTTTAATCATCTAGTTTATTTTAAAAAAATTTTTCGTATGATCAGTTTTTGAAGTCTATATGAGGATTTATTGTCTTACAGAGGACTCCTTTAAGATTAAGACTGAGTTTTTTACATATAATGTGGGGGCATTTTCAGGACCTGAAGTTGTCCTGGGTGGTACTTCAGGGACAGATGCTGGACATTGTATGTCCTGCCATAACCCACTGGGTAGACTGGGGGAGAGTGTAGACTACAATGTAAACCACTATCCTTGTGGTGCAGCAGTGCTCCAAAATGTATTCACCAAATGCAATGAATGTGCCACGATGATGAAAGAGGTTGTTGATGTGGTAGGAGTGGGGTGAGGGGGGTGGGGGATATATGGGGACCTCATATATTTTTTGAATGTACATTTTTTAAAAAATGAAGAGAGAGGAAAAAAAGATCGAGCTTCTTGAACCGAGATGTCCTCAGCGTTTGCCTTTGAACACATCTTTGCTGAATTTTATGTAGTGGATCTGCTTCGTCATGCCTTGAAACATACCTGATGAACAAAACTCTTTTTTCACATTTCCTTTCAAACGCCTTTGCTACAGGCCCGTGGCAGAAAACAGATGCTCCGGCAAACTGTTGTCTTTACAGAACACTGCCCCTCTGGCACCCTTTCTGTTACTGACATTGCACAGATTGACCCTTTTGTCTTTTTTACAACCACTTTTATCTGTTTAAAAAAGCCATTTCATGTTTTCACTTGTGATACAGTCGTGGTTGTAGCGTCCCCTTTAGGAGAGCTTTTCAAAATTGATTGTTTCCCCCAAACTGGGCTTTCTGTAGCCTTCTAGGTATCAAAGCCAGGGGAAAGAGAAAAACAAAATGCGTGCAGCTCTTCTAGTTGTCCAGACGAGCTGTCCCTGGCTTGGCCTGAAAGGACCTGGCCTTTAATTTCAAAAAGAATTTGGAATGTTCTCTCTTCCTGGCCCTTCTCTTTAAAGGGCAAAATATTAATATTTAGAATGGAGGTAAGAATTGTTGCAGCCTAATGTATGCAAGCTTAAAGGAAAAAAAGAAAACACCCTGATGAAAACATTGGGGAAAAACTTTTCCCTGATTTTGTTCAAGTCCTCCTTTCTCTCTTTGGTGTGTTGATGGAGTTGGTTATTTCATTCTTTAATTACTGTTTAGTTTTCTCCTTTGTATCTGAAGTACCTTTATCCATTGCTTCAAGCTCTGCCATTTCCGGAGTACCTATTAGTTATTAGTATTTATGTGCATCAGCTGTGTGCACTCACCATTTAGTATGTTTTATTTGCAGTAAACTGATCTCCTAAGATCTCCTATTGTAAACGCCCCCCCCCCTTACTTAATTTTTATATTCCTTACTGTTTTACTAAATATTAAGTGTTCTTCGACAATTTGGTGCTTATGTGTTCAGGGAGACAAAACTAGAAGAATCTGTCATTACATCAGAAAGTTTGTTAAAAGCTCACAGACCCAATGTGCCTTAATGAATTTTTTTTTCATTTAGATTTCAAATGGATAGAATCGCCATTTTAATGTACGTCACTAGACATCCGCTTATTTGTAAACAGCTTATTGCTCATTTGGGAAAATTAGACTAGTGAAAAAAAAACATGCTCAGGCTGCTAATCTCTAAGCATTTATAGATGAACCTGTAAGTGCACGCATTTTGAGAACCAACCCACTTTCTTTATGAATCTGAATATCCGCACAGAAATCTAAGCCCATGCCGATGCCTGAGGGATTTGTGATGTTATCTAGAAGTGGCTTTTTGTCTAAAAGCGCTTTCTCTGAGCAGCTGGACACCTCCCCATTTCAGTTTCCTTCTCTTGGGCTTTTTCCAGGGATTTCCCCGGGACCCCCAGATATCAGCGTGCTGCTTAGTTGCAAAGCATGAGCCGCTTCCGCAGTTCTGCTCTTAATGAGGCGGTGATCGGCTCCTCGCGGCTGGAGGGTGGAAAGTCCCAGTTTCTGAGCAGAGGGCAGGGGTCTCCTGGAGATGTGGAGGGAACCAGCGACCCCGACGGCAGCTAGACGCGGAGTGGGATGCCAGCGGCACGAAGCGAGAGCTCTAGACACGACTGCCTTTTAAACCCGTGAAATGTAACCAGCTAAAACCTCTTGGGAAACATATTGTAAATGAGACAAAAATAGAGTGGATCCTTAATTTGTCATTTTTTCTCGGTTACATGTCCTGGCGCCTCTCAGCGCCTGAAACATCTGTTAAGCTTAAAATCCATTTGCGTTAAGCTGACTTCATAGGCTCTCTCCAGTGACACCCCGAAGATCTGAGGGGTGATGGATGGGAGGAAAGAGATGCAACATCACGCAGGGCGCCTGTCTCCTCTGTTGTCTTGGGGTTTCGAATGATTCTACCTGACAGGTAAAGAATTAAAGTAAAGATACTGGGGAAATAATGTGAAATGTATTTAAATAACCAGGAAAAGCCCTCTCTCGATATAGAGGGGGAGTGGACATCACCATCCCAGGGTCCACAGGATGGAGGAATAAAATATGGATTAGAGTGGACTTACTGATATTCTACTATAGAACTATTGTGACTAGTAATGGAAGAAATTGTAGCATTCATGTGGAGAAAGTGGCCACAGTAGCTGCTAAGGGTAGGGAGAGGGAAGAAGAGATACGATGGGGGTGCATCTTCAGGACTTGGAGTTGTCCTGGGTGGTGCTGCAGGGACAGATGCTGGACATTGTATGTCCTGCCATGGCCCACTGGGTGGATTGGAGGAGGGTGTAAATTACAATGGAAACCACTATTCATGTGGTGCAGCAGTGCTCCAAAATGTATTCACCAAATGCAATGAATGTGCCATGATGATGAAAGAGGTTTTTGATGTGGGAGGAATGGGGTGAGGGGGGTGGGGTGTATATGGGGACCTCATATTTTTTGAACATAATATTAAAAGAAAATAAAGAGAAAAAACATAATATTAAAAGAAAATAAAGAGAAAAAAATCAGGAAATCTATGCTGACCATCAGCCAATAGCCATTTACCCAAATTAAAGGACACTAGAAGTCCTTTTGACAGGACAGAGGAATCTCACCTGTAATCTTTTCAGGAAGCGTGAACCTCGAGCAAAGAGAGTATAGGGCCATGGTTGATGGATAAGTCGTGCACTCTGTGTGGGGCTGGGAAGATGCCCCTTCTCTTTCTCTCATCCTTGAATATTCCTTGGGAATAAAACTGGGACACCAGAAATGCTTTCCCTTTCCATTGCAAAGGGATGGTGTCACCATGCAAACAAGGTAAGCCATTTTTTCTAGTGTTCTTACTTGCCTTGTGAGAAATAAGATGCTACAGGGTCTGGTGGGGGCCAAACTTAAGGACTATTTCTGGGTGACTGGTGGTTTGTGTGGCTACAGAAGGTGATTTGGAAAAGGAGGGTCGGGGCTTCCCTCCCAGGCACTGAAATCTGCATATGGTCTGGTGGGAAAGAGGATGAGACTCAAAGGTTCAACCTGTGGGAAAGTGTTTTGCACAGGTGTCATCAGGAAAGAAAGCAGATGTTTTTTTCTTACAGGGTGACTGCTCCTGTTTTGAGGTCTGAGTTTTTCCAACAGAGCCTTGAGGCAGGAACACCTGCAGGATGGGAGTACAGGGGTATGGATCTGGATCCCAAAGGAAAGCCACTGATGAGCGCACAGTGTGCAGAAATGCTGGGGCAGTGGTGAGATGGACTGTCAGTATTGAAAGCATGAATCACAAGGTCTGGAGCTCAGAAGGCAGCCAAAAGTCTAGAGCAGGGAGGCAGGGAGACCCACAATTCTAGAATAGGGAGATAAGGCAGGACCAAGAGCCTAGAACAGGGAGGCAGGGAGACTCATGATTCTAGAACAAGGAGAGAGGGTGGGGTGAGCACCTAGAACAGCAAGACAGGAGACTCAATAATCTAGAGCAGGGAGGGAAAGTGGAGCCATGTTCTAGAACAGGGAGGTGGGGGTGCATGAGTCTAGAACACAGAGAGAAGGTGGGGCTAAGAGTCTAGAACAGGGAGACAGGGGAGATGTGTGAGTGAAGAATAGGGAGAGAAGTTGGGGCCAAGAGTCTAGAACAGGGAAACAGGGAGACCCATGAGTCTAGAATAGGGAGAGAAGGCAGGGCCAAGAGTCTAGAGCAGGGAGGCAGGGAGACCCATGAGCCTAGAACAAGGAGAGAGGGTGGGGCCAAGAGTCTAGAACAGCAAGGCAGGAAGACTTGTGAATCTAGAATGGGGAGAGAGAGTAGAGCCAACGTTCTAGAACAGGAAGCTAGAGATGCATGAGTCTAGAACACAGAGAGAAGGTAGGGCCAAGAGTCTAGAATAGGGAGATAGGTAGATCCAGGAGTCTAGAACAGGGAGACAGGCAGACCCAAAAGACTAGAACAGGGAAAGAAGGTAGATCCAAAAGTCTAGAACAGGGAAACAGGTTGAGCTGGGAGTCTAGAACAAGGAGGCAAGGTATATGTTATGGATACTTATCTACGGCTGTCCAAGTTCCTGCAAATCTCAGCAGGTTAAAACAACAAACATTAATTATGTACAATTTATGTGGGTCGGGAATCAGGGTATGGATTGGCTGGTTGCCTCTGACTCAAGGTCTCTCACAGGCTGCATGGCATCTGCTGAGGCCACAGTCTCGCCTGAAGGCTCAAGTAGGTAAACACTTGCCTTCAAAGCCATTTGTGTAGCTGTTGGCTGGAGATACCAGTTCCTTGCCGTGTGGATCTCTCCAGAGGACAGCTCACAACCCAACAATGACAACTTGTTTCCCCCAGAGCAAGAGGGAAAGGGAGCGCCAAAGTCTCCTGGTAACCTCATTTTGAGGATGACTTTCCATCAGTCTTGCCATAAGCTCTTGATTAGCAGTGAGTCCCTGGACTCATCCCACACTCAAGGGGAAGGACTGACTTACCCCTTTGGGGACCTCCATTCTTGTCCAGTGTGCCCTAACTTGTACATGCAGCTCAGAAGTCCTTTGGACCAGGACTCTGAAGCTTGATACTAGGAATCAAAACAATGAGGGAGTTTCTGTCATCTGCCTGTCACTGAAGGAACTGAGACATCCTCTAATCCACACAAAGTGTACTTTTCAGAGGTACACTGGTTTCATCATAATCATTGTTATTTGTTAAGAGCTGCCTCTTACCAAAGCAGTTGGTATTGTGGCAAGCTCTTTCCTGCAGCATGTACTTTAATCCTCATTGTCATCTTATCAAATCAGTACCATTGCTAGCAACATTTTACAAGTGAGGGCACAATGACTCAGCTAAGATTTGAGCATGCCTTCTGTGGGAGCATGGCTCAATCCCAAATAACAGGTGAGTGGCAAAGCTGAGTTTGGAATCCAGGTCTGGCTGATGGTGAGGCTTGCATGCTCCACTTCCACCCTTTTAACCTTCATATTCCAGGCTTAAGAATATGGGATATGGACGCTTAAGAACTTGATTTAGGATTTGTGGGGATGAGGGTCAGAGTCTTGAAGGGGTTGGTGGTGATCCTCCAAAAAGATATGTCCACCTGGAGCCTTCAAATGTGACCTACTTGAAAAAATGGTCTTTGCATATGAAGTCATGCTAAGGATCTCAAGATGAGATCATCCTGGATTAGGGTGAGTCCAAAATCCAATGACCAGCGCCCTTAAAAGGGATAGAGAGGCAGAGGGAATTAAGAAACAGGCTCAGAGACTTGGGGGGGAAAGGCTTTGTGAAGACAAAGGCAGAGATTGGAATGATGTGTCCACAAACCAAGGACCATCAAGGATGGCCAGCAGCCATCACCAGAACTAGGAAAGAGGCTTGGGAAAGGTTTCACTCAGAACCTCCAGAAGGAGCCGGCCTGGCCAGCCCCTTGATTCTGAACTTTTGGTCCCCAGAACTGTGAGATACTAAATATCTGTTATTTTCAGCCACCAGGACTATGGTTATTTGTTACAGCAGCTAGGACACTAATAAAAGAGCCCGCGGTCCATTTTCTACTTATGGTGGTGATAGTTGCTGGGTTTTTGTGGGTTCCACCACCCATTCCAGCTCTGGAGGGCTGGGGCTGATCAAGTGAGGGGACTAGTTCCCCACCTAGAGGGGATCCTGACTGGTCCCCCCAACCATTTCAGTGGTGCTGTAAGCACCTCATTCACATTATCAAATCGAAGAAAATGTGGCATTGGTGTGGAGAAAGTGGCCATGGTGGCTGCTGGGGGTAGGGAGCGGGAGGAAGAGATGTGATGTGGGGCATTTTCGGGACTTGGAGTTGTCCTGGGTGGTGCTGTAGGGACAGTTACCAGACATTGTATGTCCTTCCATGACCCACTGGGTGGACTGTGGGAGAGTGTGGGCTATGGTGTGGACCATTGACCATGAGGTGCAGCGGTGCTCAGAGATGTACTCACCAAGTGCAATGAATGCCTCATGATGATGGAGGAGGCTGTTGTTATGGGGGGAGGAGTGGGGGGGAAGGGGGTGGGGGGTATATGGGGACCTCATATTTTCTGAATGTAACATTAAAAAATAAGTAAAGACCAAAAAAAAAAAGGGAAAACTTCCCTCAAAGAATGAGAGGCCAAAAACCCACAAAAAAAACAAAAAACAAAAAAACCTCATTTACCTTGAGAAAGAACATCCAGACCTCACAGGAAGGATAGAGTTTATCTCTGAGACTGACCAGTGTTCCTGATTTTAATTCCATGCTCAAGAGCAACTCCGAACTCTCCCGGACTTTAAACCCGTTAGAAGTCTTGGATTAGCTTCATCTCTTGAGCCAGGCTGAAACTTCCAGAATAAGTCGAAAGAGAGGTATCCGCTTTTTATATAATTGCTTGGAAGTTTCATCAGTGTGAAACTTGTGCTATGGCACAATAGCACCATGTGATTAATCTCCTTTTAATCACACAAATTTGACCTTCTAATTATTACTGCTTCATACTATTAACTTGCTTGGATCTATCCACGCATTTGGTATTTGTTTTCCACATCAATCCCTTTTGTATGCCAGCTCTTCCTTCTTGAAGCTTATCTTTTAAAAGTTCATTTAGTGAATGTATATGGTGGTGAACATTCTTAGTTTAAATCTTGAAAGGTCTCCATCTCACCCTGTATTTGAGAGTTTGGTCAGGTATTTCATTCCAGTCTGGCTTTCGCTTCACCTCCGCCCTTTGCAAAGCTTGCTCTACTGTCTCTGGGTTTCCGTTGTTGAGGCAGAGAAGCGGGCTGTCCATCTCCTTGGAGGCACCAGATTTCATCTTTGAGAGGTGGCTCAGCACAGGACATGGGTGCTGGAGGCTGTGGAGCCACAAGCCAGTCCCACAGCACTTGGTGACCAGTTTCCCAGCCTTTTCGAGCCTCATTAATTCATCCGCATGGGACCAAGCCACTGCCTTCCACAGACAGGAACTTTTCCATGTTCTTCAGTCCAGTCTGGTGCGAAGGTGCCCGAAGCACACCCAAGAATCAAATCCTCATTTTATAAAATAAAACTGGAAGGTGTGCCAGAATATTAATAGTTACTGGTTGCCTGCAAATCATTCTCAGAGATAGCGAGAGTATAGCTGGCTTATGTTTGCATCTTTAAACTCCTCTGTAGTTTTGTCAATTTTTTATTAATATATTCACATCTGATACTGGTACCAAAATATCCACCTTTCCCTGAATGTGAAGACGTGTTTGTGGAACCAAATTTTAAAACAGCCTCCCATACTAAGGAAGATAAGTTAAATTAAGCATCTCAATTTGTGTTACGTTACAAGGATTCTGGGGTTGGCTCTGCCAGATAACTGTCTGAACCTCAAATCTATTAATCTATTTCATCTTTAGAGTTCTTTTAGGGAGGTTAAGTGTTTTTTTGTCCTGAACTATCCCTTGCTGCTGTTCAATCCTACTTGTCTTCAGTCTTAGACACCACACAGAATGCAAATAAAACATGCACGTGAAGACATGTTCATTTAAGGACAAATTCACAATGAGAATTAATGCTTAAAATCCAAATGCACAAGAGCTATCAACTAATTTCATGGCAATATTGAAACTCAAGATTCATACCGATGAAATTTTTAAATGTGCAGAAAGTGTCTTGCTCACCTTAGATATGAAATCAGCCACACTGCTACCATGTGCCACATCCCATCTCCTCCAAAGCAAAGCAGTTTTGCCCTTAAGCAACAAAACAAGTGCAAATACCAATGGGTATGTGACACTAACATCAGGAAAATGTACTATTTTCTTCTACTCCACACTCTTTCCATTAACCAACAGCTCTCCTTTCTACATTTTGTCTCAACAGCGGTATTTTTATTTTGATGCCTTTTCTTGAAAAAACTAAAACACACAAGGGGATCTGGAGGTGCACTGTTCATGGGTCTCAGATTTTCGACATATTCAACAACGGTGGGCGAGTCTTTGAGTGGATGATGGGGCACAGTATTTCCAAACTCTAGAATTTTCAGGACTTTATTCTAAGACCTTTCAATGACTTTCCCAACACAATAACAGCAAGGCATCTTGGGTAGAACGGTTTTGGTCTTTTCCCTCCTGTGGCTTTGGATTAGCGTCACCTATAGAAGATAAGGAACGCAGGCTCCTTAGCACTTGACTTTGAGTCCATTGGGTAAGTGGTGGCTAACACTTACATTTAGGGTTACAAAAAGAAACAGCAAAACCTGGTGGAGAGCTCCACTCATAGGTTTATCTGACAGCAGTGAATATTTCACATCACATTAGTAAGAAATGAAATTGGGTGTGGAGTGAGGATGGGAGAAGAGCATTTTGAAGAATAATCAGAGGCACCCCTTCCAGGCAATGTGCTTCCACCCCAGTAACCAAAGACCTTCCAAACTTCTGAGTGCCCTGGTCGCGGTGCCATCTTGCCCCTAATGTGTCAGTTATGGCTACACACAGCTGGATGTGGTGATGAAGACACGTGGAAAATGATAGAGGGTCGAGGCTTCCTCTCCCATCCTTTGTCCTCATGATTTTTACTCTCCCCTTATTTTTTTGCAAATTTCTTAGGTTTATTGTTTTCCATGGTCTCTCTTTGAAGGAAAAAAACCCAGCCTTATTGGGATATAATTCGCAGAGCATGTAATACGCCATTTAAAGTGTAGAGTTCAGTGGATTGTAGTACATTCAAAGATACATGTCACCATCATCACTGTCCATTTCAGGACATTTTCCTCATCCCATAAAGAAACCCCATACCCATTAGCTTTCACCCCTCTTATCACCTTGTACCCCCCCACCTCTCCCAGCCACCCCCCGCCCCGCAACCACTAATCTGCTTTCTTGTCTCTATTCTGGGTTTTTCACCTAAGTGGGCTCAGACGATAGGCAGTCTCTTACTCTCCCCCTTTCAATCTAGGAGAACACAGAAACCCGTTCCTTAAGATTAGCAGAACAGCGAATAAAATATGGCCCTATTCTATCATATCAACCACGTTCTGCCTATCAATTAAAAAAGGAGGATTGCAGAGATGCGGCCAGCCCTCTGCCCTGCAGGTAACTGAAGTGGGTCTGTCAGATACGGAGAAGAGTTCCCGAGTCCAAGCAGGGGGCACACACAGCCTCCAGCATTTATATTTTTAATGACACTATTCTGTGCTTCTTGACTCCTTTTTGTTTCATTATTTCATTCTTTCTGAATATCTTCGCCGGCACAAATTACTTGAAGGCTAATACACCCTCCCCCCCTCTAAAGGAAATCTTTGGAAACCGATCGTTTCTGTGCTTGTACCACTGAGAGATGACAACAGAGTTTTTCTGTAATGCGTGTATTTTTCTTGACCTGAGCTCCCATGGGAATTGCAGATTCAACTGGCTAGATGAGTTTACCATTCCGATGAAATCTCAGTGAGCCATAAATCCCAGGGAATATCAAGTCCGCTGAGGGCGATTAACTGGATTTCACTCCTGCAGCCTAAATTGGGGTCCGAGGGTGAGGGCATTGAAGGAGAGATGACTCCACTCGGGATCTGCCTTCCCCTACCTGGTTGTAAGTTTTAACTACAGGGGATTTCAGGAAGTTCCCTCCAAAGAAAATGAAGCAACTTAATCTTTGCCTCGTGGGATCAGGATTCTTATAGGAGGAAAAAAGAGTGATTGCACATCTCAGGAAATTCCACAGCTTCCCTCCATGCGTTCCAAAATGTGTCTCTGGCCCTCCCAGGAAAGGACCTCAGGTTTAATCCACCTGCAGAAAACAACAATTGAAGGGCAGATTTTCTGAGTGAAATAGGAAGGAAATGCTTCCTACTTCATGGCCTGCCCTCCCCCAAAATGCACTGAAACTAGGAAGATCCAAAAAATGCAAAAAGAATTGCAAGAGCGAGGAGAGCGCGTCGTGGGGCAAAATCTTACGACAAAAGTCCAGGGCCGAAGTACTGCTAAGAATGAGCTTCTGTTTCTGTAACTACTGTCTTTTCTATAGAATCCCATCGCCATTTATTTTTTTAAGCAGGAAACACTTTCAATGGAGAGTTAGCCTTTTTGGTTATCTCCATAAATGCATCTTGGGGAGCCGTGTGAGATTTTTATGTGAACTGACGAAAAGTTTAGCTTCAATCGGTGACATTTAACTTAATGCCTGTTTATGTTTTGCTAAGTTGGTTTTCTCAAAGGTGTCTTTCAACTACGAGTCACAGGAACCGTTTGAGAAGTAGAAGGAATCACCGAGAAACAGAACCCGTGGCGTTTCGCGGAGGAAACTGAGTCCCAGATGTTTCCAAGATTATGTATTGCATTAAAAATCATAGTCTAAATGGAATATAGTGAAGAGTTTAAAGGTTAGATATAGAATACATATTAATTTAGAAAAATGAAGGTAGAAATAAATTGGGGTATCAAAAAATTTAAAAGTGCAAACGCTTTGTTTTTGATATTTTGCCTTCCATCACTGCAATAAGTGTTGCCCTGTATGACGTGGAACACTGACCATGAGGTGCAGCGGTGCTCAGAGATGTATTCACCAAATGCAGTGAATGTCCCATGATGATGGAGGAGGTTGTTGTGATGGGGGGAGGAGTGGGGTGAGGGGGGTGGGGAGTATATGGGGACCTCATATTTTTTTAATGTAATGTTAAGAAAATAAATAAAGACCCAAAAAAAAGGTAAAGAGAAAAAAAAATCACAGTCTATGGGCAATGGACAGGTCATTAAATGGATCTTTTTATACTTTCTCCCAGTGAACTAAAGCCAGGTTTCTCTTGGACCAATGACCCAACCACAGTTTTGGGAAACCCCACGGCAGAGTTGGGGTTCCATTAAACACGGAATTCCATGTGCAATGGTGCCACCCTGCAGGGGATTTTCCATCAGGGAAGGTTTAACGAGGGATTCTTTCTTTTAAAGGACCAAATTCGATTTAATTGGTAGTTCTTTTTTTTTTATATGAATGTATATTACATATTTAAACACCATCAGACAAACAGATACATAAATGAATGAATTCCATACTTATAAATTTGATTATTTATGAATATTTATATGCACAAGAGCATAGAAAAGACTGGGAAAATTTTAATTTTGAGGATTGGGTTTATATTTTCTGGATGACCATAATGATATTTATCCAGATATACCCACAGTGTTGACTGGATAAAACACTATATCCAATGTTAATAAGCCAATTAAAACACATAATTAAATTAATGAAAGCTAGAGTTCCCTTACATTTAACTGTTCTTGGACATCACAGAAAATGATGGCATCAAAAACAGTTCTTTTTACAGGAGTCATTTAAAAACAGAGTGATTGAAAGAGCAGGAATTTTCAACCCCCCTGAAGATAAAAATCAAGATTTCTAGCTAAAAGTACAATATACAATGGGCTTTTAAAAACAGAAAAAAATTATTGTTAGAGAAGTTTTAGATTTCAGAAAATGGGTATGACAGTGTTTGAAAGGGAAAATCTAAGGTCTTGTATATGACTAGAAGGAAAGGCTGAAGCCGGTAACACGGAACTCTCTAAGAAAGCAAAACCTCATGTAACACATGAATTTGGCGGTATTGCACACATAAGATTGTTTTTACAAAATATAAATACAAATAAACCAGAGAGATGGAAACAGAATAACAGCTTATGTATGGCTGGGGAAACAGAGAGATTGAGAGGGGATGAGTTTTTTGTTCATTGTTATTATTACTGGGATAATGAAAATGGTCTAAAAATGATTGATGCGATGAATTCACAACTACGTGGCTATACCAAATACCATTGATTGTACACTTTGGATGGATTTAGGCTTTATTAATTTGTATCAATAAGGTTGATTTGTTAAAAAAAAACATCTAGGGGATTCCCATATAACCGTAACCCTCCCACATCCGCCCCATTAATAACATCTTACACAAGTGTGGTACATTTGTTACAATTGATGGACCAATACCGAAGCACTGCTACTAGCCAAGCTCTAGAGTTTACATTACGGCTCATACTTGTGCACTATACAGTTTTATAGGTTCTGACAAAATGTCTAATGACCTGTACCTGCCTTTGCAATGTCATGCAGGACAATTCCAATGCCTTAAAAACGCTCAACGCTCTATCTGTTCTTCCTTCCCCTTTAATGAAGGATTCCTAATAAAAGGCATACATATTTTATCCTAAGAGCTAAGGTGACCATCTCTGATGATACCAACAATATGGCAAGAATTTTTCTGAGCAGCACACATAAAGAGAAGGAAACCAAAGCAAAGCACAAACCAAGCAGGTAGTCTCATCCTGATCAGGTAACCTCTTAAATTATCTAGTTCTGGGGCTCCCCCAGGGCCAGCAGCATCACAGAGAATGAAAGCGCTGGTTTGCCGACTCACAGCGTTTCACCAGTCGCACATTCTATATGTTACCAGTCCTACAGGCAAATGCACTTTTTTCTCTGACTTTGAGTATCCTCACGGCTGACGGTTCCAACGCTCCTTAATTTGCTGTGCTTCCTCCATTGCTCATAGCACTGCAAGAAGTGCCAACCTCCTGACATAATTTAGAAGTTCTTCATTATGCTTATTAATAAAGTTCCCTTCTCCCCTTAGAATGTAGTCTCTGTGAGGGCTGCGATATTTAGTTTATTTTTGTCCATACTGTGGTGCATACAAGGTGCTCGAAAATATTTGTGTGTGTGGTGCGGCAGTGCTCCAGAATGTATTAACCAAATGCTATGAACGTCCCACGAAGATGAAAAAGGTTGTTGATGCGGGAGGAGTGGGGTGAGGGGGGTGGGGGTATATGGGGACGTCTTATATGTTTTGAATGTAACATTAAAAAAATAAAGAGGAAAAAATATGTATGAAATAAATAAATTATATCCTTTGCCCATTTTTCTATCCAGATATTTGTTTTTCTCTTATTGCTTTATAAAAGCTCTTGCTATCGCATGGCAATGATCTTTTATGCAGTGCTGTTTTCTCCCCGTTTATTGCTTGTCTTTTAATATTGTTTATGCCACGCTTTGCTGTAAAATCATTAAGCATTTTACATGCTAAGTAAGGCCCTTCCTACTCCAAAATTACAAAGGCCCTTCCTACTCCAAAATCACAAAGCTCTTATCCAGGATGCTCTGCTCATAACTAAGTAGGTTTGTTCACATTTAGAATGCTATTCCATCTGGAATTAATTTTGGTGCGTGCTGTGAAGTAATGAACCATTTTGATTTAATCCTCTCCCCACCCCCCCGTGACTGGACAACCAAACCACCGCTATTTTTTGAATGGTCTACTCTTTCCTTCTCTCAAGTAGCAGCGACATGCTTAAGACTAAATCTCCCATTGGGCCACTTCCTGGATTCTCTCATCTGTACTTTAGCTTTTTCTTGAGGGCAGAGTTTATCAATGAAATTACTACATCCAATCTAGACTCTTTCTAAGAGTGTCGATGGAGAAGGACAAAATACTTCCCCAGATTCTGTACACATCCACTTCCTTGTCAGCTGGTGCTCATCTAGCCTCTCTACCTCCTTTACCAGTTGACCAAGTACTTGAATAACCTATGCAGATGGAATAGCCCCTGGAATGGGGCTGGGAGGTGGCAGCTAGTCCTGTAGCGGACGGTAAGTCAGCCCAGGGGTGCAGGTGTCGTGTCAGAAAACACAACTTTCACCCCTCCCCAGCCCCCAAGCCCCGTGCGTCTTGGCCGGAGGCTCCTGGAAGTCCACGGGGAGTTGGTCCCACCTCCCGCTGCGAGCCGGCTTCCAGGGGCGCGTGGCAGCCTTGCAGAGGGGTCTGCAAACTCCCAAGTGATCATTTTCAAAATATCTCCAGTCGGGTACAAATGCTGCAGCAGAGCCGGGGCGCGCGGCAAGAGGGGCTGGGAGAAAAAAAATCAAGGCTCAAAATTACCTGTCACCGCCGTCACTGTCACAGGTGAACCTGTATCCGCTAATGAATTCCACTTTCGTGTCAGGCACGGCTTTTTTTTTTTTTTTTTTCCTCCCCGGTGAGCAAACTCTTCAGGAAAGCGAGTGGCAAGGAATGATTTTGACCACCTCCCCCCTTAGCTCTTTGACACAGCCGGGACAGGTCTTTGTCTTATTTCTACGGCCGGCCTTCGCGGGAAGGGGGAAAGGAAAGAGGGCCGAGGAGGTGTGGGCCGAAAGACCCTTCCCTCTACCAGTTTTGGGGAAAGAAGGACGCGCCAGGGCCAGAGAACTTTTATTGTCCTCACCCGCCCCTCCGTTACAGGAATAAAACCACTTTCCTCTCCCCAAAGGTCCATGCTCGAAACTTGACGCGTTCCAGACGTCAGTTTTTGTGTCTGTGTGTTTTATAATTCATGAGAGATGAATCCTTGGAAAACCCGTGCCGGGGTGCTCGGAAAACAAAAGGTAAAAACTTCATTGAAATAATCATAAAACTATTTTTCCTATACTAACTACAGCTGAGGGGCACGTTGCCATGGAAACTGCTTTCCCTGCGTGCCTCTCTCTAGCCAAAGGTCTCCGATGGACCGTCTGCCTGCTTGCCGCGTGCCTCACACATAATGCCTCGCACATCAGCCGCGTCTCCTGATATGTGTCAGAAAACATTATCGGGAGGAGAAGGCCGGTGGTTGCAGATTCCCATAAATTTGTAGATAATCAGGTCCCAGTGGCAGCCTGGTGCTGGGGACGCGGTGGAGGGGGCTCTGATTAAGGTCAGCAACCTGTGCCGGTGGAGGGGCTGTGAGACCCCCAGTTCATTTTGCTTTGACCAATTTGCACCCTGTTAGGAGCAAACAGTAACCGCAGCCCCTTATTTTGTTTCCACCAAATTCAACTGTATCAGTTATGTGGGCGGCTGATACTTTGTTACAGGGGAACTGCTCCCTGATCTGTTTGTTTCAAGCTTTCACTCATGGCCAAGTGACCCGAAAGGGAGAACGGCTTTGGTGATGTTTACATGGTCAAATTAATATTTCAAATTGGCAGAGGAGGATGGGTGAGTCGATAAGTGGCCATGGTTCGGCATTGAGGGGAAGAGGGCGGCTCCTTTTAAGTCATCTTGCGCTCCTCAAGTGACGTGGTGCCGTCCTGCATGAAAATAGACAAGTTCAACCATCAAGGAAAACTCTTTCCCCCAACGTTCATTTTTATGTAACCGCCACGGACTTCTTCCATTGTGCGTGTTTGCAAAGAAACACGTGTGCTTAAGTCATTATTTGCAGCACACAGTGTTTGTGGGTATATTTTTTTAAATAATTACGGAGAAACCATCCTATGGCCAAGAAATGGTCCAGACACACTTCTCTCTAAGTAAAATCAGTAGTAACAAGCAAGAAAGGGCTGTAAGGGTCTCTTCCAGTTTCGAAAAGAAGATGCTAATGTGAACGTTACTTGAGCGTGTTATTTTTCTACATTTCGACACGTGTGGAAATTTGATGAGTTTTGTGGCCATTTGAACGTGGAGCATGAAACTTTGGGGTGGTTTAGGAGATTTTGTGGTGGTTTGTGATTTTTATTTTAGCAAGGTCCGTAAAGAAATACTCCCTGCCCTTTTAGCTTCTTTAAACCACTTTGCACTTGTATATGATTTTAGGCTTTGTAGACCTGGCTGGCTAATTTACGTAGTTGCTACGTGTATACTTTTAAGGCAGCTGAAGAGAATGGGATGCCAGAAGCAGAAAAAGTATGTTGGAGTCCTCTCTTCAGAATCCAGGCACACAGGGAACTAAGCAGAGGTAAGAGTTGAACGTTTGCGGATTTCTCTGCGACGTGTGAAGCAGTGATTCTCAACGTGGGCCGGTGGGGAGAAGCTTGTGTGTAAGAAAACTGCAGCGCGACTTTAAAAGAGAGACACCCATCGCAGCTCCCAACCCCTCAGGACAGCCAGGCAAGATCAGGGGTTTGTGTTTTGCAGTGAGCAAAGTGAGATGTCATTAAATGGAGAGAAAGACAATATCTATTTTTCTTGAGATGATTTATAAGTCCTATGAGGCTTTAATTAAAATAATTTTTTGAGGTTGAAAAAAATATTCTAAAGGTAAGTCTGGAAGCCTAAAGGTCCTAGCTACACGTGGAAGAGTGGCTAGGGAACTCCTGACAAAAGAGAAATAAAATGAGTAGCCCCATCAAGTATTAAGAGGTAATATAAATTACAATAATGGCTAATTAAAGCACTATAATATGGGTGCAGAAACAGACATGGAAAGAATGAAGAAATGGACCCAAACATGTATAAGAAATTTGTAACTGTTTGATAAAATTAGCATTTCAAATCTGCAGAAGACGACGGATGATTTGATAAATGGTCGTGGCTTAAAATTTAGGAGAAAAAAAAAATGCGAGTCCCTCACTCCATTGTTATTCAAAAATAATTCCAGATGAAGAAAGAATTAAACACAAAAGATGAAACCATGGGAGTGCCAGAAGAAAAAAAAAACCAAAGGAGTGTTTTTTGTTTCGTTTTTTCACAACCTTGAGTGAGAAAAGGCTTTCTAAAGACGGCACAAAAGCCAGAAGCCAGGAAGGAAAATATTGACAAATTTAGCCACATGAAAATTTAATACTTCCGTATAGCAAAACCTTCCATAACAACAATGGAAAGTTACAGGGCCATCTGGGAAGCCCATTTGCAAAACGTGCGAACAAAGTGTTAATATTTTAACGTATGAGAAAGTGATTACATTTTAAAGGGGGAATAAACAGGTCAAAATGAGTGACAAAAGAGGGGAACAAACAATCCCGAGGGCAAGAAAAGAAACACAAATGTTTAATAAAATTGTGACAAAGATGCTCAGTCACACTCAAAATGGGAAAAAAGCAATTTAGAAAATAGCACCCAAGCTTGTAGATTCGCAGGGACTGGACAGGGTGGGCAGGACTGGGGACAGGTCCACTCACAGGCTGTTGAGAAGAAGATAAACTCTGGAGGGCAACCTGCAGGCATGGAAACACGTGGACTGTTTCATCCCAGTTTTTCCTTCCATATTCGCCCCAACGAAGGCACGCATGTATAGCTGCAATGAAAAAGACAGTCCACTCTGCACCACCGGTTTTAACGTTGAAAAATTGGAAGCGCCTTCCTGCCCATCAGGGGTGGGCTGTGTAAACCTGTGGAATAGTATACAGCCATAAAAAAGGATCCGGCAGAGCGGCAGTCTTGGCCCAGTGGTTAGGGCATCCGTCTACCACATGGGAGGTTCGCGGTTCAAACCCCGGGCCTCCTTGACCTGTGTGGAGCTGGCCCATGCACAGTGCTGATGCACGCAAGGAGTGCCCTGCCATGCAGGGGTGTCCCCACATAGGGGAGCCCCACGCGCAAGGAGTGCACCCTGTAAGGAGAGCCGCCCAGCGCGAAAGAAAGTGCAGCCTGCCCAGGAATGGCACCGCACACACAGAGAGATGATGCGACAAAAAGAGACACACGGAGAGATGTCCACTGACAACAACAGAAGCCGACAAAGAAACAAGACGCAGCAAATAGACACAGAGAACAGACAACTGGGGTGGTGGTGGAGGGAAGGGGAGAGAAATAAATAAAAATTAAAAACAAAAAGGATGCGGCAGGTTCATACATCGTCAGGTGGAAAGATGCCTAGGAAAGTAGTTTAATGGCCAAGTTAATTTGGACAAGAGTATTTATTAGGATTCCATTTAGACAATAAAGACGCACACACAGGCTCGTATGTGCTCACAGATTCTCTCGCCACCTCCTGCCTCCTCTTTTCTTTTGCACTGACCCCTCCCGTGGGTGTTGGGTCTGGGCGTGTCGGATAGTCCATCCTCCACTGCATGGGGACCCCTCGGTTTCTCTCTGCACAGCCCCCAGAGGCTGAACGCCTGAGGTTTCCACCTCCGCTGGGCCCCTGCTCGTCCTGCGTGTCTGTCTGTCTGTCTGTTTTGGGAGGAGGCGGCAGGTGCCGTGCAGACCCTCCGCCCAGTGAAGGGTATGGCCCCGCAGAGTGAAATGCCTCGTTCCAGATCCACGCCTTCGTTGAGCAACATTGTCGCTCTTTGCCTTGGATTGGGTAACGGAATTTTCTGTGAACCTCTCCTCTCAGAAGAGCTGAATTCCGGCGCTGCGGGGTGGGGGGCGAGGGCCGTGGCTGCCGGGACAAATCACGACAAACTCGGAGGCTGAAGACAACACTTTCTTTTTGACGTGGATCAGAATGTTTATTGCAGACTTGTTGGCAGTGATCAAAAACGGAAACTAGGCAACTGTCCATCCACAGAAGACATGATACATACAGTGTGGTGTATCTGGACAGCAGAATCATATGAGAGAAAATAACGCACAGTAGCAACCTGCAGAACTGAAGTTCCGAAATGAGCAAAACTACATTACCCATATTTTAATTCTTTTTTTTTCCAAACTGAAAAATTTTTATTTTAAATGATTGAGTTTTTAAAAGTCTCTGCCTTGAAATTCTTTATATATTTTCTCTTTTTAATTTTAATTTTTTAAATTAAATTGTCTTTTTTTTTTGAAAGATAACAAAAAACATAAGAGGTGCCCCTATACCCCACAGAAACTTTCTTTGCTCAGGGTTCTAGAGGCCAGAAATCCAAAATCAAGGCGAGAGCAGGGCGGGCCTTTGTACAGGCTCTGGGGGAGGGGAGCCCAAGCTGTCCTCGGCTTGGGGCGCAGTCTTGAGCGTCGCCCCCTGCCTTTGTGCCCAAATCCCCCTCTTTCTAGGACCCCAGCTATTGCAGGTAGGGCCAACCCGGAAAATGCCAGAGCGCATTCCCAGCTCGCCTACCCAACGACCTCTCCAAAGACCTTCTTCCAATCAAGGCCCACCCCAGGCTCTGGGCACCACGCACATACCTATTTTGGGGGGCCACCCCCAAAAGGACACAGTCCAGGCCCCACAGGAGCACGGGGGCTTCCCGGGGGCCAGGGCCCCGGGCCTGGAGTGGGGACAGCCCCCCTGTGACCCGGCAGAGCAGGGCGTCACTGCCTCGTGGGTTCTCCCCTCGTCACTGGCGGAAGGACTCGGACTCTGTGCGCACCTGGCGGGGGTGGAGGAGGGGGCGCCCCGGGGAAGGAGCGCGCCCCGCGGGCTCACTCGGGCAAGCGGGTGGGGTCCCGCCCAGGCCGGAGCGGACGGAGGGCAGGGGGCGGCCGTGGGTGCCCGCGTCACCACGCGTCGGGGCCGTCGGGGACTCCCCGCGCTCCCGGAAGGGGGTCGGATGAGGAGTGGGGGCGTTAGGCTCCAGCCACGGCCGCCTCTCTATTTGGTGGGTGACGCGAGGTTTCCAGGACCAGGAACTTGGCAGAAAGGAACCGAATCATGCCTAAAAAAACCCAAAATCCACACGCTCCCGCCTTCCACTTCCTCCCCCTCTCCTCTCCCTCCCCTCCCCTCCCCTTCTCTCCCTCGCTCTCCTGTCCCTCCCCTCGCCTTCTTCTCTCCCTCCCCCTCTCCTCTCCTCTCCCTTCCTCTCCCCTCTGCTTCTCCTCCCTCTCCGCCTCTCCTCCCCTTCCCCCCTTTTCCCCCTCCCCCTCTGCTCTCCCTCTCCCTCCCCTTCTGTCCTTCCCCCTCTCCTTCTCCTCTCCCTCCCTCTCCCTCCCATCCCCTCCCCTTCTTCTCTCCTCCCTCCCCTTCTTCCTTCTTCCCTTTCCCTCCCCTACCCCTCCTCTCCCCTTCTCCTCTCCTTCCCCCTCCCCTCCCCTTCTCCTCTCCTCTTTCTCCCTCCCTTCCCATCCCCTTCTCTCCCTCCCTCTCCCTCCCCATCTCCTCCCCCTCCCCCTCTGCTCTCCCTCTCCTTCCCTTCTGTGCCCCCTCCCCTTCTCCTCTCCCTCCCTCTCCCTCCCCTACCCTCCCCCTTTCTCCCTCCCTCTCCTGTCCCTCCTCCTCCCCTTCTTCCTTTCTCCCTTTCCCTCCCCTCCCCTCCCCCTCCTCTCCCTCCCTCCCCTTCTCTCCCTCCCTCTCCTTCCCCTCCCCTTCTCCTCTCCCTCTCCCTCCCCTTCTCCTCTCCATCCCCTCCCCTTCTCCTCTTCCTCCCCTTCTTCTCTCCCTCCCCCTCCCCTTCTCTCCCTCCCCTCCCCTTCTCCCCTTCCTCCCCTTCTTCTCTCCCTCCCCCTCCTATTCTCTCCCTCCCTCTCCCTCCCCTCCCCTCCCCTTCTCCTCTCCCCCCACCCCTCCCCTCTTCCTCTCCCTCACCCCCTCACGCTCACTCCCTTACTCATTCCCACTTGCCCTCTTGGCGCCCCTCCTTTGCCCCAGGCGCAGAGCTGGGTTTGTGGGATCCAGAGTTGTCAAGCCTCTCAGGACTCCGCCGGCCCCGGGAGCTGGGGCAGGACGGTGCCGTCTGGGGTTCAGAGCTCCACGCGCAGCTTGCAAAGGGACGGAACTGGGCTGGGAGTGGGGGCTGCAGGCTGGAGCCCCTTTTCCTCCACTTTCTGGGACCTGCAGGGTGTCCCCGATGGTCCCTAAAGTTCCCAGAACCCTTCTGTAAAAGGTGACCAGACCTCGGACACCTAGCGGTCTGTGTCAGACTCAAATAAGGTGTCACACCAGGACAGCGAATCTCCCCCGCACAGGGCCCAGAAGCGACGGGCAGCACGGGCCGCCGGTCGAATGCCAGGGAAGGGTCTGCTGACTGGACAACCGGCTCCGTGCCTCTCCGTCTCAGCATGCACCCTCCTTGACTCCCACCTCTAAAGCTGGGCTTTGCATCTCAGCAGAATTCTCGGGGGACTTTTCCTTCACGAAATGCCACTGAGGCCAGAACTGTGTCCTCAATGTCTCTGACGCAGGAAAAGCGTAATTGAACGCAACCACTTTAAGTGGCAGATGGAAACTGCCCCCTTGTACTGGGTTGAATGGTGCATCCCCCTCCCCCCAATTTTTCTTTGGCCCACCTGGAACCTCCTAATGAAACCTTCTTTGGAAATGGGGTCTTTGCAGATGTAATTGTTAGCATGAGGCTGTGCTGGACGGGGGTACACCCTGAATCCAACGATTGCTTCCTTAGAGGTAGAGACTGGGGGTGTGGCAGCCAGAAGCCAAGGGGCACGTGGAAGCCCCCAGGAGCTGAGGAAGCAGGAGAGACCCTCCCCTAGAGCTTCCAGAGAGAGCACGGCAAAATTCCAGCGGGCGCACGGCAAAGCTCCAGAGGGTGCACGGCAAAGCTCCAGCCTGCAGAACTGAGAGCAAATCAGGTCCTAGCCCGCACCCTAACACTCCCCCAAAGCCTCCTGGAGGGCAGGCTCTGGTCTCCAGGACTGGGAGAGAGAAAACACTCCCTGCAGTAAGTCACCGTTGTGGTGATTTGTGATGGCAGCCCAGGAAACAGCCACTGTCTCGAGGACAAACCTCTGTGCCCGCTCCCTCCTCTGCCTGCTTGGGGAGAAAGAAGCGACTCAGACGCCCGGACCTGCCCAAAGGCGGCCCCAGAGGCTGGTGTAAAAGGACAAGATGACACCTTGTTGCTCTTTTCCAAGTCCCCTTGCACCAGGCTTTCTTGCTCTCTTTTGTGTCTTCGGGGTCCAGTTGAGACATTTCGAACAAGAGGTTGCCTCTGCAGCGGTGATGTATCAGTCAGCAAAGGGGTGCTGAGGCAAAGGACCAGAACTCGGTGGGCTTTTAGAAAGGGTGTTTATTTGGGGTAGAAGCTCACAGTCACAAGGCCCTAAAGAGTCCAACTCAAGGTACCATAAGAGGTGCTTCCTCACCCAAGGTCATTGGCCACGTGTTGAGCAAGATGGCGGGCGACTCTACGAGGGTTCAGACTTCCTCTTCTTCCTAAGGCTCCGTGGTCCCAGCATCTTCCAATTTCAGCCGTAGGCTGGCATAAGGCTTGTCTCTCTCCCAGGGCTCATTTCTCTCTGGACGCAGCTGCAGCTGTAAACTCTCAAGCCCCCCTCTCTTCCCGGGGCTTCTGTGGTCTTATTCTCTGTCTCTCTTCCTCTGTGTTCTTCTCTGTGTATTTACTTCCCGGGGCTCCAGCACCAAAACTCCAACTGTCTCCTCTGCCAGGTTGTTTTCTCTAAGTCTTCACCCACCAAGGGGGCAGGGACTCAACGTCCTACTGACAGGACTCAGTCAAAACCTCAGTCATAATTTAATCAAGTAAAACCTCTGAATTTAATATAATCTAATATGCCTGGAGGAACAGACCAGTTCACAAACACAATCCAAAAGCTATTTTTGGAATTCATAAACTATAGCAAACTGCCACAGGTGAGAAGTACTTTTGTGAGGACGTTAGGAAGAACAAGAGTAGTTCCAAGAGATGGACTGAGAAGGATGGACCAAGCAGGGAACTTGGGGGACCTCAGAGGACCACTAGTCGTAGCAGGAAAAAGCCCTTGGGCTCTTGCAGGGAATTCTGAGAGATGGAGGTAGGAAAGAAGACAAGACTCACAGCTGTGGGAAATGCCCACAAGATGCTCAGTCAACGCTAATCCCTGATGCCCAAGGCACTCAGTCAACACCGTTCGCTCATGCCCAGACCCATGAAAAACTGGTTGCAGAAAGGCAACTCCACGTTCTCTAGGGGAGAAAAATGGAACAGAAAAATAAGGTATCATTCCTCCAAATGAAATGCTGTCCTGACTGCCTGCCAGTTAATTAATTTGATACACATAAGCCCGTTGAGGCTGGTCTCCATGAACCCTCTGCTTTTTGGTAGTGTTTCTAAGTAGAAATCATCAACAATCCAGAAATAAACAATCCCATCTCCGATGAAAGAAAAAAAAAAACCCAGCTAAACTGTGATTTGATATGCGTTTCTTTGTAATGTTGTTTTGAAATTTTCCTCTGAGTTTGTATTTTTTTATAAAAATTTATTGTGGGGGGAAGCGGACTTGGCCCAATGGATAGGGCATCCGCTTACCACATGGGAGGTCCGCGGTTCAAACCCGGGCCTCCTGACCTAGATGGAGCTGGCCCACGCACAGTGCTGATGTGTGCAAGAAGTGCCGTGCCACGCAGGTGTGTCTCCGTGCTGAGGAACCCCATGCACAAGGAGTGTGCCCCATAAGGAGAGCTGCCCAGCACGAAAGAAAGTGCAGCCTGCCCAAGAATGGCACAACACACACGGAGAGCTGACACAAGATGATGCAACAAAAAGAAACACGATTCCCAGTGCTGCTGATAAGGATAGAAGCGGTCACAGAAGAACACACAGCGAATGGACACAGAGAGCAGACAACTGGGGGGAGGGGAAAGGGAGAGAAATAAATAAAAAATAAATCTTTAAAAAAAAGAGAGAGAGGGAGAGAGAGAAATGATGGATAATGGATAGATAGATGATGCTGATGATAGATGATAGATAAAATAGATAGAAAAATAAATAAATGAATAATTCTTTAAAAAATTTATTGTGGGTATGTACATACATACACATATATGTTATAAAATTCACTGTTGTAACCATTTTTTCACTATTTAAAAAAAAATGTTACATTCAAAAAAATAAGAGGTCCTCATATACCCCCCATCCCTCTCACCCCACTCCTCCCACATCAACAACCTCTTACATTACTGTGGGACTTTCATTGCATTTGGTGAATACATTTTGGAGCACTGCTGCACCACATGGATGTGGTTTACATTGTAGTTTACACTCTCCCCCAGTCCACCCAGTGGGCCATGGCAGGGCATACAGTGTCCAGCATCTGTCCCTGCAGTGCCACTCAGGACAACTCCAAGTCCTGAAAATGCCCCCACATCATATCTCTTCTTCCCTCTCCCTGCCCTCAGCAGCTACCGTGGCCACTTTTTCCCATTTTTAAGCGTACAGCTCAGTGGAATGGATTCCGTTCCCTTCCCTTTTCCATCACTGCAAACAGAAAACCCACCCACTTTCAGCGGTCACGCCCCCACCCTCCCCTGGCCCCTGGAAATGGCTGATCTGCTTTCTCTCTCGGTGTATTTTCCTGTCCTGGATATCTCATAGACTGGAGTCATGGAACACGGGACCTCCCGTGTCTGGCTTATTTCCCCTGACGCACTGTCTTTGAAGTTCATCGAAATTCTTTAATTTTTAAAAATTGCACGTTTGGGTCATGAGGGGGACCCAAAGAGAATCGAACACCGCCATCTTTTAGGAGAATTCTTGCGTTTCTCACTTGGGAACGTTTCTCAGCCACAAAGCGAGCTACCTCCTCGGGACGCAACCTGGAAGCTTCCGGAAGGTCTGGCTGGACCTGGCCTCTGAGGTCTTCCCAGCCTTGTCCCAACTCTCCTCACTGCTGCCCAGTGAGGAACTCCCAGCCTCCGTGCCCAGGCATGGCCCTTCTGATTGAGCGCCCAAACTCATCCAGGTCCACCTCTAATCCAGTCAGTTCTGCCCTGCACGGTCTCGGCGTCCACAAAATAAGTTTTCCTAATTGCGGCCGGGCCGGCGGAGTGGAGAGTCAGAACTGAGCGGAATGAAAACCACTGCAGGTTGTTTGCCCTTTAACCTCACATCTCAGCCTGGTTAGGACCTACTTAGGTCCTAGTTAGGACCCGCAATTTCCCCTGAACACGGCTGGACAAGTGGAAGGATCGGGAACTGGGGTGCCGTTTGCTTACCGCCAGCCCCGAATGAGTAGGCCTGTGCCACCAGGTCAAGGGGCTGCCATGGGGCAGTGGGGGACAGAGGGGAGGCTGCAAGGGGTGTCATGTCACTGAGGGATGGCCACACCACCAAAGAAATCTACTCCACTGAGGGACATCTATGCCACCAAGGAAGTCCACTACATTGAAGGATGTCAACTTCACCAAGGAAATCCACACTACCAAGGGACATCTATGCCACCAAGGAAAGTCCACTCCATTGAGAGACGTCCACATCACCAAGGAATGTCCACTCCACCAAGGGATGTCCACTCGACCAAGGAATGTCCGCTCGACTGAGGGACATCCACACCACCAAGGAAATCCACTCAACCAAGGGATATCTATGCCACCAAGGAATGTCCACTTCACCGAGCTACTTCCACACTACTAAGGAACATTCACCCCACCGAGGGAGGTCTATGCCATCAAGGAAAGTCCACTCCACTGAGGAACATCTACATCGCCAAAGAACGTCCACTCCACCGAGGGACGTCCACATCACCAAGGCAAGTTCACTGCACTGAAGGATGTCCACATGACCAAGGAACATCCACCCCACTGAAGGATGTCTATGCCATCAAGGAAAGTCCACTCCACTGAGGAACATCTACATAGCCAAGGAACGTCCACTCCACTGAGGGATGCCCATGTCACATACGGATGTAGACACCACCAGGAAAAGTCCATTCCATCAGGAGACATCCATGTCACCAAGGAAAGCCCACTCAACTGACGGACGTCCACGTCACCAAGGAATGTCCATTCCACTTGGGGATGTTCACACCACCAAGGAAAGTCCATTCCACCAAAGGACATCCATGCCCCATAGTGACATCCACATCATCAAGGAAAGTCCACTCCACTGAGGGACATACACACCACCAAGGAATGTCCACTCCCCTGAAAGACGTCCACATCATCAAAGAGTGTCTGCTCCACCAAGGGATGTCCACATCACCAAGGAAATCCACTCCACCAAGGGATGTCCATGCCACATAAGGACATCTACACCACCAGGAAAACTCTACTCCACCAAGGGACATCCACATTACTAAGGAAAGTTTGCTCCACTGAGTAGTATCCATGTTTCATAGGGACATCTACGCCACCAAGAAAAGTCCACCCTAATGAGGGATGCCCACACCACCAAGGAAAGTCCACCCCACTGAGGGACGTCCACACCACCAAGGAATGTCCACTCCACTGAAGGACGTCCACATCATCAAGGAGTGCCCACTCCACTGAGGGACGTCCACATCACCACGGAAATTCACTCCACCAAGGGATGTCCATGTCAGATAGGGACATTTACCCACCAGGAAAATTCTACTCTGCCAAGGGACATCCACGTCACTAAGGAAAGTCCACTCCACTGAGTGACATCAATGTTTCATAGGGACATCCACATCACCAAGGAAAGTTTACTCTATTGAGGGATGTCCACACCACCAAGGAATGTCCACTCCACCAAGGGATGTCCATGCCACATAGGGACATCTGCACCACCAGGAAAAGTCCACTTCACCAAGAGACATCCATGTCACCAAGGAAAGTCCACTCCACTGAGGGATTCCATGTCACATAGGGATGTACATGCCACCAACGAAAGTCCACTCCACCGAGGGATGTCCACACCATTAAGGAAATCCACTCCACTGAGGGACATCTATGCCACCAAGGAATGTCCACTCCACTGAGGAATGTCCACATCACCGGGGAATGTCCACTCCACTGAGGGATGTCTATGTTATCAAGGGAAGTCCACTCCACTGAGGAACGTTCACTCCACTGAGGGATGGCCATGCCACGTAGGGACATCTACACCACCAGGAAAAGTCCACGTCACCAAGAGATGTCCATGTCACCAAGGAAAGTCCACTCCACTCGGGGATGTCCACACCACCAAAGAAGACCACTCCACCAAGGGATGTCCACATCACCAAGGAAATCCACTCCACTGAGGGATGTTCATGCTACATAGGGACATCTACACCACCAGGAAAAGTCCACTCCACCAAGAGATGTCATGTCACCAAGGAAGGTCAACTCCACTGAGGGATTCCATGCCACTTAGGGATGTACATGCCACCAACGAAAGTCCACCCCACTGAGTGAAGTCCACACCACCAAGGAATGTCCACTCCACCAAGAGACACCCACACCACCGAGGAAAGTCCACCCCACTGAGGAAGGTCCACATCACCAAGGAACATCCACTCCACCGAGGGACGTCCATGCCACATAAGGATGCACACACCACCAAGGAAATTCCACTCCACTGAGGGACATCCATGTTACATAGGGACACTTACGCCACCAAGGAAAGTCCACTCCACTGAGGCACATCCACACCATTAAGGAAAGTCCACTGCACCGAGGGACATTTATGCCACCAAGGAATGTCCACTCCACTGAGGGATGTCCACACACCAAGGAGAGCCCACCCCCGAGGGCCGCCCACACCCCTGAGGGCCGTCCATGCCTCTGGGCTCGGTAACCAGCCCCCTGAGAAGGGGGTCAGCCTGGGGGTGCCCGTGGCTCTTGTGAGAGCACATGAAGGTATCTGGGACAGAGCAGGCTGCAGGAGGCTCTGCCCCAGCTTATTGTCACCCACCGAGCGTGCAGTCCTAAGACCCCCACGAGCCCCAGGACCCTCCGTCGAGCGGGTCGAGGCCGTGCATCGCGGGGCCATCTGTCCCTGCGCCCTCCCAGCTCCCAGCAGACCAGGGACGCCTCTGCGGTTGCTGAACGTGGAGACCACAGGCCCCGGGGTCTTTGCCCCAGCCTGCGTCCCCCCCACCCCCCGCCCCAGGAGAGGAGCTTCCCGCCATCTGGGTGCCCTTTGGCAAGCGCTGGTGGTGCAGAGGAAAGGATGCGTCTGGCACGAATCCTACCAGAAGTGTCATCCCTGCCCCAGGAAAGAACACGCCTCCCCAGGTGAGCATCCGCCACGTGCCAGGGCAGCAGCTCGAACCCACGGATTCACGGTTGAAACGGCACAGCCCGGTGGGATGAAAAACCACTGCAGGGATGCACCCAGCTGAGGAGGACAGCTCAACTTGGTTGGTTTGTTTTTAAACAAATCAACTTCATTGTTACGCATGAATCCACCCAAAGTGTACAATCAGTGGGATGCGGTGTCACCACGGAGTAGTGCATTCATCCCGCGCTCACTCTTAGAACTCTTTCATTATTCCACTAATGACAGTAATAAACTAGGGAAGCGGTCTTGGCCCAGTGGATAGGGCGTCCGTCTGCCACATGGGAGGTCCGCTGTTCAAACCCCGGGCCTCCTTGACCCGTGTGCAGCTGGCCCACGCGCAGTGCTGATGTGTGCAAGGAGTGCTGTGCCACGCAGGGGTGTCCCCCGCGAAGGGGAGCCCCACGCACAAGGGGTGCGCCCCATAAGGAGGGCCACCCAGCGCGAAAGAAGGTGCAGCCTGCCCAGGAATGGCGCCACACACATGGAGAGCTGACACAGCAAGATGATGCAACAAAAAAAGAAAGGTTCCCACGCCGCTGACAATAACAGAAGAGGACAAAGAAGAGCACAGCTAAATGGACACAGAGAACAGACAGGTGGGGCGAAGAGGGGGAGAGAAATAAAATAAATAAATAAATCTTTTAAAAAATAAAAAATAAACCAAACCAAACAAACAAATCTCACCCCCTTGTTCTCTGTATGCTTCCCCTGCCGTACACAGCTGCTATTCCTCTTCCTTCCCTCTAGTGTATTGGTATTTACATTTTGTAAAAACAGTCTTACCTATGCCAGGTCTCCCATATTCCTACGTTACGTGAGGTTTTACTATCTTATACGGTCCCAACAATATGTCGCAAAAAAACAAAAGGCCAGAACACAGAAAAGCAGAAAACAGCTTTTAATCTTTCTATCTCCAACGGCTTGCATGAAAACCCCAAGGCTGCAAGTGTTTGCTGTGGCTGCTGGAACAAAGCACCATAAACCGAGTGGCTGAAAAACAAAGACGGGATTCTCCCACAGTCCAGGAGGCCGGAGGTCTGAGTTCGAGATGGGAGCAGGCAGAGCTCCCTCCGAAATCTGTGGCAGCATCCTTTCTTGCTTGGCGCTTCTCGGCCAGCAGCTGTGGCACCTGGCCAGCTGTCCTCTCTGCCTGTCAGAGCCTGTGTCCAAATTCCTCCTTTCTTTTCTTTTAATAGATCAATAAAAGCATTTCTTTGGGATCGTAGAACTGCAATTGGGGCAGCACAGATTCAGGTAGCACCCCAAATTGTGTCCCATCGTGGGGCTTCCAAGCAAGGATTTTTAGAGAAAAAGAAGGTCTTATAAGTTGTTTGTGAGGAATTGTGCTCTGAGAATGTATGGGGCTTTGCAAATGTCCTCAAGGAGATAGTCTACTGATTTCTTCTTTATTAACCTTTTATTTAGTTATTTCTTTTACACTTTTAAAATTAAAGTTAATAGATCACAAAGAACATGACATTAAAAATAAAACAAACATAAGAGGTTCCCATATACCCCTCTCCCCACTCCCCACCCCATCGTTTTTGTACATTGTGTTTTTTTGAAGATACATACATCACAAAAAAATGTTACATTAAAAAATATAAGAGGTCCCTGTCATTTCATGGCATCCAGATGTCCTCAGAAATACTGCAGCGTTTGGTTTTGCAGACCTTGGCAGTTTGGGATATCCAGCCAAGAGGTTCCTGGCTGGGACTTTCTGTATGGCCCCCAACTGCGATTTTTTAAATTTGCAGTTGTTTTATTTTTAATTAGAGAAGTTGTGGGTGTACAGAACAATCACATGCAAAATACTGGATTCCCACACACCGCCAACATATTGCGTTGGTGTGAAACATTTGTTACCATAGGTGACAACACAGCTCTATCATTGTACTATTAGTTAAAGTCCAGCACAATTTAGAGTTCACTGTGTAATGCCCAGGATTTTTATTTTATTTTATTCTGTTGCCATATACACAATTGAACATTTCCTTTTTTAATCATATTCAGATTTTTCAAATTTCTTCTACCCTACTCCAGTGTGACCTCATTTTCCCTCAATTCTATCTCTAATGGCTCTCTTCCCCCCAAAAAATCACATTCACAGGTACAGGGAGTTAAACTCAACCATGCTTTTTGAGGACACAGTTCAACTGTCACACTTCAAATAAAAATGAGCGCATCTCCGAGGAGGGTTAAAAATAAGAGCTCACAACTGAAAGCAGGAGAATCCCATCCATCATCCATGTGGGATCTAAGCCCCCTCTTGATATAGAGGTGGAGTGGACATCACCATCCCAGGGTCCTCAGGATGGAGGAATAGAGTATGGATTAGAGTGGACTTACTGATATTCTATTCATGAACTAATGCGATTAGTAATCGAAGAAAATGTGGCATTGGTGTGGAGAAAGTGGCCATGGTGGCTGCTGGGGGTAGGGAGTGGGAGGAAGAGATGTGATGTGGGGGTGTTTTCAGGACTTGGAGTTGTCCTGGGTGGTGCTGCAGGGACAGATGCTGGACATTGTATGTCCTCCCATGGCCCACTGGGTGGACTGTGGGAGAGTGTGGGCTATGACGTGGACCATTGACCATGAGGTGCAGCGGTGCTCAGAGATGTATTCACCAAGTGCAATGAATGTCTCATGATGATGGAGGAGGTTGTTGTTATGGGGAGAGGAGTGAGGTGAGGGGGGTGGGGGTATATGGGGACCTCATATTTTTTTTAATGTAACATTAAAAAAATAAATAAAGAAAAAAAAAACATTGATATAAAATATATATATATAAGAGTGCAAACCCTTACAAAGGAAGTAGCTTCTAACCCCCACTGCCACACTTTGCCAGGGCCACTATGACAAATACAGTAAAATGGGTCCGATTTTTTAAAAAACAAGCAGAAATCTATCGGCTCCCCACGGAAGCTGGAAGCGCAAAATCAAGGGGTTGACAGAGCCGTGCTTTCTCTGAAGTTTGCAGCACGCTGGGGCTGCTTGCCGGCAGTCCTCCGTTACATGGTAATTTTCTGTGTCCTGTATGAGCCCATCGTTCTCTGCTTGTAAGGTCGTCAGCCCTACTAAGACCCCCTCCCCTTCTTCAGCTTGGACCCCTGAGCTAGTGTGACCCCTTCCAAGGTCCACTGACAAATGGGCTCCCGTCCACAAGACCAGAGCTAGGCTTTGAACAGGTCCTTTGGGGACGGTAATCCAATCGCCACACCCCACCCTCTGCACCCCAAAAGACAGTCTCTTCCCACGTGCAACATAAATTCGCCCCATCCCAACATCCCCAAAGCCTTAAGGCAGATTTTTGTAAAAAAATGTCCCACCAGTATCTTCATAATCACGCATTCTTGTATGTACTTTTTCCCCCGAGTTGGCTCCCTCTTCTGTTTGCTCATTGCGTGCTCTTTGTCTGCTCGTTTGTTTTTGCTGTTGTTTGCTTGCTGTTTTCTGCTCATTGTTTTTGCTCATTGTCTGCTTGTTTTCTGCTCATTGTTTGTTCTTCTTTAGGAGGTACCGGGAGCCGAACCTGGGACCTCCCGTGTGGGAGGCAGGTGCTCAACTGCTTGAGTCACATCACTCCCCTTTTATATGTATTTTTGAGGAGGGGGGGAGGCTGCTAGGTTCTTTTCTCTTTAATTGTTGCTCAGGACTTTTGTGTCATTTGGTTGGGGAGCGTTTACTTTCCTAGAAACATGGAGTTCTGTTCTCACTGCTTTGAGAAACTAAATGGAAAAGAAAAATTGTTTTGAGGAAGAAGTACCAAATACTGAAAGGACAGCAGGCAAGACCGTTTCCCTCCTAGCCCCAGCCCACCACCCAGGGGCCCCCACTGAGTGTCTATCAACTGGGTAATCAAATGTCTCTAAGTCTAAAGACAACAAGGAAACGGGAAATTGACAAGATTTATCCTTGTGCTTGTAAGCCTTTTGGCCAACGAACAGGAAATAAATGAAAAACACTCCTAAACTTTTAGACCTTGTCTCTCTACTCAGCTCTCACGTATGTCCTGCTCATCCGCGTTGACCAGCTATTGCCCATAAATAAATATCGAAGACGACGGCTTTCTTAGGTCTGACCTGTGTTTTTATTTATCTATGCCATGCATGGATTCTTTGCTATTTGCTAATGACAATCTTGGATATTGCCAAAGCAGAAAAACAATGTCTCATAGCATTTCAATCAGAATGAGTGGAGGGAGAGCAAACCGTGATAAAAATGTGAGAATCGACCGTCATCAGTAGGCAAGAAGGCACTTAGGTGGCGCTGTGTGCCCAGTCCTGAGCTCCCAGGATCTTCTGATATGCAGCCAGTACCCCACACCAAGCATCCAACATCCAGCATTCAGCAGCCATCACCCAGCACCTAGCACCCAGCACCCAGCACCCAGCATCCAGCACCCAGCATCTGGCCCCTGGCACCTGACAACTGGCATCCCATATCCAGCATCCAGCACCCAACATCCAGCCACTGGCACCCAGTTCCCAGCACCCAGCGTCTGGCCCCTGGCACCTGACAGGTGGCATCCCACATCCAGCACTCAGCACCCAACACCCAACATCCATCATTCAGCATTCAGCACCAGCACCTAACATCTAGCACTCAACATCCAACATCCATCATTCAGCATCAGCACCCAGCATTCGGCATTCAGTACCAGCACCCAGCACCCAACATCCAGCACCCAACATCCAGCACCCAGCATTCAGCACCCAGCATCCCGCACCCAACATCCAGCAGCCAGCAGCCATCACCCAGCACCTAGCACCCAGCACCCAGCATCCAGCACCCAGCCCTGAGCATCCAGCACCCAGCATCTGACATCTGGCTCCTGACAACTGGCATCCCACATCCAGCAGCCAGCACCCAGCAGCCAGCCACCGGCACCCAGCTCCCAGCACCCAGCACCCAGCATCTGGCACCCGGCACCTGACAGGTGGCATCCCACATCCAGCAGCCAGCACCCAGCAGCCAGCCACTGGCACCCAGCTCCCAGCACCCAGCATCTGGCACCCGGCACCTGACAGGTGGCATCCCACATCCAGCTCCCAGCACCCAGCACCCAACACCCATCATTCAGCATTCAGCACCAGCACCCAGTACCCAGCAGCAGCAGCACCCAACACCCAGCACCCAGTACCCAGCATTCAGCACAGCTCCTAGCACCCAGCATCCAGCCACCGGCACCCAGCTCCCAGCACCCAGCAACAGGCACCTGACAGCTGGCACCTCACATCCAGCACCCAGCACCCAGCACCTGATAGCTGACACCCCACATCCAGCACCCAGCACCCAGCACCCAGCACCAAACATCTAGCATCCATGATCCAGGACCTGGCACCAGGCACCTGGCACCCAGCATCCAGCCACCAGCACCCAGCATCTGGCACCTGGCACCTGACAGCTGGCACCCCACATCCAGCACTCAGCACCCAACATCCATCATCCAGCATTCAGCACCAGCACTCAGCACCCAACATCTAGCACCCAGCATCCAGCACCCAGCATTCAGCATTCTGCACAGCACCCAGCACCCAGCATCAAGCCACTGGCACCCAGCTCCCAGCACCCAGCACCAGCAGCCAGCACCTGGCACCTGACAGCTGGCACCCCACATCCAGCACCCAGCACGCAGCACCCAGCACGCAGCACCTGACAGCTGACACCCCACATCCAGCACCCAACAGCCAACACCAAACATCTAGCACCCAGGGCCCAGGACCTGACACCCCAGCCGCCCCCACCGGGCATTACCCCAGGGCATCCTCACGGGCCCCGGACCCCTGCTTGAGCTCTTTGGCAGCCTTTTATGGCCCTGCTGAACACGCTTCCTCTCCGACAGTCTTTTTCTCTGTTCTCCCCCTGGAGATCCTTCCCCTCTGGTGGGGGCGGGAGCCCCAGAGCTTAATCGGAGCTGGGGCCTCCAGCCTGCATTTGCATTTGAAGAAGCTGCAGAATGCAGGGCCCTCCCCCAAGTTCACACTTGGGCAGACGCGAGCGCGGCCAGGGCTTTTCCACACAGACCCGGGCCAGCTGCCCAGGCTTGATTGCAGAGTCGTGCTCCCTTCTCTCTCAGGCAGTTAGAATGATCTGCCCGGGACGTCACTAATATTAGCTCTGAGATTCCCACCAGTGCAGAGGTGCCCAGACTTGGGCACCCAGAAATATCATCCTTAAACGGCGACATCGCACCAGCGCTGGTCAGCTGCAGGTGGCGGCTCAGTACTGCCGACGGCAGCTCTAGGTTCTGCCCTTTTACTGGAAAACGCAAGAGCATTAGCTAAATTCTTACCCCCACCTTGGGTGCGTTAGAAAAGAGGTGTTCGTGGACGGATCTTATTAAGCACAGTTTATAAAAGGCATTTGGTTCCCAACGTCGGCCAGAACCAAATTTGGGGCATGGCCCTCTGCAAGTTCCGTAAACCAGCATTCTAAAAGAGGGGTCAGTCCCGAGCTGGAGGCAAAACAGAAATCAAAACGGACAGTGTCCGCCTCTGCAGAGCGGCTGACCTCCCCAACGAGAGGTCCCGGGAGGTCCCCGGCTTCTCTCCGTAGGAACGGCTAATAGCAGGAGACGGGGTTGGGGGAGGCGGAGGGGCCCGGCCAGGTGTCTGCCCCCCAATTCCAGCAGGGACGGGAGTGGAGGCGGGGGGTGGGGGGGCGTCGTGGGGGATTGCGTCACTGCCTGAGGAATGCAGGGGTCTTATCCCAGCCCTCGATGTGCAGGGATGACCTGCAGCATTCAGAATGGGGAGGGGCTGAGGGTCTGCAGGGGCCCGTCCCCTGGGCAGGGAAGTATGGAAATGGGGCGCTGGTGGAGCTGCAGCTCGTTAAAGCTGGGGCCCAGGAGTGCGGGGGGCCACAGGGGGGATGCACGGGGCAGAGGGGGCAGGTGTGGGGAGAGAGGGGTCGCGGGGACATCTGGCTTGCATTTGGCTGGAGTCTCTCTCAACTGTTGCTGGAAAGTGTCTCTGGGGAAGCAGAAATAGATTTTGATATTTTCTCCGTATAAAAAGTCATCATGTTCCTAATGATGAGGCAGAGAAGAGACCTGGCTTCTCTCCTCTGTGTTCCTCCTCCTTACTCTTTTTCTTCTCTTCCTCCTCTTCCTTCTCCTCTAATTTAAAAAAAAAAATTTATATTGAATTTTTTATTTTAGAGCACAAAGAATGTTACTTTAAAAAATATAAGAGGTTCCCGTACACCCCACAAACCACCCACCCCACTCCTCCCACATCAACAACCCTTTTCATCATTGTGGGACAGTCATTGCATTTGGTGAATACATTTTGGAGCACTGCTGCACCGCATGGATAATGGTTTACATTGTAGTTTACGCTCTCCCCCAGTCCATTCAGTGGGTTATGGCAGGATATAGAATGTCCAGCACCTGTCCCTGCAATATCATTCAGGACAACTCCAAGTCCCCCAAATACCCCCACATCACACCTCTTCTTCCCTCTCCCTGCCCTCAGCAACTCCTGTGGCCACTGTCTCCGCATCAAGGATATATTTTCTTCCAAGAGGCTGTTTTTATCTGACGAGGACAGTATCTATGACCCACCCACATTTTATGAGGCATGGCTTTGATAAACGGGACATAAAATGCAACACGCTAGAGCAAACCCTGGTTCTTCACGTCCCACGGCAGCGAATCCTCTAAGGTGACAGCACTGTGGGGAGAAGAGCTAGACCCAGCTGCAGTTTGGTGTAGAAAGGATCTCCTGAAGGCCCAAAGGGGCTTTCTTCTAGGCTTAGGACATTTTTAAAAGTCAAGATCCATTTTTATTTCTGTTGTTACCTTCTGCTCAGAAAAAAGAAATACCAAAAAGAAAGTAAACTCACCTCGTCTCCTGGTTGCTTCCTTCCTCCCTCCCCTTCACTCTTCCCTCCTGCTCCCCTCCTCCCCTCTCCCCCTTCTCCCATTTCCTCTCCCCTCTACCTTTCCCTCTCCCTCCTCCTCCCTCTCCCCTCCTCCTTCTCCCCCTCTCCCTCCCCCTTCCTCCTCCTCTCCCCCTCCTCACCCCTTCTCACCCCTTCTCCCCTCCCTCTCTCCTCCCTCTCCCTCTTCCCCTCCCTCTCCCTCTCCGCCTTCCCCTCTTCCTCTGCCCCTCCTTCCCCTCCCCAACCTCACTCCTTCTCACCCCCTCTCCGCCTCCCTCTTCCCTCGCTCTTCCCCTCCTCACCCCTTCTCAGTCCCTCTCCCCCTTCCCCTCCTCCTTCTCCCCGTCCCCTTCCTCCTCCTCTCCCCTCTCCTCACCCCTTCTCACCCCTCTCCCCTCCCTCTTCCTTTCCTCTCCCTCTCCCCCTCCCCTTCTCTTACCCCCTCTCCCCCTTCCTCTCCCTCTCCCCCTCCTCCCCTTCTCCCTCCTCCCCTCTCCCCTCCTCCCCTTCCCCCTCCTCGACCCTTCTCCCCCTCCCCTCCTTCCCCTAGGTGTCTTCCACGTCCAACGATGCCCACCTTCCCCTTTCCAAACTCTTCACTCTCCAGGCCAAACGTCGGTAGCAGAACCTCTGCCCGTTGGCTGCGGATGACAACATCCGTCCCGGGCCCGGCGTGGACCTAGCATGAGGGACTCGTGTGCGCCAGGCTAAGCAATGCAGCGGACACCACAGCACGCCTGCCGAACACGCCCCAGCACCGCCCAGAACACGCCCAAGCTTGGCCCGCTTTCCGGCCGGCCGGCCCCGCTCTCCACACCCCCATCGGAGCCGCCGGCCCTCCCAGGACACCAGGCGGGCCTGGAAGCCCTGGAGGGGACGAGCCGCCCTCGCAGCCTCCTGCCCCTGCCCACTGCCCGGCTCCCAGCTCAGGGCCACCAACCCGGAGCCTTTGGCTCAGCGGGAGCTGGGCACCAGCAGCCCAGGCGGGCCGGCTGGGGAGGGGGCCACGCTGGCTCCTCGGACCCCTGCTCGGAGGAAAACACTCCCTGTGGGCCCCAGGCCCACGTGCTGGGAAGGCGCCAGCGGGCTCCCCAGGAATTCCCTGACCCCAGGAATTCCCTGAACCCCCACGACCTCACTGACCCCAGGACCTCATGACCCCAGGACCTCGTGACCCCAGGACCACCCTGACCCCAGAACCTCCATCACTGAAGGACCTCGCTGACCCCAGGACCTCCCTGACCCCAAGACCTCCATGGCCCCAGGACCTTCGTGAACCCCTAGGACCTTGCTGACCCCAGGATCTTCCTGACCCCCCAGGACCCAGGACCTTCTTGACCCCAGGACCTCCCTCACCCCAGTACCTTGTCACCCCAGGAACTCCCTGCCCCCCCATGACCTTCCTGACTCCAGGACCTCCCTGAGTCCAGGTAGATAGGCAGATAGATGGTTAGATAGATGATAGATGGAGAGATAGATGATAGATAGATGATAGAGATAGATGATAGATGGATGGACAGATGATAGGTAGATAGATAGATAGATAGATAGATAGATAGATAGATAGATAGATAAGAGATAGAGGTAAATAGGTAGAGGATAGAGGATGGATGAATAGATGGACAGATACATGATAGAGATGGTGGCAGAGCTTACTCTCTCAGATTCACTTGTCCCTTCCCAACCCATTTTCATGAAGACCCAAGAAGGAAGACCCCAGAGGGACCACACCTGCTGCTCACTTTCTGTTTTGCACGATGTCCCCCAGTTGGGACTCGTCTGTTGTCTTTTTCCTGGCTGGACTGGTGGTGTGGGTTTGGAGCTAGAAGAACACAAGGTGAAGCCCAGGAGAGGTGGTTCAAGTTGAAGGCTGATCACGTCCTCCCCTACTGCACTTCCCAGCCCCAAGTTTGGGTGCTGCCCTAGGGGGAGAGGCAGAACCCCTGTCCGCAGCTTGAGGAGCTCTGCCTGGTCCAGTCACTGCCTGCATGACAGCCTCACCCTGCGAGGCAGGAACTCCTGCCTCCCTCCGTGTCGTGAAGCGCTGGGCTCAGGCCCCCACCCTCCCTCTTGTCTTTGGATGTGTCTCTCCTTTATCCTGGAAACGTCTTCCCCTGTGAGTCAGCGTGAATCACATATCCCCAGGGAAACCACCTGACTCCACAGGCATGCCATTTGCTTTCCTGAATCCCAGGCTTGTCCTGGATAACACTCATCACAGCTGTGAGGGAATTGTTTTCAGAGCAGTTATTCATTTGGAGCAGCTTCCCAGCCTCGATGCTCTTGCCATTTTAGACTCATCCTTCTCTGCGGTGGGGTCTGCCCTGGGCACTGTAGAAAGCTGAGCAGCATCCCTGACTCCACCCACTCAATGCTGCTAGTAGCCCCCACCCCACTGTGACAACTACAGTGTCTCCAGACATGGTCATGGGTGGGAGAATCAACCTCGTTGTGAACCACTGCCTTGATAGACAATAATAATAATAAATTAGATAATGAGGATGATAGATAGAGATGATAGATAATGATGATGATACATAGATGGTAGATAGAAGATAAGTAGATAGGTAATGATAGATAGATAGATATAGATAGATAGAAGATATGTACATAGATGATAAATTAGATAGATAGATGATAGATGATAGGTAATAGATAATAAAGATAGATGATAGAGACAGAGATAGATAGATAAATGATAGATTAGATCAATGATAGATATAGATAGGATGGATAGATAGATGATAGATAGATGATAGAATGGATGGATAGATATGGATGAATGGATGGATAGACTGATGGATGGGTGGATGGATGGAGGAATGGATGGATGGATAGGTGGATGGGTGGATGGGTGGGTGGATGGATGGATGGGCAGGTGGGTGAGTGGATGGATGGATGGTGGATGGATGAATAGTGGATGGATGTATGGTAGATAGAAGGATGGATGGTGGATGGATGGGTGGATAGTGGATGGATGGGTGGATGGATGGATGGATGGATGGAAGGATGGATGGATGGATGGTGGATGGATGATGGATGGATGGGTGGATGGAATGATATAGATAGCAGATAGAGGTCAGATATGTAGATATGGACTGTTAAGGACAGACAGTCTCCATGGACACTGGGGCTAGATAAGGCTTGTACCTTGTTGGGTGTTGAGCAGCCTAACTGGCCTCCACCCTCTAGATGTGAGGAGCTCTCCACCTACCCAAGGTCAGACAACCAAATGATGGAGGCAGATCTTGTGATGTGTCCTCTGGGGGGGTGCAGACCCACCAGATGGTAACCCCCTGGTGTAGAGCATGACTCTTGAGTGGACAACACCCCCCGCAGGACAGGGACGACTCTGTCTCATCCATCACTGCAGCCGACAGCATTCCATCATGCCCCACCTACAGCAGATGCCCTATGAATCCTGCCAAATCCCCTCTCCCCTCATCAAGAAGCTCCCCATTGGCCACTTGCACCCTCTTCAACTCACCTTCCCAATCTATCAGACCTCAGATAGGTCATGCCATTCCATTCCCAGAAGGATCTGAGACGTCTCCCTGCCTGCAGGGAAAAGTGCAAATTCCCCAGCTTGACCTGTGAGTCGCGTCACCAGAAGACCCCACCTGAGTCCCAGGTGAGCCACTGGGTGCCAGATGAGCTTCTCCACTCATGCTTCACCTGGCACCCAATGGCTCAACATGTGATGGAAGCACGGATTGAACCCTTAGCAAAACACTACAGACTTTAGAGAAAACTCTCCCTGCCGATGCCTTGGTTTTGTGTTTCAGTCCCCAAAACTGTGATCCAGTAAATTCCAACAAGCCAACCAGCATGTGACATTTGTCATAGGAGCCTTGGTAAACTGAAGCAGTTACATGCTGCTGCTGCTTTCCACTCTGCCATGCGAAATGCAACCTCATGCTGCAGCAGGTAAACTTCATTTCACGCCTGTCTGGTCTCAAGGTATTTCCAGGAGAAGCCTCAGTCTCTAAAAGAATGTCAGGGCGATATGGGGGGTGAAGGGGGCAGACAATTCCAGGGCTTTTCATGAGGGTCCCAGTAAACTGGTGGGATGAAGAGAATGGCCTTGAGTTCCAACCTGGGGGTGGGAGAGGAGCACACACAGCCTCTTGAGATGAGTGGGCTTGGAGCAAGAAGGTCCAGAAAGAATGGGTGGATTTGGGGGCATTGAGAGAGGCACATCAGAGTCCAGCTTCCTAATCCCACGAGCAGGACAATAATTACTAGGGCCCCGCAGGGCACAGGCTGAGGAGACAAGGCAGTGCCATGGAAAGTCTTGACGCTGTGGCCATCCTCTGCAAATAATGCAGTCCATCAACAGACTGTCAGCTTGACCCAAAAATACGTTGCCAGGAAAACGAAACTGACTTTAAAATGAAATCATCATATTCAAACCAGGGCCTGTCATGTGTAATAAAACTAATGCCTGAATTCCAAATATGCAGAAAATGACCTCTCAAGACAAGCATTAGTCATTCTCGTTCAAGCTTGCAGTATGACCTCATTCACTGGATTTAGTTTTCCCTCTGCTGTTTGATGAGCCTCTGTGTGTGTGTGCACGCGGGTGTATTTCTCCATTGCTAATGCTGCCAAAGGGTTTTGCACATTTTCCCTCTATTTGACGAATCCAAATCTCTTTCCCTCTCTTCCTCCTTTCATCTCTGCCTATCCATCTGTCTGTCCATCCATCACATCTATCTATCTATCTATCTATCTATCTATCTATCTATCTATCTATCTATCTATCTATCTATCTATCTACCTATCTACCTACCTACCTACCTATCCACCTATCATCTATCTATGTATCTGTGTATCATTATCTGTCTTTCATCTAGCTAGCTATCTGTACTATCTATTATCTAACACCATTAGCTATTTTTCTATCATCATTATCTATCTCTCTATCCATCCATCATCTATTCCTTTATCATTATCTATCATTTATCCATCTATCATCTATCCATCATCACTATCTATTTCTCTATCCCTAGCTATCCATCTCCCTATCCTTATCCATCCATTTATCTATCCATCCCTGCTGCTGCAAAAGCAAATCCCCCTCTCCGGTCCTTCCACATGCTACATAAACTAACAAAAGCTGCCAGAAAACTGCCTTACTGCAGTGAAGGAAAGGTCAAAGCAAGCTCTTCTGTTTGATTTTCGGACCTGGCTCTCACCATGGATCTCCTCTGGGTGGGGAGGGCAACCCTTTCACACATCCTTCTCCAAGCGCTTGTCTTGTGGCTTGAACCTAAACCTTCCACCCGTACCTCTGCCCCCAGACCCAGCCTTTCTCCAGAGACGCCTGTTTAGGGTTGAACTGACGATCAGTCCCTTCTCGAAGCAGAACAAATTATCCAAAGGCCTCTGCAGTGAGCTCCAGACACTGAACAGCTTCCCTGATAAGTTCCATGAAGGGAACCCCTCCTAGCTCTTATTCTGGTGGGGGGAGAAAACCATGATTCAAAGCACACATGCCTTTGTCCCCCCAAACCTGCCTACCTTGTCCTAGTAACACTGAGTCAACCTGCTGACTCTTTGTTGCTTTTAAGGAAAACAGGCCGCCATCTTCAAGCTGGAGAGGCCGCCATGTTGTCAGCATTCCTTGGGGACCTCGTTGGGGTAAGTTTGGAGCCAGCCCATCTCCACCCCTTACTGGGGCTTTGTTGTGGAGTGGAGACAGGACCTACATTGAAGAACCTCTGCAAGCACTATGTCAACAGCCAAACCCTCTCTCCCCTCCCCTTCTCTTCCCCTTTGCATAAGGAAGAGAAGCTTACAGCAGGGGGTGTCAAGGATTGTCTCGTAGGCTCCTTGGCTGAAGTTTGCCTCTCCCACCAGGTGCCAAGAATTTCTTTTTATCTTTCTCATTTCTAAGATGTGCAAATGTAGCACCATCAGAGTCCATGCACTCGAGCAGAATGTCAATGAACTTTTTTAGACATCCTTCTCTTCTTCTTTGAAGCCTCTGAGTCGTACACACAAGACTTGTAGTTCCACAGTCAAAGGACAGGTTCCTTGGGGGCTGTCATGTTTCTCCAGGAGAGCATGGAAGCTGCTCCCACCCCCCATCCTCCCCCTCCCCATCACCTGCTGTATGGAGCTTTATCTTCATAACAGCCTCACGGGGCAAATCCTGTCATTCTCTACATTTCACAGAAAGGCTAGAAAGCAGGTCCAAGGTCATGGGGATGGTAAGAGGCCAGACATACCACCCACTTGGGGTTCTGGGGGGCCAGAACCCCAAGATGAAGCCCCAGAGCTCTTGGCTCTTGCTCTTCAGCCTGGAGGCAAGGACTACCCCAAGTTCTGAGTCCTTCCCCCAAGAGCCTGCTCTGGGATCTTCCTTACTCCATCCCAAAGACCCAGTTTCCAGCACTTCAATCCTGGTGATGTCCTTCTGGGCTCCTATCCTTACCTCCTGCCTCTGGGGTCCGGGGATGGCACCATGGATACAGATTTTAGGGCCTGTGGCTCAGGACCCAGGAAGAGGTGGGAATGAGGGATGCCAATGGACTGTGATGCTAGTTTCATCTACAAAGTATCCCCACAGCAACATCCAGGCCACTGTTTGACCAAAGAGCTCGACACCATAGCAGCCAAGTCAACACATAAAATCAGCCATCATGGCAACCAATGGTCATCAGAGGGTCCAAAGGAAGCAAGGTCTCCACCTGGCCAGAGGTCTCAGGAGAACCTTCTGGAAGGCTCGGGTGGGCCACAGAAGGCTAAGCAGTTAAAGAATGAAGAGCTTGGTGGCATGGGGGATACTCCCACACACATGCAGAGCGATTGCCGCACCCTCATAGCTGCAGATAGATCTCCGCAGCACATCACTCTTCCTGGTATGCTGAACTTTGCCCGCTCATCTGAACACACAGGGGTGGGCCCTGGATCTGCTGTGGTTTGGGGGGTGCTGGCTGGTGTTTAACTGTGCCCCTCTTTGCAGGTAATCCTGATGGACTGGGAGAGCCTGGTCCTCAGTGTTCACCCACCTGCACCCTTTGAAAAGAGAAACATGCCTGCTTCATGGGATTTCCAAGACAACCAGTGCTGGGCTCAGCTCCCACCAAGGCATCAGGGCAAAGACTTCCTCTCTGATCCCGGTGGGGTCCCCCAGCATCCGTCTTGCCTGCAGGGAGCCCCCCGAGCCCCCAAGCCCATCTTCGGTCTCCAAGACAGGTTGTTGGAGATGACAGAGAATTAGCGCAAAGGTGTTCACGGCAGGTACCCATCATCCTTCTGCTCCTGCAGTGGTTCTCGGGCCAGGGAGGACCCGACAGAGCACGCCTCGACTTTGGAAGGGTTTCCCCCACATTTTGTTTCCTGTGTAGACCAAAGGGAGTGAACACTGTGCACCAGCGGCTGCAGCGTTTGGCAGGATGCGTCAGGGCTGCTGCGGAAGTGACAGGCGCGTCTCACTCTCTCTTTCGACACCAGCGTGTCACTCACCCAGGCTGTGACATGACATCGCGGATCGTCAATTAGGTGCACACATTGCAGGCTCTTAGAGACACAGGGGCTGATCCCATTAATGTCAGCAGAACCTACAGGTAAGCCCAGTCAGGTAACACTTCCAGCATACACTCCCCAGATCCCCAGCAAATCAGCACATCCGTGACAGCCCAAAATTGGTTCTTATCTCACTCCAAAAGCAGATGAGAAAGGCAGAAGAATTCCCCAAGCACAATGATTCACAATGAGACGGATAAAAAGTAACAAGGAAAAAAAATATCTATTAATAAAAATCCCACACGTTAGGGGAGAAAAGCTTACCCTGACTCCTGAAGTGTTAAATCTCTGACACTGGTTTTTATGTCATATTAAAATTTTCCATACAAACTTTTAGCACTTGTGAAAAAAAAAAAGTCCAATATTAGCTTTGAAATTCTGAGAGCTGTCAGATCTTTCTACCTTAATAAATTATTTTTTTCCCTTTCCCTGAATCAAGCCGTGCAAATTGTCCGTTTTCTCAGGAGGGTGAGGTTTTACGGGGGGAAACGGAATGGCAGGAAAGAAGGGGAAAGAAGAAGAGCGAAACTGCGGGGAGCTTTCTGACAAGGGAAGCCAGAGGCTAATGGAACCGTCAGCCTGAGAGTGAGTGCGGGCATACTGACACATTTTTAAATGATGGTGGACAACACTGCAGAGAAGACGAAGCCATTGGGTAGAAGCTCAGGTCTCGATCAGGGCTGCCTGGCCACATCTGCCCATTTCTGAAGTCTGCACATCCACAGCCTATGACTCATCTCTCTCAATTTTGCCATTTCGGCTCAAATTCCGATACTCTCCCTTCAGTCGTTTTCCTGGATGAGCGGCTGGCGCTTCTTCTCAGCGTTATTGTCATTGTCTTCGGTCTCCTTGATCGTGGTTGAATCATGGAAGGTTCTAGAAGCACCTGAGTCTGGGGGCTCATCCAAGGGAAGGAGTGTGATGGACTTCCCTAGAGTTTGTGAAGACGACTGGAATATGGATTTAATGTTCACCCTTCATCTCAGCCTGCACATCCCTCCATCCAAGGGAAGGAGTGTGATGGACTTCCCTAGAGTTTGTGAAGACGACTGGAATATGGATTTAATGTTCACCCTTCATCTCAGCCTGCACATCCCTCCATCCAAGGGAAGGAGTGTGATGGACTTCCCTAGAGTTTGTGAAGACGACTGGAATATGGATTTAATGTTCACCCTTCATCTCAGCCTGCACATCCCTCCATCCAAGGGAAGGAGTGTGATGGACTTCCCTAGAGTTTGTGAAGACGACTGGAATATGGATTTAATGTTCACCCTTCATCTCAGCCTGCACATCCCTCCATCCAAGGGAAGGAGTGTGATGGACTTCCCTAGAGTTTGTGAAGACGACTGGAATATGGATTTAATGTTCACCCTTCATCTCAGCCTGCACATCCCTCCATCCAAGGGAAGGAGTGTGATGGACTTCCCTAGAGTTTGTGAAGACGACTGGAATATGGATTTAATGTTCACCCTTCATCTCAGCCTGCACATCCCTCCATCCAAGGGAAGGAGTGTGATGGACTTCCCTAGGGTTTGTGAAGATGACTGGAATATGGATTTAATGTTCACCCTTCTTCTCAGCCTGCACATCCCTCCATCCCTCAACGAGGACCACTGCCCCATCAGTGTCCAGCAGCTGAGCTGCCATCTTGTAATTCCTTTTTCTAGGGTGGTCTGAGGGTCCAGAGCTCCCTCTGCCCTCCTCTGAGCTTGACCATAATGAATCTGTGGAAAGGGCCCAATCTGGACATGCACTTCCTGATGGGATCGGAGCTCCAGCACCATGACGGAAAACCCCCAAAATTTACGTTTTGGCTTCCCTGATCCCTGCACACATATGAGCTATGAAGCCACAATCAAGCCTTCTTGATGGGGTGGGATTTGGAACAAGCTTTCGCACGATTAAGTTGGTTCTGCTTAAATGCGAGGCCAGGGCAGCGCATCCACCCGTGCCACCCAGCCACAAAAGTCCTGCACTGCACAACCCGATTTCACTCACATCCAACGAGAGTTAAGGCCCAGAATTAAGTTTTCTAGCAATTGACTCTCGTTGTGTCTAAACAACTCTGAATATGCTCTTGCTGTAACACGGGCGGTACTTTTCTAAGCTGTTCTTTTGTTCCATTCGTCATTCCGTAATTATAGACTTTCTACGAGGGACATCAGTAAATAGCGTGAACTTGGCACCCTTAAATAAAATGCTACAGCGTTTGAAATAAATTGCTACAGCATTTAAATAAAATGCTACAGCATTTAAATAAAATGCTACAGCATTTTAAATAAATGCTACAGAATGCTACCAAACAGGTGCTATTTCTGTTTCGGTTCTCCGTTTGGAGACCCTTCACACCCGCGGACTTGGGAAAATGCAGCTATTATGGAGATGTATGTGACGTGTGGAGAGAAAAAACAAAGCATCTCAGCAACACTGTACCTGGGAGTCCCATGAGGCAGAAGAGGCCAGGCTCATGCACACTGTTAGAATTCAATCCATCATCATCACTCCTAGCAGCATTTGTCCCTGTGCATTTTCTTATAAGATTTAGTACCATATTGCTCTCCTTGCCCTCTTTTGTAGTTTGCCTTTTGCCCTCTCTAACACATTTTGTTATCAGTTTAAAATACAGTAACGCGCATTGCAGTGCTTCACTTAACAGGGCTAACATGACAAAGTGTGCCCCAGGGGACAATTTCTGGAGACGATTTTTATGGTCAGGTCTGGGTGGGGTGCTGATGTCTAGTGGGTGGAAGCCAAAGATGCTGCTCAACATCATACAGGGCCCAGGGCAGTCCCCCAAACAAAGAGACATGAAGCACCAATGTCAGTAGTGCAGAGCTGGAGAAACTCTGAGTGTTCATCCACCCACCCACCCGTCCATCAATCTACCATCCACTCATTTATCCGCCCACCAATCCACTAATCCATCCATCCATTCATCATCCATCCATCCACCATCCATCCGTCCATCTATCCACCATCCATCCACTTCCCACCTGCCCACCCATCCATCCATCTACCATCTACCCACCAATCCACCCACCAATCCATCCATCATCCATTCACCATCCATCCATCCATCTTCCATCCATCCACCATCCATCCATCCATCCACTTACCCACCTGCCCACCCATCCATCCATCCATCCACCCACCCACCAATCCATTCACCAATCTAGCCATCCATCCAAACATCCACCCACCATCCATCTGTCAACGACAGGGTCTGGCTGGCATACCCCCTCAGCCAGTTGGGTAAGGACGGCAGAGCAAAGAAACACACACAGTGACCACTCTGGAGATGCAGGCTGGTGGCGCAGGTCTGGTTTATTGAGGAAATGCAACAGCTTTTATGGGCATCTAAGGGGAAGTTAGGCAGCATGCAAGTACCTGATTGGTTATGCTAATTCATCGAGGTTAGTTGGTTCATGGGATCTTGTTGCTGAGGACCAGGGAAGAAACGGGAGTGGCTTACAGTTGTTTAGTGCGAGGCTTGGCGCCATCTTTAAAGAGTAGCGCCTTCAGCTCACTCACATTCATCCATCCATTCACTCACCCACCCACCAATCCACCCACCAATCTATCCATCCACCCAAACATCCACCCACCATACATCCATCCACTCACCCACCTGCTTATCCATCCATTCATCCATCCATCCACCCACCAATCCACCCACCAATCCATCCATCCATCATCCATTCACCATCCATCCACCACCCATCCATCATCCATACATCCATACATCCACTCACCCATCCATCCATCCATCCACCCACCCACCAATCCACCCACCAATCCATCCATCCATCCATCATCCATTCACCATCCATCCACCATCCATTCACCACCCATCCATCATCCATACATCCATACATCCACTCACCCATCCATCCATCCATCCACCCACCCACCAATCCACTCACCAATCTATCCATCATCATCCACCAATCATCCATCCATCCATCCACTTACCCACCTGCCCACCCATTCATCCATCCATCCACCCACCAATCCACCCATCCAGACATTCACCCACCATCCATCCACCATCCATCCATCCATCCACTCACCCACCTACCCATCCATTCATCCATCCATCCATCTATCCTTCCATCCATAGTAATTGTTCATAACCAGGATGGGTTTTGTTCCTCAGGGGACTCTTGACAATGTCCAGAGACATTTTGGGTTGTCACTATTGAGACGGGTCAAGTGAGAGGAGCCCAGGGATGCTGTTCAACACCCTAGAGGACCCTGGACACCCAACCACAGAGAATCACCCTTTCCCAAATGTCGGCAGGGCTGTGACTGAGAAACCCTGATTTTAGGTGTAAGAATAATTGAGAGAAGTATTCCTTTCCTCCAGGTTTTTGTCACGGTCCACACGCAGACCCTGTGCCCACCTGTGTCGCTTTGGTCTAATACCCAGGTCCTAGACGTATGCCTTCCTGCCTCCTCACCTCCCTTGACATCTTCGTCCCTCTCCTCTCAACTCTATCTTCTTATGTCAGTCTGTTTAGAAAGGAAATGCCTGAAGAAACCCTTGGAGGTGCAAATTTAGAGGTGCTTTGTACAATGAAGAAAAGATCTGGACAGCCGTGACACACGATGCTTTATTTATTTGACTTTTAATGGGCTCTTGTCATGAGAATGCTGTCACATGGTGAAACTATGAAAGGACCATGATCGATCAAATCTCATAGAGTAGAGAAACAGTGGCAGAAATAGGAACTTTCAAGAAATGTTCATTTTCTTTTATGATGGCAAGATATACATGGCCTAAAATTTACCATGTTAGCTACTTTTAAGTGAAAACTCAGTGGCATTAAGTACATTCAAATGTTATGCAACCATCACCACTACTTATTTCAGAGAATTTTTATTATCCCCCCCAAAAAAACATCTGTACCCATTAAGCAATAGCTCCCCAATTCCTCCCCTCCCCAACCTCTGGTAACCTGTGATCTGCTTTTGTCTTGATGGATTTGTCTATTCAAGAAAAGTGAAAATTTTAAGAAACTAAATTTCAAGAAAACTAAAATTTTGTGTTTTCCTTCTGAGATGGGGTGAATTAATACAGGAAAAAAATTAGTAAATGAGGTTTTGTAGATATTCCTTCCTCTGACTAATGCAAAATGGAAGGTCAAATTCTTGGGGTGATTATCCCTCATGTAGGAGCTTGTCTACAGCAAAGAGTGCCTGGCCTCACCCCCAGTGATGTGAACAAGCAGGCGTGGGGTATGGCTTGGAAACTACATTTTCTTCTACTTTTCAAAAAATGTGTTTTAAATGAACATACAGTAAAAATCGACTTTTGTTTTGTTGGTATGCAAGTCTATGAATTTTAACACGTTTAAGAACAATACCACGTTGAAGATTCAGAAATATTAACCCCAAAAATTCTGGTGTGTTAATGCTTTACAGTATCTCCATATGCTACCTGTAATCCCTGGTGGAATGTGCATTTTAAACAAAAATCCCAAGTAATTCCTATGTAGGTAAACTGCTGGTTGAGTGGAAAGATTTTTAGCCTTAAAAGTTCCAAAATGAAACATACTAAAGGGTTTATTGGCTAACATTTCTGAAGCATCACTTCCTTCATTGCAAAGCAAGATATTAAGCTTGCAAAATGTTCATGAAGAGAACAAAATAGTGTCTACAAAAACCTAGCATATAGTAGGTACCCATTAAAAATATTCACTACAAGATGTTTTAAAGTTGTATTTTAAAAAAATATTTATTTATTATTTCTCCCCCAGCCCCCCTACCCCGTTGTCTGCTCTGTGTCCATTCACTGTGTGTTCTTCTGTGTCTGCTTATATTCTCATTAGGCAGCTCCAGGAACCGATCCTGGGACCTTCCAGAGCAGGAGAGAGACGATCAATCTCTTGTGCCACCTCAGCTCCCTGATCTGCTGCATCTCTTATTGTCTCTCCTCTATGTCTCTTTTTGTTTTGTCATCTTGCTGCACCAGCTCTCTGTGTGGGTCAACACTCCTGAACAGGGAAGATCTCCTGCGTGGGTCAGCACTCCTGTGTGGGGCAGCACTCCGTGTGGGCCAGCACTCTGCATGGGCCATCACTTTGTATAGGCCAGCTCGCCACATGGACCAGCTCTCCTTCACCAGGAGGCCCTGGGTATCAAACCCTGGACCTCCTATATGGTAGACAGGAGCCCAATTGCTTGAGACACATCTGCTTCCCTAAAGTTAGATTTTTAAACACTAAAAAGATACGTAAAAGTGATCGTGCTTCTGCTCTATGAGGGAATAACCAGGACTGGATTTGCCCTCCCGCCTGGGACAACTAAAACACTGGACAAAATATACGAAACTGTTTTCAAATCACTGGACGTTCATGAAAGAAGGCGATCCCTGAGGGATGGGAAACTAACAAAGCAAACCCTGCCGTTGCTCCAGCTGAACCCTTCAGCAATTTTCCAAGCTAGAGCAGAAAGAAGGGGAACTCTGGTCGAGCCAGGTAGACTTCTTGATTTGAGGAGACAGAGCTGAGTGTGGGGAGACCAAGGTGGCTAAAGTTCATAGACAGAGTACTGGAGAAACCTGCATAGGTCACTCTTTTTTTTTTTAATTTTTAAATTTTGTATTTTTTTTCTTTTTTTTTAATATTACATTCAAAAAATATATGAGGTTCCCATAAACTCCCCACCCCCTCATCCCTCACCCACCCAGTGGGCCATGGCAGGACATACAATGTCCAGCATCTGTCCCTGCAGTACCACCCAAGACAACGCCGAGTCCTGAAAATGCCCCCACATCACATCTCTTCTTCCCTCTCCCTATCCTCGGCAGCTACCGTGGCCACTTTCCCCACATCAGTGTCACTCTTGGTATTCAGCTGAGAACAGATCAGACTGTGATAATGTTTTCCAAGGTCAGGGAAAGAACCAACTGAAAGTATTTGCAGAATCAGTGGCTGGTGTTCACAGCCCTGTTCCCTCTACCAGACGAAAAACCTCAGAGTTCATGGCGCATTGGGTGGGAAAGTCAGAATGTGCCTGAGTAGGTTGGATGAATCCACTCCGAATTAAATGCTGATCTCATCTAGCCTAGAAAACAGAAAAGCAAGACGCCAAATGTTCAAACTATTTCCAAGTAGATTGCCTGGATTCTAGAACAAATCATAAGACTCTTTGTAGAAATACAAAAATATCCAGCACCAATCAAGGTAAAATTCACAGCGAATGGCATCCAGTCCAAAATTACCAGGCTTGCAAAGCAGAAAAGTGGGACCAGTAATGAGGAGAAAAATTCAATTAATGGAAACTGACAAAGATGTTGGAGTTAGCGGAAAAAAACATCAAAATAGTTCTGATAACACTAGTTGTTCAGAAATCTAGAGGAAAGATATAGTCTGATATGTAGAAACATAGAAGATATAGAAAAGACCCAAAACGAATGTCCACAAAGGAGAACTATATAACGTCTGAAATAATTTTTTTAAAATACATGGAGTAAGATTGAGGACATAACAAAGAAAGATTAGTTAATCTGAAGACAAAGGAAGAGACATTATGCAAAATGGAAAAAAAAAACATTAAAAGAAAAGAGCCTTAATGAGCTGAGATCCAACTTCAGGTAGTCTGACTCACATGCAATTGGATCTCCCAAACGAGAGAAGAGAGGTTGGGGAAAGAGGGAGAAACATATTTTAAAAATTAATGACCCAAGTTTTTCCAAATGTGGTAAAAGCTATAACCCACCAATTCAAGAAACCGAAAGAACTACAAGCACAAAAATCATCCTTCTATAAGATTTCTAGAAGAAAATACAGGAGAAAATCTTCACGGCCTTGACTTAGCTAGATTTCTTAACTAGGATTCCAAAAGCATAAAGTGCGAAGGAAAATACTCCCATATTGGACTTTATCAAAATTACAATGTCAGCTCTTCTAAAGAAACCACTGAGAAAATGAGAAAGCAAGTTGCTGAATGGGAGAAAATATTTACAATGTACACAACTGGCAAAAGACTTCTATTCAGAATACGTAAAAACAGGTAAATATAGAATATGGAAATGATCCTTACAACTCCATAATTAGACCAACAGCCCAATAAAAAATGGGCCAAACATTTGAAAAGCTACTTCACAAAAAAAGATATATATATAGCCAATGTGCATGTAGGATCACTAGTTCACCAGAGAAATGCAAGTTAAAACCAAACGTATTAGAATGGCTAAAATGAAAAAGACTGCCAATGCCACTTGTCGTCTAGTATGCGGATCAGATGGAAATGCGAGTGGAAATGGTAAATGTCTACACCACTTTGGAAAGCATTTTGGCAGTTTCTTATAATGGCAAGTATATTCCATGTGCCCAGCTATTCCACATGATTATGGCCACTCGAAGGCATGTACACGAATGTCCCTGGCAGTGTTATATAATAGTCAAAACCTGAAACCAGCCCAAAGGTCTGTCTACAGAAAGCAAATGTGGTGCAGTCATACCATGATAGAATAATAAACTATAGCTACAGCAATAGAGAGAACTCTCAAAAACATTAAGCTGAGGAGCAGGAGGTAGAAGCAAAAAACTGCATAGGGAATGATTCGATTTCCACAAAATTTAGAAAAGTCAGATTTGTAGTGGGCGAAACGAGAAGAGCGGTTGCTTGGGGTCGGGCTTGGAAAGTTCACAGTTTTGGGAATGATGGGGATGTTTATATATTGAGTACGGTAGTGGTTACATTTGTGGATAAATTCATTTAATCTTGCCAATCATACACGTAAAATGGGTGCATTTTACCACACGCAAATCATACTCAATAAAGGCGCTTTGAAGACATGCAGTTCTCAGGGTGCCATCCAGACACCCTGAAACAGAACCCCAGAGGGGGCCCCTGGGAAGCCATAGCTTTGACAAGTACCCAGAAGATTCCCATTTTCGGAGAAATTTGGAAACACCTGATTCTTGCCAGGGAGGTGATTCCTCAGCTTTCATGAAGAAGACTCAACAGCTACTTCTCACAAACAGGAGTTTTCCTTGTTGGCTGCCCCCTGGAACCACCTGGGAATCTTTAAAATCACTGCTACCTGGGCCCCACCTCCAGATTCTTGTTTAATCCATCTGTGGTGACGCCTTGAGATGGAGAAGTTCAAAACTTCCCCAGATGACCGTAAGGTGCAGCTAAGATGGAAGCATCTGCTCTAAAGAAATAAAAGAAGAAATTTGCACATTAAGATAAAGGAGGAACCCAAACTGGAGAGCGTTAAATCTAGTCACCTCTGGGGGAGGGTGCTGGTGTAAGGAAAGGTCTCTTATAAATCCTTCTGAACCATTTGATTGTTTTCTACAATGGTGCAGGTGCATCTTGATTAAAATAGAAAATTTTAAAGAATGCATCCAAAACACTGGCAAGGAATGGACTACCCATAGAAAATCCCCAAAGTGGCTCAGAGAGGCACTTTTCATTCTGGATAGATTGACTCATGTACCCCAGGAAAAGGGATGCACTTAGTCTCAATCCATGTACCTGTAGGGCAAACGCAATGGCAAACTCTTCGAAGATGTATTATCAGTTAAGGTGGGAACTCATTTGTGAATAGGTGTCTACGTAGGTGTGTTCCAACCAAATCAGGGCTGGCTTTATCCGTGCTACCAGAGACCCTATAAAAAGCCAGAAGTCTAAGAAAACCACACAGAATGACATCAAGGACATCACTCTGTGATGGCAACCAGACACGCAAACTGAGGAACCCAAGCATTGTGGCAAGTCAGTGCCAGAATGCCACAGACTGTGGGGAGAAAGTATTGCCTTATCCACACCTTGGTTCTGGACTCTGGCCTCTGAAACCTTGAGACGATAAATGTTTGATGTTCAAGTCAACCCACTGTGTGGTATTTGTCATAGCAGCCCAGCAAACTAAGACACACTGCTTTCATCCAGGCCAACTGGACAAAGGGAAATTTAAAATGGTAGTTCCTGAACCAAGCCTCCAGCTGGAGAATAATGGAAAAAGGAAAGTGACAAGAAGTCCCCTTCAGGTCTCTGCCTGGTCTTTTCACCCTCATATGAGCCTTGAAAACACTAAACATTAGCCCAAAAGTCAAGGAAGCATCATAATGGAAAAAATGACTTCTGCCCCTTTTTATTGAATTGTGTTCATTATAATTCTTTTTTTTTTCTCCCTTGAAAAGGAACACTTATTTTCAGAATGTTTGGGGCACAGGTTTGAGATTCTGTGGACAGTCCCGAGGGTCTCAAGGCACAGTATTATCATGGCAGGATCATTATCTTGTTTTGTAAAAGACCCCAAGTTCTAAATGGCTTCCAATTAGAGGGAAAAATAGCAGTTCTACAATCAGCACTAAATTTCCCAGTGCAACCACTCTCCCCATCCCCTGCCATTTTGTTCTTTAGATTATGGGGAAAATGTATAGCGAAGCACTCAGGAAGTTCTAGCATAGGTATCCTGTTGCTGCTATAAGAAATTGTCACAAACCCTAGTGACTTAACTAATCAATAGCTTACTAGGTTGCAGCTTTCGAGGTCAGAAGTCTGATGCAGGTTTCACAGGGCTAAAACCAGGGACTGTTTCTTTTGGGAGGCTCTAGGGGATAATCTTTCTTCTTACCTTTTCCAGTTTTAGAGGCTGCCCCCACTCCTTGACTCATGGCCACTTTCTCCATCTCCAAAATCAGCAATGAGCATTTGAGTCCTTCTCACCTAGAATCATTCTGATTTAATGTTCTGCCTCCCTCTCTCTTGTGATTACATTGGGCTCACTTGGATAACCCAGTGTAGCCTCCCTTTTTAAGGCTAGGTGATTATCAACCTCAGTTCTACCTGCCACCCTCATTCCCTTTTGCCATAATATCCACAGGTTCTGGGCATGACCATGGGGACATCTTTGTGGACTGTTATTCTGCCAATCATGGATTCCTTCTGGGAAAATTAAATGGCGCGGTCTACATAAAATATATACTGTTACAACTACTTTGCCTGTCCATGGGACAAGATGGACGTAGGGCCATTTTGGGTCTCCAACTTGAATTCCACTGCTGGGGTAGAGCCCTCAAGAGGTTCCTCCACATTCTAACCTTCCTTCCTAATTTGCATTTTGGGGTTGGCTACTTCCCAAGAAACAGTAAATATTCAAAAAATTGTGGTTACTAGTATTTACAACAACTTTACAAATTAGGTCTCTGGATTCCTATTTTACAGATGAATATGGCTTCCAGATAAAATGCACGATGACAAGCAATATTTGGGGCACATGTAGACTAAAATTTTGTTCATAGTTTTTCCGAAATTCAAAATTAACTGTAGGTGTCTTTTTTTCTTCCAAATCTCTCACGTCTCCAGATGGAGTGATGGGATCTTAGCTATTAGGTAGCTCTCCCAAGAGCCTGTCACGAGAAGAGATGGGATGCTGTTCTAGTCTGTGTGAGCCCCCGTCTATGTCATCAAGTCCTAAATCCCACTGAACCACCCCCCCCCCCGCTCCAGTCCAAGAGCTTGTTCTACTAGTGTCCATATCCATGTCCCAAACTAGATCATAAGCTCCTCTGAAGGCAAAGAAAAGACTGCAAAGTGCTGGATCAAATACAAGTTGATGAAATAATGAATGGATGGATGGATGGATGGGTGGATGGATGGGTGAATGGGTGGGTGGGTGGGTGGGTTGATGGATGGATGGGTGGATGATGGGTGAGTAGATGGATGGATGGGTGGGTGGATGGGTGGATGGATGGATGGGTGGGTTGATGGATGGGTGGTTGGGTGGGTGGATGGGTGGTTGGATGGGTGGATGGGTGGATGGATGGATGGGTGGGTTGATGGTTGGGTGGTTGGGTGGGTGGATGGGTGGTTGGGTGGGTGGATGGGTGGATGGATGGATGGGTGGATGATGGGTGAGTAGATGGATGGATGGGTGGGTGGATGGGTGGATGGATGGATGGGTGGGTTGATGGATGGGTGGTTGGGTGGGTGGATGGGTGGTTGGATGGGTGGATGGGTGGATGGGTGGATGATAGGTGAGTAGATGGATGGATGGGTGGGTGGATGGGTGGATGGATGGATGGGTGGGTTGATGGATGGGTGGTTGGGTGGGTGGATGGGTGGTTGGGTGGGTGGATGGATGGATGGGTGGATGATGGGTGAGTAGATGGATGGATGGGTGGGTGGATGGGTGGATGGATGGATGGGTGGGTTGATGGATGGGTGGTTGGGTGGGTGGATGGGTGGTTGGGTGGGTGGATGGATGGACCTCATAATAATGAAGACCTCATGATCATGAAGAACTACCACTATTTAAAAATTCTTATTTAAGCAATGTTCCTGCAATTCCATTTTATGCATCCTTGCCCCATTCCCACAGTCTCTTCTTCTTTATACTGATTTACAATCCATAGACTAGATAGCCAGAGACATGCCATTCCTAGCTAATTGTGGCCACCGTTGTCCATTAGCAAATCCACAGAGAGTGCACTGGTTGAGAGTTTGAAGTCAGCAGTTTAAAAGCCCTGTCTGGTCCTCTGGGACCCAACCACAGTCAGTGGTTTTGTCCCAGGGGAGGGAATCCGCTTCTGTGCTGACCTTATTTCATTCCCTTTAAAAATAGATGTGGTCGTGCAGACAGACGGGAATGAACACAATTGACCCAACTTTTCAAGATTGATGCTAGAATCATTTTACTTTTGCCCCAAGTTAATGAATTGCATGCACACTTTTACATACGTGTGTTTTACTTTTGATTTGCTTGATAGAAATAAAATGAACTTTGCCATCTTGGACTACTGGACTACCAAGATAATTGATAGTGATGTCATTAAAATTACATCAGGAACAAGATGTCCCTTTCATAAAACCACATTAATTGGGATCTCAGAAATTTAGAATTTGGACTGAAATTTATCTTAGGGTTGGCTGTTAAGGAAAGATTCTCCCAGTAAATTAACAGTGTGAAGATTTCAGGAGAGAAGTTGGAATGATTTAAGAAAGGAAGACTTCTGGGAGAAGTTTAGAAACATTTCTTACAACTACAAATATGAGATTAATTATAATTACCTGTCAGGTGGTCAGATTACTTACCCAAACTCCACTTGAAAAAATGTCATAAGCGTTTACTATTACTTGCATTGAAATTAAGAGTATTTTACAGCATTTTGTATGACCTGCTTTTCAATCATTCAGACTGGCATTTCTCACAATTAATATAAATTGGCAACATTTTTATTAGAGTGAATTTTAGCAAGGCATAGTGAATTAGTTTATCAAATCCTGTTTTATAGATCCTGTGCTTCCCTATCTGATATTACTTTGTGTTTATGCTGAGAGCTTGGATGTCTGTCTGTGGATAGTTCTTTTGACTTTGCCAGTGCCTGACTTTGTGAGTTGAATAAGACACTTAGGGAAGTGGATTTGGCTCAACAGATAGAGCGTCCGCCTACCACATCGGAGGTCCAGGGTTCAAACCCAGGGCCTCCAGACCTGGGTGGTAAGCTCACCCACACGCAGTGCTGATGCATGCAAGCAGTGCCATGCCACGCAGGGGTGTCCCCTGTGTAGGGGAGCCCCATGCGCAAGGAGTGTGCCCCATAAGGAGAGCCACTCAGCGTGAAAGAAAGTGCAGCCTGCCCAGGAATGGCGCCACACACATGGAGAGCTGACGCAGCAAGATGATGCAACAAAAAGAGACACAGTTTCCTGGTGCCACTGACAGGAATACAAGCAGAAACGGAAGAACACAGCAAATGGATACAGAGAGCAGACAACAGGGGAGGGGTGAGGGGAAGGGAAAACAAATAAATAAAAAATAAATCTTAAAAAAAAAAAAGCTTAACATACTTGCAGATATTTCTTTATGTGAAAACTAGGTAATTTTCCAAGTTGCTGAAAGTATTAAATTCCATAATTCTATTGAATAACATTTATAGTGTCATTTTTTATTTTATTTTTTACCTGATAGAGATATATGGGAGGTTGTGTGTATGAAGGGGGGATAATTTGTGTGTTTTTCACGGATTTATTTTTTTTATAATATTAGTTTGAAAAATATGAAATTGCTAGTTTTATAGATTAGAAATGGCCAAATGTTGGCAACAAATAAATTTATACACCTCTGAGTTCTCCTGGATCTACCAGTAATTCTCATTCTTTAGGGAAGGATTAGGGCTTACTGTTTGGTATCTAGACAAGAGCCTAGCCTCTCAAACTAACTTGTAGCAGTCAGCTACTACTGAGGGACAAACTGCCCCTTATCTGAGTAACACAAGAGTATCATTTATTCTTGTTTTCACAGCTGTCATTAGCTGAGCTCAGCTGGACTTGTCTGGGCAACTGTGCCTCTCATTTGCATTCGGTTCAGTTAAGCACCATGAGGTCCATTCTGGCTAAGCCATGGAAAGCATTTCTCGCACTAGTGGCAGAGGTGCAAGAGGGCAGCTCACGTGCACAAGCACATTTGAAACAGAAAAGTCTCCTCTACTAGCATGGTAGGGATGGGGGAGGGGGTGAATTTTTTTTTAAACAATAATCTCCTGCATAGCTCAATATTGTGAAGATGAATGGATGAATTAGTTCTTGATTTTTTGTGGCATTGTGTCCCCAAGGATGTAAATGAGATAAAGCATGTAACTAACTTGGCAGATTGCTGTGTGCCAGCTCTCAATAAGTTCTGACTACAATTTTAAATTGCCATGTGTTTACTGATTGTCTCATTTACGAGCACTACTCAGTAATTTTCCAGACAATGCTCAGAACTGTAGCTCTTTTGGGTTAGACAAACATGTTGGGACAAGTCTCTATGGAGTATCGTTCTGCAGTCCAACCCCTCACTCAGTGGGTTTGCATGCCCTCTCCAGGGACCCTGGGATGGTTCAGAGTTTGCCACAAGGTGGGAGAAGAGGAAGGTACACACAGCACCTGGTCTGAGGTCATCTAAGGACAAGGAAGGGACAGTCCCACCAGCTTGCCTCCCACCTCCCAGGCTACCCCTTCTCTTTCCTTCCCAGGATCAGTCCTCGATTCACCTTCTCTTCTTGGACAGTATGTTTGAGTCTAAATCAATCATCTCCCCTGACAACCAGCAGCTCCTTCTCCACCACCCACATCTCCAGGACCTTGTCAACTGAGTGGCGGGTGAGCACGTGAGTTATGTTTACTCATCAAACACCAGTTAACACAAGCCCATGAGTCAAATAAATCCTCCCAGGGACCCTCAAGTGAGATATTGTCCTCATTTCCCATTGGTCACCTGGACAGTAGGTGGTGGAGTTAGGCTTTTTACCCACTGCCTGACCACCAATGCCGAGCTCTCCGTGCCCAGCCTCCTCCATGAGTGTGGAAGGATGGCTGCCATCTTGGATTTACCAGCCATTGAAAGACTCATGGACAGTCCAGAAACTCAAGACCCTGAGTGTACACCTTCTCTGGACTGTCCATGTGCCAACTGGGCCCCGAGCCTCAGCAGAGTTGCAACTCCTACCCTCTGGTTCATTGGACTTACCCAGGCCAGCTAAGAGGGAGGTGAAGAAGGTCAACCACCACACCAGGGAACCAAGAGTGCTTACAACTGCAAGCAGGAGAATTGCATCCATCATCCATGTGGAATCTAAGCCCCCTCTCGATATAGAGGTGGAGTGGACATCACCATCCCAGGGTCCACAGGATGGAGGAATAGAGTATGGATTAGAGTGGACTTACTGATATTCTACTATAGAACTACTGTGATTAGTAATAGAAGAAACTGTGGCATTGATGTGGAGAAAGTGGCCATGGTAGTTGCTGAGGACAGGGAGAGAGAAGAGATGTGGTGTGGGTGCATTTTCAGGACTTGGAGTTTTCCTGAATGATATTGCAGGGACAGATGCTGGACATTGTAGGTCTCACCATAACTCACGGAATGGACTGGGGGAGAGTGTAAACTGCAATGTAAACTCTAATCCATGTGGTGCAGCAGTGCTCCAAAATGTATTCACCAAATGCAATGAATGTGCCACAATGATGAAAGAGGTTGTTGATGTGGGGGGAGTGGGGTGTGGAGGAGTGAGAAGTATACGGGAATCTTTTATATTTTTTTAATGTAACATTAAAAAAAAAAGTAAAGAGATCATAGAACCAAAAAAAAAAAAACAAAAAAAAAAACAAAGGCTAGTGGAATGCTTCAGAGATAAAAATATTCCAAATAGTGTGTTTCTGATGAAAAGGTGGCTTATGTAACATAGCTAACCAACCTATCAAATATTTGGAAAACTCTGAATTGAAAGAGAAGAGTGAATCGTTGTGACAAATGTGGGGGCCACATCAGCAGCTGGTAACATGGTTTTAAAAAGAAGAGTATTTTAATCTCTGTGTTTTGACTTAAGAGTCAAAGGTTTATTTCCACAAAAAATCAGTTCTGAAGAATAACAATCACTACCTGTGTCAGAGAATTCCACTTAATTCCAATGATGATAATTTTTGAAACTCACATTTTATACTTTTTGTTCTTAGAAATTATTCTTTGGTCCTTTACATCACACAAACAGTTTTTTCAAAAGAAGAAGGAAAAGGGAGAAAGGAGGTCTGGTGAGGTTTAGGTGATGCCTGTTAGAATCTCAATCCTATATCCAGATTAGTTTTTGCGCATTAAATGTTTTATGGCTTTATTGGTTCCCTGTCATGAAGCACCACACACTGGGATGCTTAAAGCCACAGAAATCCTTTCTCTCACAATCCCGGAGTCCCTAAGTCCAAGCAGGGCTCTGCTGTCCCCCCTACTGGAGGGTCTGGGGGGATCTCCTCCAGCTTCTTCCATCTCCTGGTGTCCCTGGGAGCTCCTTGGCTTGTGCCCCATCACCCAAGCTCTGCCTCCAGCTTCACGTGTCCACTCCCTTCTGCCTCTTCTCCTCTAACAAGTTACGAGCTCACATTAACTAAACCCATCCCGTCGGCAAAGTCCCAGTTTCCAGACGGGACCACATCTGAGGTCCTGGCGCCTAGAACTCCTGCACATCTTCTTGGGAGACACGCTTCAACGCTCGCAGCGATAACCAAGACCTCCTGGGAAAGTCGCGATTACAAAGGGCAGTCTCTAAATCACACGCACTGCGCGCTTTGAGGGGCCTCGCCTCTGGACGCCGCAGGATTCCTTTACAAACACCCTTGGGTGCCTTCAAGAGCGTGTTTTGTTAAGGTCAGTCTCCTATCACACGCGTTTTTGTGCACAGAGAGAGACAACCTCACAGGAACTGCAGGGGCCCGCCAGAACCCCTGCATTCTTTCCCCAATACCTAAGCAGAAAAATATGCATGGTCAAGCTCACAGCAGCTCCCTTCGCCAGTTGCAAAACGTAATCATAACAATATCTGATAGGAGGGGGAAAAAAAAAAAAAGCAAAACCATCCTGAGACTATTTCTATCAGTGCAGGGTATGGACTTGGCGATTCCAAAGATAGTGAAAATAAAGGATAGAGAGAAAGACCTAAGACGGGATGACGTGGCTCGTTTCGTTGCTTTTAACATTATGATTAAAAATGGCGAGGCCCTGGGGGAAGAGGGAATTTTTTACTTGAAGGTTAAGCCAATATTAGCAAAAAAAAATTAAATAAATAAATTGAGTCAAATGGCCCAGAGCTACGCAGCCACCGCCAGTTCTAAGAATGTTTAGCTACAAAGTGAGCAACCGGCTAATTGTGTAAATGTTGCTAATTGCATGCACAGGCCCCTAGCAGGGCTTCTCCCCATAACTAATAAGAAATCAATTAGCTAATGAAGTGGCCATTACGTGCAATGCTAATCCGAGCGGGGGCATTTTTAATGTTTCTCTTTTGCTCTCCCCCTTTACGGTCTTTTCCTAATTGCCCGTACCATACGGAGCCCACAGCTTTCGGCATGTCTAATGAAACATCATTATATGGTAGCTGGCATGCTTGGAAGAGAGGAGCCAACCCTGCTTCCCAATTATTTTTAATTGCCAGACATTCTCACAACTGGGTCTTCCGCCGAGCGGCTGGGAGCCAGCGCTGTCGTGCAGCACGCACACGACCGCGTTCTCTCTCCCGCAGCACACCAAGGTCGGCCGGGCGATCGCCCCGGTGCAACCGCGAGCCTCCGTGGGGAGCCTCCGTGGACACGTGCCCTGCCTTTGAGCGCTCGTCCGTCGCCTCTTCCGACCGGTGGACGGGGCCCTGTGCCCCCCGACCCCGGAGAGCCCCTGCTCACACGCACACAGCCCCAAGCATGCAAGGTGCCACCCCGGCGCTCGAGGGTTCAAAGCCGCTGGACACGCTGGAATCAAGAAGCCACTCTGCAAGTGACGGGCTGTCACTTCTGCAAAGCGAGCCCCCGGCCCCTGGCCTGGCCGCTTGTCCCCGAAAATTGGCAGCTCTCGAGGCCAAGGGGTCTGCTGTGCTCGAGAGCGATTAAGTGTCTCGTTGCGGAGACTCGAGTCCCGTCGGACAGCTCCTCGTGGTGCATCTAAATCAACTTGGAGCCGCTGGGCGCCGAACACTGTCCCCGGGTACCAGGGCGCTTGGGCCATCTGCCTAAAAATTAAGAGAGCGCCTTTGGGGGGGGGACGTGGGCTCTTTCTTTTACTTTCTGATAACATGCAAATTAAATTAGTTAATCCAGCACCCCACTCTCACGAAAATCTGCCACCAGCAGCTGCCAGGACTGGGGACGTCAGGCAGAGGGAGATGTGCTGTGACATTTTGTTCATTAAATAAACAAACCGGGTTCAGATAACGGCATTAGGTAGAAAGCCCCATCAATTCTCGTACATTTGGCTCACGTAACAAGAAGTGACAATTGTTCCTTCGCGGAGAAAGAAGTGTAATGGAGAACAAAGACGCGGGGGCAACAACAGTTGCTATGAAAAACCGAGAGGGCTCATGTATATTCATGAGCCATGCAACTTTTGGCCCAAGGCTACTTCAAGTCAATGTGGCTACAGACGAGGTTATTGGGGGAAGGAAAAGGGAGAATTGAGCCAGTCCTTTTTTTTTTTTTTTTAATTTTTATCATTTGGGGTTTGCCCCTGCCTTCCCCGAGGCAGGTAGCCAGTGTTTATAAAGAAGGGGGCGGTAGTTCCAAATAGAACACCCAACAGAATGTGTCTCCAAGGACTGGTGGCTTTTTCCAATCAAATACGCTGTTTTGTAGCAGAACAAAGATTCCAGGGAGGCTGGTGAAAGCCAGGGCAGGAAATTCCTCATTCCGCCCCACATATCCCTTTCGTGGCCCCGCTGGTGCTGCAAACTTTTCCCGCACTTCCGAAGCCAACCGCCTCCTTTGGCAAAGCCGTTGGACGCGGCGGGTGGCTGTCGTGCCATAAAACCCAGCACGGCCAAAACGCAGGCACGACGGCGCGGAAAACGCCCGTGCCTCTGCCCCTTGGCCACGCCGTGGCTCAGAAGCTTGAGCTGGAAGGTCTAGAAGGCGAGGGAGAGACTTTCTCCCACTCAGTGGAGGGCGCCACGGCGAGGCTTTAGAGCACCAGACCAGCTCCGCTCGCAAACTCTGAACGCGTGGCCATCGCCGCAGAACGTGGGAAGGCTCTGGGGTGTGGCAGATGTTTTTCTTGCAACGGGGCGTGATTGAGGGCTCGGGATTTTCCCCCAAACTCGGCCCACGGAGGAGTTACCACGACCCCACAGCCGCATCTCCGGGCCTTTGATAGGGTTGCTTTGAGGCCTCCAACGCAGTTTCCAGCACGCTGTGCACCAGGACGGCACGTCCGTACCACGTGCCCTGTTGTTTACCTGGCCTTTTTGTTCAGGGGGACCCGTTTTCATATTCGAATGGATCTTTAAAGCGGCAACTTTATATGACCACCCTAAGTCATCAGTTCAGAGTTTCAGAAGCTAGAAACCAAAGGGCACCCCAAGAATAGAAAACGCATTCCCCGTGGGTCTTTATGACGTTCCCAGCCCAGAGCCGCCGTTTCCTGAAGAGGGGGTGCGTGGCAGCGGGACGTGAAGATACAGCGCACCCAGCCGAGGATCTCCTGGAAAAATGAGGGCCGTTGAGAAAGGACGAGAGAGGAGAGCTTGCTTTCTGCTCGTCAACTTGCTACCAGGCACGTCCACATGGCGAGGAAAAGCCACGACCGGCCACGGGGCCCCACGTGATTCGAAGCCTGCGGCATGCACACGTGGTCAAGCGCCAGGTTCGACTCTTCTTCCCCGGGGGCTTCTTAGGCCACCGTGGTTCTGAGCGTAGCCGAGAACCACGGGGCCCCACTCTGAGATTCAGGCTCTCGGAGGAAGGCCACGGAGGAAACACGCCTCTCGGTCCACGTCCTGAGAGGAGGTTAAGGATTTACAGAATATGACAGGAGACACTCTGCGAGCCAGGACGGAGCGCCAAAGGAGTCAGCAAGGCGAGCTGGGCCTGCACCCCAACTCCCACATGGGGGGGGTCAGCCCTGAACCCTGACTCCCACATGGGGCTATAGCCCTGGACCCTGACTCTTTGGGACCCCATTCTCACACTTGGGGGTCAGCCCTGAACCCCATCTCTTATGCTTAGGGTCAGCCCTAGGCCCTGTCTCCACACTTGGGGGTCAGTCCTGGGCCCCAACTCTACACTTGGGGGTCAATCCTGGACTCCATCTCCACACTTGGGGGTCAGCCCTGAGTCCCATTTCTTGTGCTTGGGGGTCAGCCCTGGACCTGTCTCCACACTTGGGGTCAGCCCTGGATCCCATCTCCCACATGGGGGGGTCAGCCCTGCACCCCTTCTCTCATGTTTAGGGGTCAGTGCTGGACCCCCTCTCCACACTTGGGGTCAGCCCTGGACCCATCTCCACATTTGGGGTCAGGGATGGACCCCCACTTTCACACTTGGGGGGTGGGCCCTGGACCCCATCTCTGCACTTGGGGTCAGCCTTGTACCCCGACCCTACACTTGGGGTCAGCCCTGGACCTGTCTCCACACGAGGTCAGCCCTGCACCCCATCTCCCACATAGGGGGTCAACCCTGCACCCCATCTTCATGTTTGGGGGTCAGCGCTGGACCCTGTCTCCACACTTGGGGATCAGGGCTGGACAATTCTCCACATTTGGGGCCAGGGCTGGACCCTGACTTCACACTTGGGGGGCCAGCCCTGGACCCCAATTCCCACATTTGAGGGTAAGCCCTGAACCCCATCCTCACACTTAGGGGTCAGCCATGAACCCCATCTCTTGTGCTTGGGGGTCAACCCTGGGCCCCATCTCCCACATGGGGGATCAGTCCTGGACCTGTCTCCACATTTGGGGGTTAGCACTGGACCCCAACTTCATACTTGGGGGTCAGCCCCGGACCCATCTCCACACTTGGGGGTCAGTGCTGGACCCCATCTCTTGTGCTTGGGGGTCAGTGCAGAACGCTGTCTCCCACAATTGGGGTCAGCCCTGAACCCCCATCTCTTGTTCTTGGGGGTCATCCCTGGACCCCACCTCCCACACTTGGGCCAGCCCTGGGCCCCGTCTCCAATGTGGGGAGTCATCCCTGCACCCCCATTTCTTGTGCTTAGGGGTCAGCCCTGGATTCCATCTCCTACACTTGAGGTCAGGGCAGGACCCCGTCTCCCACATTGGGGTCAGCCCTGTACCCCGTCACCCACATGAGGGGTCAGCCCTGGACCCCATCTCCCATGTTTGGGGGTCAGCGCTGGGCCCCACCTCCACACGTGGGGCTCGGTGCTGGGTCCTGGGCAGTCGTCACCAGACGTTTCCCCCACCCCCAGGCAGCGCTCTCCCCGTCTCCCCCGTCTGAGGGAAGGTGGTCCCTCGCAAGTCGGCGTGGTCTGACCGTGCCCTCCACGGCTCTTAGGAAGCCCACGTCACTGACAGCATTCCACTTCTCCTAGGCGCTAAAACGGCAGGAAAAGAACTCAGACACGTGGTGCTAACTCCAGCTGCCCCACCCCAGGGGGCGGGAGGAAGACAGAGAAACGGTTTGGGGGGACCGAGGAGAGCGGGGGCCTCCGTGTGCATCCTCAGAGTCGCTGCTCCCGTCCCCCCACCCTTAAATAAAGCCTCCCCCACTCACCCACTGCACATCCAGTTATGGAGCAAGGCTCGCGGCAGGTGGACCACATACGGGTGTAGAGACATCCACCGAGGACACAGGTATGTAGACAAACACACTTGGGCACTGACACAGACGTAGCTGATATAAACAAATACATACATCAACATGCGTGTAGGGAAACAGATGCAAGTATGTACAGGCGTGTGCCTAAAGCATACGTGTAGGCTGAAACCTATGGCGAGAGGCACATACTTAGATATTTAGACACATGCGCGTATGGAGACACGCGTTAGAGAGGGAGACGAGCCTCGTCCTGCGTTGCTTCATGCCCTCCAAAAATCCATCTGGGGTCTCAGAAAGTGACCCTAATTATAGATGTGATGGGTTAAGATGACGGCTCTGCCAGCACTTTGAAGTTGGACTTGTGCTCTCCTGAGCTGTGAGACGACAAATTCTGGTGATTTCCAGCCACCCGCTTGGTGATCACGGGTTGGAAGCACATTACGAGATGCAGATCAATACACAAACGCAAGGTACCATCTCTGTCCCTCTTTGCCCCAGTTCTTAATAGTTGAGCTTCTGAGTGTGGCACCTCATTCGAATCCCCTCCGTAGACCCTATAAACCATTTACATTTCCAGCACGTGTGTGCTTTCAGGAGAGAAGGCTGGGAAGTTGGGGCAGCGTCCCCAAAGCAAGAAGCCTAAGACGTCATCCTAGGTGTTGGCATGAAGGCAGGAGCACGCCATCATGTAGACAACTGGGAGACGGCGCAAATGAACCGTTTTTGTGCTGAGAGCTGTGGACTGGGATCCCTGGGAGGCCAGAGCCGTAGAGCCATGGAAGGCTTCCTAGAAGAAGAAAGACTCAGACAAAAAAAAAAATAACTTCATCTTGTATTGGCGGTTAAATGAATCCACGCTAAATTCCACAGGTGCTTCTTTTTGAAAAGTGTGATTGTACACATGCAGCTGCATGTGTGGGTCGTTATCCTACAGCCTGATTCTGTGACAGAAGGCTCTGTGCTCTTCTCACTTACATACCCATCGGCTCTGCTGCTGGCTCCTCTCGCAGCCCAGGACTTTCTCATTCTCGCACCTTTTCAAAACGGCCAAAATTGAGCTGGCTGGGTTAGAACAACGGGATGCTCGCTTTTCCCTCAATCCACGGGAAGCAAAGAGGAAAATGCAAGGAAAGGACTAGAAAAGCCCAAATCATGAATAGAAAGAGCTGTGAGGGGAAGCACCCATCAAAAAATTAATTTGCTTGTAATGAGGCAGAAAGAGTAAATAACCTGGTTCCAGAGAAGACAGACACGAGGTGATGCATCTTCCATTCATTGCTGATGTGTCACTAGTTGCAAAGGTCGAGCAAGCCATTGACACGGAATCATCTCTTGTCCTGGATGCAGGTTGGGCCATGCAAGTGCCTCTCTTGAGTCACCGAGAACAGATTTCATGTGTCAAACTTTGTACTGCTAAGCCTGATTAATGTGGATAAAAATGGTTAAGTTCCATGTGATGAGTTGGCCCAAGCACAGTGCTGACGTGCGCAAGGAGTGCCGCGCCACGCAGGGGTGTCCCCCGTGTAGGGGAGCCCCACGTGCAAGGAGTGCGCCCCGTAAGGAGAGCCGCCCACCGCGAAACAAAGTGCAGCCTGCCCAGGAGTGGCGCTGCACACATGGAGAGCTGATGCAGCAAGATGATGCAACAAAAAGAGACACAGGTTCCCAGTGCTGCTGACAAGAATACAAGCGGACACAGAAGAACACACAGAGAATGGACACAGAGAGCAGACAACTGAGGGCAGGGCGAAGGGGAGAGAAATAAATAAATAAATAAATATTTAAAAAATAAATAAATAAAATAAAGGCAGTGGCCACCAGAGTTTCTGAGGGGAGGGAGAGGGAAGAATAAATAAGTGCGATATGTGAACATTAAAAAAAAATGGTTAAGTCTTGTCAGACTTCCCATAGAGCCTGGAGATTACAGAGGATGAGATGGTTATACACCTCGAGGGTCTCACCTGGTGTTTCCTGGATGAGTTGCACATTTGCTTAGTCCCCTGTTACATGTGGGTGAGCACAGCTCATCTCCAAGGAGTTGCCGAGCTGTGTCCCCCAAAGTGTCGGCAGACCCTGTGGGCAGAATGAGGGTTGACCACCTTCTGGTCAACCCTCCTTTTGGGTCGACCCCGTGTCCAGAATGAGTTTCCAAAAGTCAGGCTGGTAGGGGGAAGGAGTTCCTAGGACTTTCTTCTCAGCCTGGCCTTGGTGAGCTCTAAACAGCACATGCTGCACTATGTTTTCCAATGTGGATGGGTCTCCATGATGACAAAGTCAGGGTGTTCCGTGGATTTCCATTGGTGGTGCAGAGTTGTAAGGCATGACCCAGGCAGCCAACATGCCCTGATGATTGCGAGTTACTCACAGACAAGAGACAGCATCAAGAGCTGTGAGGTGAAAGGACTGAGACACCGAGATGCAGCAGACACACTCACCATCCGGCATGCACCATGCCGGATGTTTTCTTAATTCAGTGTCTTCAACAAAACTCCAGGCAAAGGTGCCACTTGCATGTCTCAAATACTTCCAGGAGCACTAGGAAAATTTGGAGTGCAGGTGGAGACAGTATACCTCCTGGCAATCATCTGAGTCTAGTAGCTTTATTTTCCCATATAAGTCCTCCTACCATGAGAGGAGCTGACATTGTCTCCTTGGGGTCTCCCCCAAATGGAGACAGGCCCTCACCACCAACGAGGCAGCTAAAAGGTGATTCTACTTCCTGGACTTGATTTTATACTCAAGGACCCTTTTCTGGATGGAGTTTGGACCTCATCTTCCACACAGAAATCATCTTCTCTCCTCTCTGATCTAGGGCAAACCCTCGATGGTTCTTCTAAAACTATGGAGATAAATAGACTTCTCCTGGTTTGCCCAAATTGAAAACACTTGATGAGTTTGGTGAACCCAGTGAGGAGCTCAGGTGACTTTCATGCTTGGCCAATGTGATTCCATCCAGCTCTGTCAACAGAGGTCTCTATGTATGAAGGGTCCCTCTTGACTCACTCATCTCAATGCTGCCTCTCAAGGTACATGCTCAAAAGGAGATTGGAATGGTGAGAACTAGGAAATTAAACAAACCCTTACCTTCCTGGGCCATCAAACTCACATCCTTTATCTGATAATGATTTCCATCTGGGCTTCACAGGTGCCTCCTTGTAATTTCTGGGATGTCCTTATTAAAAGATGGAGGGATGCTCAGCAGAGGATCTAAAGCAAAGAAACATAACATGACTTGTCTCTTTCTATTTTAATAGCTTCTTCAGACCCCTCCTTTATTCGAAGACACTTTCAATCTTCTTTTAGAGTGGCATTATTTTTCAGAGGTGCTTGCCTCTGAATTTGGCAGGACCCAAACTACTGAAGCAGAATCTCTTAATGCCCAGACAACTGTCTCGCTAATGATCCTTATCAGAGCTATTCTATTCACCTTGAGACCAGGAGAAGCTGAGATGAGTCATTTAAAGGCAACTGTGGCTGTCTCCAGAATCCTGCTGAGATGTGTGTAAGCATGACCCCTCTGATGACTTCCCAACTCATTTTGAAGTCACTTAACCACATAAACTCATTTGTCTTTACCATTTCCCCCTTTTATTCAAGGTCTTTTTCTAGTTGCATCGCCAGCTGGTGTTTGGTAGTAATACCTCGGCACCAGGGAAGCTCAACCCTGGAAGTCATGCCCCACACTGGGGGGAAGGTAATGTATTTACATGCTGAGTTTGGCTTACAGAGTGACCACATTTGAGCAACATTACACACATCTCAGCAGGATCCTGGAGACAGCCAAAGTAGATACAACCCCAGGTAGTGGGGTTGCCAGTGGGTGCCTACTTTGGAATTTGTGTTCCTGAGTGTGATGGAGTTGGACTTAGATGTGTCCTCTCAACACATGTCTCTTCTGTCACTTTTACTGATCTTGTGGTTGGTCCTGAGTTGGTGTATACTCAGGAGACTTGACTCTCTGGATTGTCCATATGCTACCTGGGCCCTGAGCCACAGCAGATTGCAACATCTACTCTGGTTCATTGGTGTTACCCAGGTCAGTTAACAGGGAGGTGAGGATGGTCAACCACCAAACCAGGGAACTGAGAGAGTCTACAACTCCAAACAGGAGAAGCTCATCCATCAGCCATGTGGGATCTAAGCCCCCTCTCAATTTAGAGGTGGAGTGGACCTTGTCATCCCAGGATCCTCAGGATGGAGCAATAAATTATGGATTAGAGTGGACTTATTGGTATTTTACTATAGAATTATTGTGACTCTAGCAAAGGAAGAAATTGTGTCATTAATGTGGAGACAGTGGCTATGGGAGTTGCTGAGGGCCAGGAGAGGGTAGAAGAGGTGTGACGTGGGGGAATTTTCAGGACTTGGAGATGTCCTGAATGATATTGCAGGGACAGATGCTGGACATTATATATCCTGCCATAACCCACTGAATGGACTGGGGGAAAGTACAAACTACAATGTAAACTATAACCCATGTGGTGTAGCAGTGCTCCAAAATGTATTCATCAAATGCAAGAAATATGCCACAATGATGAAAGAGGTTGTTGATGTGAGAGTGCGGGGGTGGGGAATGGGGTATATGGGAACCTCTTATATTTTTTAATGTAACATTTTCTTTGACCTATGTATCTTTTTTTTTTTAAGGCAACTGTGGAGGGCAGGACAACGTATTGGTTCCATAAAGAACATGGAGAAAAAAGGGGGACATGCCGTGTCCTCTCGGAATTTACACTCTTGTTGGGGAAGGGACGGGCATATGCAGAAGATAATCGCCACTGATAAAAGCGTCAAAGAGGATTCTGGTAAGAGATACCAGAAAGGAAGTGGGAAACGTGCAGCTAGGAAATTAAATTATCCAATGCATTTGATAGGTGTGGGATCAATGGAATGTTGGCTAAAATTTCTCTATGGACCCAAGTCATTGTGGTTCAACACTGATGGAGCTGATACCACATGCAGGAAATTGTGGCAGATAATGTGGCAATGGTGATACTGGAACGTGCCTTGGAGATGTGCTCTCAGGCAGCTCGCATTCTCCTGAAAGCAGAGAAACACGTTCACAAACGATGACTCTGGAGTGAGTCAAATTCATGGCGCCTGATAACTGAGGGCCAGGGGAGATGAGAGAGGAGGGGGTCCTTCTTAGTGAGCGGTGACAAAGGTTTTTGGGGGCACAAAAGGAGGTGAAGCCAGCAGGGCGGTTTCCAAAATACGCCGGCTGCCCTCCTGGGTTTGGGCAGAGGACATTATAGAGGTAAACTGAGGCAGGGCCCCAGAGGTCTTGGATTTGGGTTCCATGTTCATGGAGTGGAGAATCTTCTTAATTTAGTGTGTTTTAGCAGGGGACGGACAGAGCCGCATTTGTGTGGCAGGGGGCTCAAAGGATGGATGCACGGGGGAGAAGGAGAAAAGGGAAGAAAGAAGGAAAACAGGCAGGCAGCGAAAAAGACAGGAGAAGCCCTGGCCGCGGGCGATTTAAGTCGAACCACCCGTTTTGGCAATAAAGTTGACCCCTTCATCGTGAGGAGAACGCTGTAATGAAACAGACACAAACACTGAACGGGGAAATGTCACAGGATTTCAGGTGGGACGTGAGACTTGGAGGACACGCTGTGGGCCCTTCTGGAAATCTGCAGGAAAAAAGACATTTGTCCCCTTGAAAGGCAAGTTTTTTTTTTTCTTTTTCTTTTTGTCTTTATTTTTTTAATATTACATTAAAAAAATATGAGGTCCCCATATAGCACCCATCCCCTCACTCCAATCCTCCCCCCATAACAACAACCTCCTCCATCATCATGAGACATTCATTGCATTTGGTGAGTACATCTCTGAGCACCACTGCACCTCATGGTCAATGGTCCACACCATAGCCCACACTCTCCCACAGTCTACCCAGTGGGCCATGGGAGGACATACAATGTCCAGTAACTGTCCCTGCAGCACCACCCAGGACAACTCCAAGTCCCGAAAACGCCCCCACATCTCATCTCTTCCTCCCCCTCCCTACCCCCAGCAGCCACCATGGCCACTTTCTCCACAGCAATGCCACATTTTCTTCAATTATTAATCACAATAGTTCGTGGATAGAATCTCAGTAAGTCCACTCTAATCCATACTCTATTCCTCCATCCTGTGGACCTTGGAATGGTTGTGTCCACTCCACATCTATATCAAGAGGGAGCTTAGATCCCACATGGATGCTGGACGCAATTCTCCTGCTTGCAGTTGTAGGCACTCTTGGCTCCCTGGTGTGGTGGTTGACCTTCTTCACCTCCCTGTTAGCTGAGTGGGGTAAGTCCAATAAACCAGAGTGTAGGAGCTGAAGTCTGTTGAGGAAAGGTCAGCGTTGACGTGGACCAGCCCGTCCCCACACCAGCCGATGGCCTGACTTGACAACTCTCCCGTAGTCGCAATCCCTGCTGCTCTGGAGACTTTATGGCATTCTTGGGGGTCAGGAGATGCTCTCGATCTTTCCAGCCAACTCCAAAATTCATGGCCCCAACCACCCAGCCTCTGCCCACTGGCAATGGGGTCTGACAGTCCTGCCCGCACCCCCAGGCTAACTGTAATGACCCCTCTCCTGGGAGAGTAAGACCCCAATGGTTCCCAAACATTTTGATGCTTCCTCCACAAGGGCCCAGCGTTCGGCTCCAAAGCCATCCTCGGAGACAGTGGATGCCAAGTAAAATTCAGAGCCCCACGCCCAGGATCCTGGAATCCCAGGATCCCCGTCCCCCCACCGGTACCAGCATGGATTCTAATAACTCCGCAGTCGACCCAGAGCGTGCCCGCAGCCTGCGCCACGTGCTCGCCAAGCCCCCGCCCCGCTGCCGGCGGCTGCAAGAGCGAGCCCGAGAAGGAACACGTGTCATGCTTATTGACAAAAGGCAAAGCTGACATGTCTACATCGTCGGCTACACATCCCACTTCTGAACCCTCATCTTCTATTCATTAGGCTGTGGCGACTCCGTGGTCCCCGCCGGAAATGAAACGACAGAAATGAGCACACGCAGCTGAGGAGTCAACCTCTTCTTCCCCAAACCATGAGGGATCTCTGAGAACTGGCCTGCTTTTGGCTGAATGGGCATTTCTTTAAAAGCTAACTTGTGGGATGACAGTCACCCCTGGCAGTTTCCTTCGCCTGAGCTCCCCAACCTCACCGGTACCCGGGACCCACTTGGAAGGCGGCTCCCGTGTGCCCAGGCTTGGTGACGGCAGCCACGCCGGGTGCAGAGCCAAATTGTGCAAACTCAGGGCAGTCTGCAGCTAACGTGTTTTGCTTCTCTCTTCCAGGGCATCCCCCGAGCCATGCAAAGCCTTTCTTCACAATCCCGATCCCCCCGTGGTCCCTCGACACAAATCCCATTCAAAACTGCACCAAAACATTTAGAGAAGGAGGTTTTTCTCCCAAAAGACTGCAGGGACGGCGTCTGCTTAATTTTCACGGCCGGCGCAGCTGACCAGCTCGTGTTTATCAGCCCCTCTCCAACCACTGTGCAACTGTTATGGGTTGAGCAGGAAAAAAAAAAAAAGCAGTTTTTCCAAAGGCCCTTATGCCCATGTGTTGAGAAGCAAACTGCATCCACATGAGCCTGACTCATTGACACTTAACTCACGGAAATGTCGAACATTCAGAGTTACTCGGCTTCCTGAAGATTAATTATCAGTCTTTGAGCAAGGAGGAGGCACTTCATTAGCCAGTATCTTTCATGATCCCGAAGAAGGGGGTCTGAGCTGCCTCATCAACTCATAAAGTCCCAAAGAGTCATTAAAACTGTGGATGGTCAGAACAGCCCTGGCTGTGGCAGAAGGAGGAACATCCAGACCTTTTCAGAGGGAGCTTCACACATCTTTGGGGGCTGGAGCAGCATCACAAAATGACAAGATCTTTGAGCATCATCTCGCAATGTATTGGTCAGACCACTGATGAATATCTTCACCCTACCTGTGGTCTCTTCAGTTGGAAACTTAAGCCTCGCCGTCCTGTAACATCCAAGCAGTTGCACCTTAGCATCTTCAGCATCGCAAGCGCACCACCTTGGGCTGGAGCGGGCCAAAGTTGGGGAGAGGAGAGCAGAAACTTCAGCACGGCCAAATCTAAAATAAACGCAGCTGTGTGATTCTGGGTTAGGAACAGGTCCGTGCCACCTTGCAGTTGGCTGGCATTTCATTCGGAGTGCCTCAAAATCAGCAGACAAAAGTCGACTTTAAGGCGGCAGACTTGGCCCAGTGGTTAGGGCGTCCGCCTACCACATGGGAGGTCTGCGGTTCAAACCCCGGGCCTCCTTGACCCGTGTGGAGCTGGCCCATGCGCAGTGCTGCTGCGCACAAGGAGTGCCCTGCCACGCAGGGGTGTCCCTCACATCAGGGAGCTCCATGCTCAAGAGTGCACCCATAAGGAGAGCCGCCCAGTGCGAAGGAAAGTGCAGCCTGCCCAGGAATGGTGCTGCACACACAGAGCTGACACAGCAAGATGATGCAACAAAAAGAAACAACAAAAAGACAACAACAGAAGCGGACAAAAAAAAGCAGCAAATAGACACAGAGAACAGATAATTGGGTCGGGGCAGGGGAGGGGGGAAAAATAAATAAATCTTTAAAAAAAAAAAAGAAAAAAAAGTCAACTTTAAAAGGCCACCCTGCTACAGCAACGTTCCGTCCCTAATGTTGACAGAAACACAAAGTAAAACTGTAAGATGTTTTACTTACCACGTTGCCGAGATTGGAAAGGATTGGGTGGTCAAGATGGTGGGGGAAGAAGGCGTGGGCTGGTGCGGGGAATTTGCCAACCGTGAAACCAGCTGGATGGCGTGGGCCAAATGGCACTAGAAAGGACACGCGTCTGACCCGTCCATAAAAGAAGGTCTGTGCCAATAACTTTCTCCTGACATGCTCACCTTAGAGAAGGACTGGTTAAATAAACCAGTACATTCACACACAAGAGCCTCCAACCCCTAAATACTTTTTGGAGCATTTAAACTGTGTCAGGACCAAGGACTTTGGGGTGATAAGCCAATGTGGTGCCCGTCCTTGTGGAACTTACACGCTACTAGACTATAATATTTTTAGGAGATACCAGGAATTGAACCTGGGACCTCATACATGGGAAGCAGGCACTCAACCACTTGAGCTACATCCACTCCTGTAGACCGTCTTATTAACAAGTAATATTCTAGATGTTGAATTATTCTGAGGCAAGGTCTTCTTAGACTGCAAATTGTTAATGGCAGGTAACAAAACAGACCTCTTATGGGTTCCTAATTGTATGTCGATTTGTATATGTATGCCCCCATATTATACTCATTAAAACCCGCTGTGTTTTGAAACACAAAAGTTAACACTGGCTGTTCTTGGGATGAAGAAATTATAGTTGAATTCCCCTTCCCCTTTTTCTTTCCTCTATTTTTCCCTTTCTTTAAAGAGATAAACAGTGTCGCTCACATTCTAGTAAAAAATAAAAAGATTCTTCATTTCCCCTTATGTTTTGCCTGCAATTAGGATATACTGCCACCATCTGGCTTGACTGCGATTTAGAGGTCCCAGCAGCTAGACTTCTCAAGTGCTGGTGAACAAACACGCACTCACGATCCAAAAACAAAGTCCAAGGGGAGCGTGTGCGGGCACTTCTCTAAAGGAATGGGATCGCGTTTTGGGGTTCCTGAGCATGCTAATACAGTTGATGGAGCACTGCCCCCACACCTGCCTTCCCAGGTACCCCATACCTGGGGATCCCCACCCTGGGCTGTGTCACCTCTTCTAGTCACCAGGAATTTAAGGTGCAAGCTCTGAATCTGTGTGTCAGCCCAAGCCTCCTCTGGGCTGCCCCCAGTTCCCAATTCCAATGGTCAATTTCACACCTTGACCGAACGTGCAACAGCACGGGATTCTGACCCTTGTGCAGAACACAACTCGTTTCCAAGGTAACTACCCCCCTCCCCACAACCTGGGAGTCCAGCTTGGGTCTTGCAACTCCCCCAGATATTGGGGGCTTGTCCACAGACTCTTCTCTGTGAAGCCCGGCTCTCATCTCCACCTCCAGACCGAGCAGCCCCTCTCCTGGTGAGTCGGATCCCCTCCTGATATTCTGGGACCCCCTGCCCACCTGCCACGCTGTATGAACTTCATGGAGCTGCCCTAATGAAAGACATAACCCAGGTGGCTTCAGACCACAGAAATGCATTGTCTACCAGCTGTGAAGGCCAGAAGTCTGAAATGGTGTCCACAGGGCTGGATCCTTCTAGAGGCTCTGAGAGTCAATGCTCCCACCTTCTGGTGGCAACCAACATCTGTGATGCTCCTTGACTTGTGGCTACAGCACTCCCAACTCTGTCCCCATCTTCCTGTAGCTTCCTCTGTCATGGATTTCTGCATCTCAAATTTCCCTCTCCCTATTCTCCTAAGAGTTAAACTTGGACTTTACCAGAGAGGGCAAGCCTTGGAAAAGAGATATCACAACCATCTCCAAAGGTACATCCAAGAGAGGAGTTTGGGGATCAGTGAAGTGCAGCCAACCAGTCAATACATCCATGAGTATTGACTGAAACCAGGTCTCTTTCTCAAGACCCTCAAAGAAGAGACTTGATGAAGACTTGAAGCTGCTATCTCAGGCATATTGCCAAAATGCCTGGAGTCCATGGCGCAGAATGCAGAACGCAGCGACTACATTTAATGCCACTACGCAATCGGAGAAGAAATTTGCCACCCCAAATTTATTTTACAGGCATGAAGGGAAAATGGAGCCTACGTATCTACAGAACCCAGGCTCTTCTCTTGAGGCACCTGTGCCATCTGGAGTTTCTTACAGCTCTGTATGTTTATCCATCACTTTGTTATCTATTCATGCCACTGGTGTTAGAGGCACCGATGAGGGCCAAATGCCCAAGAGAAATTTGTGGGAGAAATACTTTACTTGAGAAAACGCCACCCATGTAGGAACTTTGCCCTGTGAGTGGTAGAAAGAGAGCCCCAACTCAGCTGTAGCAATGGACCTTCAAGGTTGGCTCAAGGACACCAGACCAGGAGAACACTGGAAGAGAACAGCAGTAGGCTGGAATCCCAGCTTTCCATCACCGAGCGCATTCCTTGTATGTCGTTCTCCACCTCATTCTTTCTCTCCTCTCTCTCTCTTCTGTTTCTCTGTTTCTCTCTTCTCTTTTTCATCTCTGCCTCTCTCCTCTTGTTTTTCTCTCTCCTCTCTGTCTCACTCTCCCCTTCTCTCTCTTCTCTTTATCTTTGTTTCTTCCTCTGCTCTCTGTCTTTCTCTTGGTCCTCTCTCTCACTCTGTTACACCCAGTTTTATGACCACATTGGTCAGTTCTAGTCCACCTCAACACCAGACGGAATGTGCTCAAAGCTCACAGAATGTGTTGCAAATAGCCACTTCCCTCCGTGATCTGGTGCACATGTCTAGGAGCTGCCCTGGTTGATTGTCCTTGAAGCCCTGTGTCTACACCTTGTCTGACCACACCTGCCCTTCAGGGCCTCAGTGGGCTCCAACACTGCCCGGTTCTAACATCTTACACACTCAGGAGCGAGGTGTGCGTCCCTTACCTGCTTGGCTCTCTAGGAAGCAAACTCCACACAACCTTCGAAATCTCTCAGCCCAACCTGCAACTGCTTCCATAGAGAAAACCCACACACGTATTCTCTTTCCTCCTGACCCAGAAACATTAAGTCAATGTCTTGATTCCCACTGCCATCGTCACTACAATTAATTCCAAACTGTAAATAATTATTCCTGTGGCACACAACGGCTCATAAAAATAATAATAGCTCTAAGTTATGAGATATTTGGGGACTGCCAAATGCTTCAGGCATAACTTATATCTTTTGCATCATCTCCCTCTTTTAAGGGAAGATGTCCATGCTGACACCCAGGTCTTCAGTTCTGGAACCTGGGGCTCTGTTAGCTTATGCAGTCACTGACATTGCAGGTGTGGCTATGTTTGGGGTCTTAGATGGGGAGATTTTCCTGGACTACCCAGGTGAGATGAACATCATCATATGTCTTTATAAGAGGGAGGCAGAGGGAGATTTGGCTACTGGGAAGGAAGAAGGTGAAATGACATCAGAAGCAGGGAGAGAAAATGTGATTTTGATATAGTTTCTTGAGCCCAGGAACGTGGGTAGACCAGAACCCAGAGGAGGTCAAGGAATGGATTATCCCCAGAGCCCTCAGAAGGCTCCAGCCCTACTCTCCCCTAGACTTTAGTCCAGAGAGACCCATTTCAGACTTCTGTAAAAGAATACATTTGAGTGGTTGAAAGCCACTCAGCTTGTGGTCATTTGTTATGGGTGTCCCGGGAAACTAACACAGCACCGAATCCTTGAGAAGTTAAATGGTCCACAGTCAGATAGAAATGAGGGGAAGAGCAGAAATTTGAACACAGGTCACGTAACTACTCAGCTATAGTCTTTCTCTGTCCCCAGCATGGAACAGAACATAAAGGGAGTAAAAGAAGCAATCCCTGAGCAGAGAAAATGTCCATCTTGCCTACAAGACCAGGCTCACATTCAGAAAACGACTTGAGAACAAAAATATAATGATTTCAGGACTGTGCCCTGATAAAAGAGGCCCAACTGGAATTTCCAAAGCTGTGGAGTTGCGGCTGGTTCTCCTCATACTTAGTCAAGGTACTCCAGCTCGCCCCGTTTCCCAAAGGCTGCCTCTGACCTTTACCGTGAAGTCGAGTTGTACTGAGGACCTCCACAGGCCACCCCCATGGTTGATCTTGTATCTTCTTCTCTTGCCAACTATGGGAGCCCATCAGACAACCCTCATCTCTGACAAGAACTGTAAGTACAGGGGCCCCCAGGAATTCTCTAGAGGGCTCAGAGAACGCAGTGGAAGCTGTTAGACTCAGAGTTCCGGTTTATTGCAGTGAATGGACACAGATTAAAATCAGCCTGGGGAAAAGGCAAGTGGGGCAGATCCAGGAGGGACCAGGTGTGAGCGTCCACTGTCCTCTCCCAATGGGGTCATGCAGACAGAGCTTCATTCTCCCAGCAAGAATGCGTGACAACACGTGTGGAGTGTTGCCCACCAGCGAGGGTCCCCTGAGGTGCCCAGGGATATTACTGGGGCTCAGTTGTGTGGGCGTCACTGATCACCTGCCTGGCTGATCTCAGTCTCCAGCCCCTCCAGAGACTGAGCCGAGACTGTGTCTCCCAAGACCCACATAAAAATCACGTTGCTATAATAGCATAGGCCATCCAGTGTGGCCCAAGCAAAACAGTCCAAGGGCTCAGAGATGACTTCCTAGGAGCTGGGTCAAGGCCAGCCCTGAGCTTGATTGAGCCTTCATGCATGGCTCTGCAGTCACCTCACTCCAGCCCTGTACTTGGTTGACCCTTCCTTCATGGACAGCTCTACAGCCATCTTACTCCAGCCGTGCAGTTGGTTGACTCTTCCTTTATGCAGGGATCTGCAGCCACTCACTCCAGCCCTGTGTTTGGCTGACCCTTCATGGACAGTTCTTCAGCCACCTCACTCCACTCCTAAGCTGGGTTGACCCTTTCTTCATGCACAACTCTGTACCCACCTCACTCTAGCCCTGTACTTGATTGGCCTTTCCTTCATGCACGGCTCTGAAGCCACCTCACTCCAGCCCTTGGACACTTCTTCCATCCACTCTGGCCCCAATTCAGATCCCTGTGCTATTATTTCCGGACAAAGTTTGCCTAGACACTTGCCTGGCCTCCGAACTCAGCTCATGTTGGATGCTGAGCACATTCCCAGCCTCTTGATTTCTTGTTTTCTCTCTACAAAGCAAAGAAAGTTCAACGAGCATGATGACTGTGTTGCCTACAGAGCCAGGTGGGTCCATGGTCAGTGTCAGGAGCTTCTCTCCAAGGACCCAGGACTGGGCAGCTCTTTGACAATCCATCCTATGCAACACTGTGTCGGTCCCGGCTCGTGGTTTCTCCTCTGAATTCCCCAGAGGGAGCAAGAATCCATCAGAAAACAGCATCAGATGCATTTTAAGGAGCAGCCACATGCTGGGTAGAAGAGCATTCCCTCAACATCCACATCCACTTGGAGCCTATGAATGGGAGCTTCTTTGGAAGTAGGGTCTTTGTGGTCAGAAGTCAGGTAAGATAAGATCCAGGGGTGGGTCCTCATCCGATGGCAGGTGTCCTTCTAAGAGGGACGTTTGGACACAGGGATAGAGGGGAGAGGATCACAGGAGGATGGAGGCAGAGGATGCAGTGATGAAGCCAGAAGCCAAGGATGGCTGACCATAGCCAAAGCTGGAAGAGGTGGGATAGAGCCGCACTTGGAGTCTTCAGAAGGAACCAGCCCTGTGACATGGTGGTTTTGGACGTCCAGTCTCCAGAACTATGAGAGAACAGACTTCTGGGGCTTTAAACTACCCAGTTGGTGGTACTTTGTTACAACAGCCCAAGAAGATGAACCCAGGTGTGTTTCTGTGAGAGTCTGCTCAAGCCTGAATCTTGAAACCTTTGGCACAGTGATTGTCCAGCCTCTTTCATCTCTCTCTCCACTTGTAAGTGCTCTTCACGCCACTCCACTGACTTCTACTGTAAAACAGGAGGGCTTGAGAGGGGGCGGCACCCCTCTGCCAGGTCCCTCGGCTAGACTAGTCAATTTGGACCTCACATCTGCCTGGGGTGCACCCTGCCATGGAGAGCTGTGCTGAGTAAGCTGGGGGCTCCCAATGTGGTCTCAGTCCCCAGGAACCTCAGACTTCTCCCAGTTCGTTTCCAGTTGGTGGGAAAAGTGAAGGATCTGAGCATGTGGCCACCCCCTAGGGAAAAAGGACACACACCTCTACCCAGGAGCACTTAGACAATGAATCCGTGAGACCACATCTCCCACCTCACAGTCTATAGCTGAGAATATTCAGTTAGTAACATTGTTTGCTGTGACTGTTACTAGAAATTGTTACTACCTATCATTTACCAGTATTCTGTAATTGGAATTTGCTTGCTGTTACTGGACATCATTCCCAGCATTCTGTAATTCTTACTGTTACTTGATATCATTAGCCAGTATTCTGTTACTGAATGTCATTTACTCCGCACTTAACCAGTAGTTCTGTAACTACAAATTATTCACTCTTTATTCTAAATTGTTTTTATTAGCTTCAGAGAAAGTACCGATAGCACTGATGAAATTGTTTCAAGTATCTTTCAAGTTAGGAAGGATGGTGGTGCATTTGTAAAGCAGAAAAGAGTTTCAGGAGGCATTCTAGAATATTCCAAATGGCTCACCTAACCAGCAGAATGATCCCCAGAGACAGCCATCCACTGCTAATGCATCTGCACAAATACACGGTTGAGAAATTTTATTAAAGATTTTTTAAAAATTTCTCCCCCCCTCTCCCCCAGTTGTCTGCTTGGTGTCCATTCGCTGTGTATTCTTCTATGACAGCTTCTATCCTTATCAGCAGCATCAGGAATCTCTGTTTCTTTTTGTTGCATCATCTTGTTGTGTCAGCTCTCCATGTATGCGGTGCCATTCTTGGGCAGGCTGCATTTCTTTTGCACTGGGCAGCTCTCCTTACGGGGCGCACTCCTTGCACGTGGGACACCCTTGCATGGCAGGGCACTCCTTGTGTGCATCAGCACTGTGCATGGGCCAGCTCCACACGGGTCAAGGGGTTTGAACCGCGGACTTCCCATGTGGTAGGTGGACGCCCTATCCATTGGACCAAGTCTGCTTCCCCACGGTCGAGAAATTATGTGAGTAGAGAGTACATCCTAGAAGGTTCTCCAGCTTCCACCCACCCTGCCTTTTTTTCCTTCTTTCTTTATTTTAAATGTTACATTAAAAAATATGACATCCCCATATACCCCCCACCTCCTCGCCTCACTCCTCCCACATCAGCAACCTCTTCCATCATCGTGGCACATTCACTGCACTTGGTGAATACATTTTGGAGCACTGCTGCCCCACATGGATAATGGTCACCCTGCCTTTTTATCCTCTCAGGAACTCACACCTCCAGGGCTCCTTCCATTTCTTTTCTCTACTGCTGTGAGAATTGAGCCCCCCAGCTCAGCTCTCATTGGCATCAGCTGAGAAAACCAACAACCATGGCACTCCCAGTCATGGGACACCTGGGGTGACCACAGAATGAATTCTTTGGGAGGAAAGGGGTGTCAGAGACGATCTGCGCCCACTGATGTCGGATTCAGGGGATGTAACTTTCTCTTTTGTCATTTTAAACACTCCTCGGCACTTAAAATCTATGTTAATGCTGCCTGAAGTCACACATGGTGATTCAAAAATAAAACACCTTGGGATGAAGCAGGAAGCATTTTCACTGTGAGAAAATACATATGCAGAGCGGGGATGGTCCACATTGTTAAAAGAGCTGGGATGCTCATTTTCAAAGTTGCCTTTTATGCCAGGACTTGGCCGAAATCCACTGGATAAGAATCTGCCCAAGACAAGCGACCTAGGAATGCTCATGAGAAGCATCAGCTGTCATCACAATCACTCCGAAATTTGTGAGAATTCCAGTGCATTATAAGGATTCTATAAACACTATATAAACATTTATGTGAATTCCATTAGCAGGGTGATGTCAATTCAAAAACTAAGGCAGGCAGCCCTCCAGCCGTGCTGCTACTCAAGAGAAATGCAAAAATCTCTTCTGGAGCCTTTTCCATGATCTTCATTTTCTTTAGCTCTCATTTCATTTAAAATTAGAATTTTTTTTTTACGGACTATTTATATTTCCAACATTTGCTTGCAGACCTAGCCCAGCCCTAATTTTCCTACATGTTACTCCTACTAGAAGAAGCTACCAGACAATTCAGTATTCTGTTCAGAAAAGTGGAAAACAATTTCCATTCGCTCCCTTTTACCGAAGCTTTTCTTTCTGACTTTGTTGCATTTCTAAATTTTATTAGAATCAGATAAACAAGGCAGAGATATAAAAGAGAAATTTAGCTGCCCCCATGACTCCTGCCATCCACTCCACCTTTTCAGCAGTGATCAGCTTGATAGATGGCTCTCTAGCCTTTCTCCAGACTCACCACTGCTCACGAGGATTCTAGAAACATGCCCAGGCGGGTGCTTTCCCTTTTACAAAATCCGTCCCTGACTCTGAGCTGCATCCCCTCTCGGATTTTAGTTTCACCATGACTGATTTTATCCACACGAAGCTTCGACAACATCACACTCCACGAGCTCAGCCTGTTTGGGAACTGCCAATCTCACTCGCAGATTTTTTTTTCCACCCTTGTTTTTTTCTCTCTTCATTTTTTTTAAATGTCACATTCAAAAAATATAAGAGGTCCCCCTCTACCCCTCACCCCTTTCACCCCACTCCTCCCACAATCAACAACCTCTTTCATCATTGAAGGACATTCATTGCATTTGGTGAATACATTTTGGAGCACTGCTGCACCACATGGATTATAGTTTACATTGTAGTTTACACTCTCCCCCAGTCCATCCAGTGGGCCATGGCAGGACACACAATGTCCGGCATCTGTCCCTGCAGTACCACCCAGGACAACTCCAAGTCCTGTTGGGTTTCTGGCTTTTGGGTTTTTCTTTGTCTGCCATGTCACAAAGGGGTACTCTTTTCCCATCTCAGCTGTTTAAAATGGGGGCAAAATCAGGCTGGGCTTTTCTGGGCTAACATCTTGACTTGCGTTCAAGCTGAAGCCCTCTGCTTGTTAGTCCAAGCCAATAGGATTTTTTTAAGAGTCTTTAAATAACTCCTTGCAGAGTGCTGGGCCCCTCCCTCTGTGCCATCTTCCCTCCCTTGCCTCCCACCAGCCCCGACTGCACCGATCCCAAATCGCAGACCCCTCCGAGAAGATGTAAAGCTGGGAACCGTCCTCCTTGCCCCCAACCCGACCCACTCAGGGTGGATGACATTGAGTGCCGCGGAATCAGCAAAGGAAAGTTCTACGGACTGGAGGAGAGCAGCGTCATGGAGAGTCCAGCAAAGCTGGTTTGCAAAGTTGGTTTGCAGGGCCGCGTGGCCACAGGATGCCCACCCCTTCCGGTGGGTTCCCAGCTCCAGACAGGAGGACGCTGAGGCCCGAGCGCGGGCAGGGGGGGCCTCCTTCGCCCGGGGACGTGGCCACCCGGCCCTGCCACGTGGGCGTGACCTCCAAGCTGTGTCCAACCCACATGGGGGGCGGTCCCCATTCCATTTCGTCTTGTACATTTTTAACGCTTTTTCTGTGCAATACCGTTGTTCCTCTGGGATTCCACAAATCACCGGAATAATTCTTCCCTCTGCCCCCAACTTTAGCACCATCGACTGCCCCCCGTTCGTTTCCTTGGCACGAAGCGTATTCATTTGAAAGAATGTGTTTGGTTTTCATTGACCAGGAGATAAATTAAGAGGAAGCAAAGGAAAGAAAGCCCAAGCTTGCTGAATGCTAGCGGCACCGGAATTTCTGCAGACTCCTTCCCCGGCATCCACTCGTCATAAATATGAATGTGCTGGCTGCCGTGGGCTTGTCCGGAGCTAACTTCCTGCCCACAAATCCAGACGACCCTGCCCGGGGCTCCCTCTCCCCTCCCATCGTCCAGGGCAACCCTACATCGCGAGATTTATAATAGCAGGAGGTCAAGGTTGGGTCTTGTAACAAAAGCTTCCTTCTTTGGGAAGTGCATCATGAAATATAATTATAATTTAGCTGTGCTATTTAAAAGAAACGCGCCCACGTCACAGGCTGCCTAGGTTTGGCTCGATCGCGGAACTCTAAATTGCTTCCCTTCTTCGCAAGTTCTCCCGGTTTGGTGAGGAGCGCCGGGAGGGAGGTAGCCTTGAGCCTTGATGTGGTTCTTGCCATCCACCGCAGTCAGGAAACTCCTTGCCGGAATACGAGCTTGAGGTTGCACCGAGCAGTCCGGGAAAGTCTCGCCATATAATCATTATCCAGACATTGACGTTTCTAGAGATCCAGAGGATGGCCTTTTGCCTTATCAAGGATCCGAATGACCAGCTAAATTCCCGGGTTTTGTCTGAGTGTAGAAACAATCAGAGAATTGGGCCTGGACCTCTGGAGGACATGGTCATGTTTGACCAAGGGATGGAGCAGCATGATATAAACCTATACGCTGGGGTGGGGGTGCAAGAAGAAGACGGAGATGCCATGGAAAGTCACTGCTCAGGTGTGCTTGGGCTGAGTGACTTCAGAACCCTGGGATGAGTGTGGGCCCAGAGTGTACTAGTCTAAACCCCTTGGAGGGAACAAAGAGGAGGCTTCTAAGGAGGTAAGTCCATGGGAGAGGTGAGCAGAATTCTCAACAACATTCACATGGCGATTGTGGTGAGGGACCTGAATCCCAAATGTGGTGAGTGGAGCTCCCCAGACGCAAGATGCCCAAGGACTGAACAACCAGCTTCCTCAACAACTCACATGGAGATGGTGGGGACGCTGATGGTGACACTTGAATCCCAAGTCGGGTGAGTCAAAAGGCAAAAGGCATCCAGAGACAGAGGGAGCCATGCCCTCAACAACTCACATGGAGATGGTGGAGATGTTGATGGTGATACTTGAATCCCAAGTTGGCTGAGTGGCGTTCGCAAGGCAAAATACATCCAGGGACAGAGAGACCAGAGCCTTCAACAACTCACGTGGAGATGGTGGGGATGTTGATGGTGACACTTGAATCCCAAGTTGGGTGAGTGGCGTTCGCAAGGCAAAAGACATCCAGAGACAGAGGGACCAGTGCCCTCAACAACTCACGTGGAGATGGTGGAGATGTTGATGGTGATACTTGAATCCCAAGTTAGGTAAGTGGAGTTCCCAAGGCAAAAGGCATCCAGGGACAGAGGGACCAGAACCCTCAACAACTCACATCGAGATGGTGGGGACACTGATGGCGATACTTCAATCCAAAGTCTGGTGAGTGGAGCTCCCAAGGCTCAAGATGCCCAAGGACCAAACAACCAGTGTCCTCAACAACTCACATGGAGATGGTACAGATGCTGATGTTGACACTTGAATCCCAAGTTGGGTGAGTGGAGTTCCCAAGGCAAAAGACATCCAGGGACAAAGGGACCAGTGCCCTCAACAACTCATGTGGCTATGTTGCAGATGTTGATGGTGACACTTGAATCCCAAGTCTGGTGAGTGAAGTTCCCAAGACTCAAGGCATCCAGGGTCAGAAGAAGCAACATCCTTAACAGCTCATGTGGAGATGGGGGGATGCTGGTCGTGATGCTTCAGTCCCAAGTCTGGTGAGTGGAGTCCCCCAAGACCCAAGGACCTAGCTCCTACAGTCTTTTCCTTCCTTCCTGGCAGGGAACAGTGATGTCCATTCAGCAGACATGGGACACTTCAGTGACACTGGCCTTTGAGTGACGTGGTCAGGGCTGGCTACTCATGTCACATCCTTGCACACTCATGGGAACTGTGTGACCTACTGGTTATGCCAAAGCAGGGTCCTTCTTACCTCGGGTCCCTCTGAAAAACTGTGAGGTTTGGATCCCTCCCCACACAAGGCTCTCACAGTACAACTTCCTGGTCATACAGTCATTTCCTCCCAAACGTTGACTTAGAAGCTGTATTAGTCAGTCAAAGGGGTGCTGATGTAAAAATACCAGAAATCTGCTGGGCTTTATAAAGGGTATTTACTTGGGGTAAAAGCTTACAGTTACCAGGCCATAAAGCATAAGTTATTTCCCTCACCAAAGTCTATTTTCACGTGTTGGAGCAAGATGGCTGCTGATGTCTGCGAGGGCTCATGTACTCTGGGTTCCTCTGGGCTCAGCAACTCTGTTTCCTCCACAAGGTCCACTGTAAACTTTTAGGTGAATGGCTCTGTCTCTTTCCCCAGGCCTCCAGCTTCAGCATCAAACTCCAACAACAAAATTCCAACATCAGAAACCCTCAACTCTGTTCTTTGCCATGCTTTTTGCCAACACCCTAATCATAACTCAATCACGCCCAGGTACAGATCAGATTACAAATATAAACCAATATCTATTTTTGGAATTGATAACCATATCAAACTGCTACAGAAGCTATTTTTGAAACCCATAGCTTTACAAAACTCCTTTAGCCTTTTAAGGCATAAACTAACCTTTTTTTTAAAAAAAAAAGTGCTACATAATTGCATGAATGTGTAAGATAAAAGTCCTAAATCTAGTCAACCTCATGAGTATTTTTCCACTTTCAAAAGCATATCACGTTCGATTGACTCTGATACTGCTGTTGAGAAGCCAACAATTGCAGCAATTTCTCCTTTCGGGCATCATGGACCTGGCAAACCAAATTCCAGCCTGCTAGCTTATCAGTTCCTACATGTCATCTGTTTTATGTCAGTCTCTGAAAATATAAAATTAGAGAATCAAAACATGATGGATGGGAACCACTTCATAGAAACTTCAAAACCTCTCCCAAGAGTCAAGAAAGATTTTCTCCCTGTAAAACATGTTCTAGTATTTCATCTTGTCAAACTGTATGTGATGGGGTTTCCATCACGTCCCTTGAGATGTTTTCTCATCATCGACGAATGCATCCTGTCAAACAGACTTTCCCGATATCCAACCCTACAATTTCCCTTTCTTCCTTGTATCCCAATACTCCTAATTATAACCCCTGATGCTATGCTAACGAATTCTCTGTTGTCCTCAGTCTTTATGTCTTTCACATGTTCGGAGACTACCAAGAGAATTCTACCACTAGTGATCCAGCCAAGCTCTGCGCTCCGGAAAACTTTCATCTCTCCTCACAAGTCAATCTCTCGTCTCCTTAATGACTTGAGTTATTCTTCTCAATTAGTCAACTCTCGACTAACCTCAACAGGAAACAATTCACAGCTAAAGGTGTCCTGGAGCTCCTGGCACTACCTTCTCTGTGCCACACGGCTCCACCTCTGTGGAATTCCAGGGCACACAGACCCCTGTTTGTACCCCACAAAACAGCCTGCTCAGTTTTCTGTGGCAGGGCAGCTTTCCAACTCTCTCCCTCCCTGGCACTCTACGCCTTTCACACTTTCTCTCTACGTAATGGATTTTAGATATGTAAATATCTAGAGAAGTCTTTTATGGGTATGCCTCTCATTCTGGCCCCTGGAAAAATCTAGAAGCAATGACCTTCTAGGAATAAACAGTACCCTGAATCACAGATACGGGCTTCTAAATACATTTTAGATACTCAAGTGAGGCTGGACGTGGCTGTGCTGGAAAGGAAGGAACTTCAGGGGTGAAGAGCGGCTTGTGAAAATCATCAAAGAACTGGCTGGAAGGGAACATCACAGACCAGATGGGCAAGTCGAGCCTCAAAAAGGAAAAAGAATGACCTATGGACTGTGGTTAAGAGCAAAATGGTAATACTTCTACATCAATGCCGAAGATGTACTGTGTTGATAACGGAGGGGGGGGCGGTATGGAAAAAGTGTGTCGAATGAACACTATGGACCATAGTTGGTGGTAATAGTCTGATGATATTATCACATAATCTGTAACAAACGTTCCAGCACGGTGTGGTGTGTTGGTGAAGGGTGTGGTATGGGAATTCTACACAAGGGCATGATTGTTTCGTCAATTCACAGTATACTTAAAATATATGTTAAAATAATAATAGGGTGGGTTGGGGGGAAAATACACCAAATATAAGATATGGACTTTAGTCAGTAGTACTATTTTGATGATATTCTTTCATAATTTGTAACAAATGTTTCACAATAATGCAAGGCGTTGGTGGAGGGCTGATGGATGGGACCCCTGTATGACGTTATGCACGTTTATTTTATAAGTTCACAACTTTTATTATACACTGATTGTTTATGTATGTTCATATAGGAATGATATATTTCAATAAAATTTTAAAAGGTAAAAAGAGCAATGGTTGTAATTGCTTATAACACACTGGAAATCCTTTAAAAATACCTCATCCATAATAATCCTAAAAAAAAAAAAGACAATTATGACAATTATGCCCCATCTTCTTACTTGGAAAGTTGATAAAGAGAAAGAAGGACATGTCGATCCTGCTTTTACAGAACTCAATTCATCCGTAGTTGATGGGAAAACTCTTCTTCAGAGAAAAATGCCAGCTTATAAATGGAAATGAAATAGAATGACAAAATGCCATTCTGCAATTCCCCAGGAAACTACTGATTTCGACAAGAACTTTAGTGGGCACCAGGTCTGCTGGATAAACTGTTGGGTGTTTTCCTTTGCTAAAATCAGCTGGGAGCCCTACACCAAAATTGGGTTGGCTTTTCCATGGGGATTTATTAGGTTGAAAAAAGTCCTGCAGTTGTGAAAATGTGCAAATCAAGGCATCATCAGAGAGGCTGTCACACCGAAAGTCGGCTACTGGCACTCTTGCCACGTGGCAGACAAAATGGCGGCTCTGCTAAGACGTCCGCCTTCCCGTCCAAGCTCACCTTCTCCCTGAGCTCAGCTGTGGGCCCTCAGGCACGTGGCGGTGGCCCATCCTCTCTCCTCTGAGCCTCGTTGCTTTCTGCTTCTTGCTCTCCATGGACCTTCTCTCTCAGCCTCCTGGGGACCTCTTTCTATGCCTCTGGGCTCCGCTGGTCCAAGCCCCCAGCCTCTCAGCATTGCCCTGTCTCTGCAGCTTTTTCCGTGTCCATTGCCTTTTACTTCTCCATTTAGAAGGAACTCCAATAAGAGGATTAAGACGCACCCTGGGTTCCTCGGTTTAATCAAGAGCTCTTAACTGTACCTAATAAAAAGCGTCCCATCGAGTGGGTTTACAGGCACAGAAATGGACTTGCATGAAGAAGAGGATTTTCTGGGGTCCGCAAAGACTCCACGGGTATTGCAGGCACCAGAACATCATGCCAGGTCTCCCCCTCGCTGTAAGCGGCGGAGACACAGCTTTTCAGCGCCATCATTTGGCAGCTATCACGGCTGGTTATGGGACCCTGCTGTGCAGCACCCATAGTGTTTCCTGGGCAAAACTGTTTCACCACGGTCTGACCAAGGCTTCAGACTCAGCTTCCACTCAGCGGGAAAACAAGGAGAGAGGAACAGAAGGGCCCGATTAACCCTGAAGGCGAGATTGCCCAGGAGCCAACTGGACGGGACACTACAGAAACGAGAAGAGCAGGGAAACCGGGACGAAAAGAGTCCCTAGTGGCATCCCAGCCCAAGGCCATCTGCAAAATTTGAAGAAGGATTAGGTACCGATGATGTGAGGGAGTTACAGCTAATATTCTCTCTCTCTCTTTTTTTAAGATAAACCAACTGGGAAATATTTATTCAATATTATCCTATTTGACAACAAAGAGTAACGAATTACAGGAGAAGTGCAAAAACATGCATAAATCTTACCAATATTATACTGAGCAAAAGAAGCCCATATAAAAATTTTTTGAATTCAACTTTTTAAAAATATATTTTTTATTGAAGTGTATCATTCATACATGCACATGCATAAATAATAAGTGTATAGTAAAGATTGTGAACTTACAAAATAAACATCCATAACATCATACAGGGGTCTCATCCATCATCCCTCCTGTGAGAAAAGCAGACATTTTCGAGTGCTGAGATATTGTGGGATGACGTGTCCTATACAACTTACTTAGAAATTAGTTAAATACAAACATGCATCTATCTCATGAATAGATACGTAACACCTATGTATATAACTTATAAATAAATGCATTATGCATGTGTGTATAAAAGTTCACATACTGGCTGTGGCCCGAGTGATTGGGCTCCTGCCTACCACATGGTCAGGTCCATGATTTGGTTCTCGTGCCTCCCAAAGAAGACAGCGAGCTGGTGTGATGGCCAGGCGCAGTGAGCTAACACAAGATGACACAAGAAGAGACACAAGAGGAAAAACATAATGTGAGATACGACAAAGCAGGGAACAGAAATTTCTTGTACCTCCTAAAGAGAACAAGTAGGACAGTGAGCTGACATGACAAAATGACACAATAAGAGATGCAAGAGGAAAAACATAATGAAATGCGTGACAAAGCAGGGAACAGAGGTGGCTGAAGCGATTAGGCACCTATGTATCCTGCCACAACCCACTGAATGGGCTGAGGGAGAGTGAAAACTACAGGATAAACTATTATCCATGTGGTGCAGCAGTGCTCCAAAATGTATTCACTGCATGCGATGAGTGTGCCACAATGATGGGGGAGGTTGTTGGTGTGGGAGGGTGGGGGGTATACAGGAACCTCTTATGTTTTTAAATGTAACATTTTTTGTGTGATGTATATATCTTCCAAAAAATACGATTTGCAAAAATGATGTGGTGGGGGGGTGGGGAGAGGGGTATATGGGAATCTTTTATGTTTTTATGTTTTTTTAATGTTTTTTAATGTAACATTTTTAGTGATCTATTTTTCTAAAGATTTATTTTTTTATTTTTTAATTTATTTCTCTCCTCTTCTCCCCGCCCCCCACAGTTGTCTGCTCTCTGTGTCCATTCTTCCATTCTTGTCAGCGGCACGGGAATCTGTGTCTCTTTTTGTTGATTCATCTTGCTGCATCAGCTCTCCGTGTGTGCGGCGCCACTCCTGGGTAGGCTGGACTTTCGTTCATGCTGGGTGGCTCTCTTTACAGGGTGCACTCCTTGCCTGTGGGGCTCCCCTACGTGGGGGATACCCCTGCGTGGCACCGCACTCCTTGCACGCATCAGCACTGCGCATGGGCCAGCTCCACACGGTTCAGAGAGGTCTGGGATTTGAACCACGGACCTCCCATGTGGTAGGCGGACGCTCTATCCATTGGGCCAAATCTGCTTTCCTCTTAGTGATCTATTAAATTTAAATTTAATAAAATGTAAAAAATAATAATAAAAGAGAGAGGTAGACACTTTTAAAAAACCCAAAAGAATCCAAGAAGCCGAACGGACACAGCAAACAATGAAGCCATGGGGAGAGACAAATAAAATAAATCTTAAAAAAAAAAGCTCACACACTGTTACGCATTGAGCTGGATCAGCCCGAGTCCTAACCTCCAGCCAAATGAACGCGAGCATTTGGAAACAGGGTCTTAGAGTACGGGATGAAACGAGGCCAGACTGGAGGAGGGCGCTCCCTGATCAAGCGTAACCTAGGAGAATTCACGGGGTAGATGCAGAAAGGAGAAGACGGAGGGGCAGCTGGAGAGCTGCATCCACGAAAGGAAGCAAGGCTGTCCACAGAACCCAGGAGACGGAGGGGGCTGGAAAGAGCCGTCTCCAAGCCCTGCCCGCACCTCCTCGAGTTCAACTCCTGGCTCAGCCCTCGACACCCTGAATTTCTGCTGTTCAGAGCCCCTCAGTTTATGGTCCTTGGTTACAGCAGCCCCGGGAAGCCAGATCCGCACTCGAAACGTGGCAGGTCATAAATTACCGATGCAGGGCTCACAGGGGCTGCGCATTGCAGCGTTCTTTCAGCTCTCTGGAGCACTTGCTGCGTTTGTTCCCGTTTCCCACAATAAAACGGTAAAGTGTAAGAATCCCCAGCAGTCTCGATGTGCTCCAGCTTCAGGACAGTTGACACAAAACAACAGTCCCTGGCCAAAGGGTGCAAGAAGCCGGTGGCGCAGGGGGCTGGGGTCTCCCCTGCCCCATCCCCTCCACAGGGCCTGCGAGCCCCACTTGTCAAGGACCCTGCTGTGGTTATAAACCAAGCTCTTCCTGCTACAGGTGGCATCGCGGTCCATTTCCTAAAAACTTAATTTAAATCCTTTCTCTCTTTGTTTTTTTTTAAATGTTACACTAAAAAAATATAAGAGGTCCCTACATACCCCCACGCCCCTCACCCCACTCCTCCCACATCAACAGCCTCTTTCATCATCGTGGGATGTTCATTGCATTTGGTGAATACATTTTGGAGCACCGCTGCCCTGCATTTATTATACTTTACATTGTACTTGACTCTCTCCCCCAGTCCACCCAGTGGGCCATGGCAGGATACACAATGTCCAGCATCCGTCCCTGCAGCACCACCCAGGACAACTCCAAGTCCTGAAAATGCCTCCACATCTCATCTCTTCTTCCCTCTCCCCACCCTCAGCAGCTACCGTGGCCACTGTCTCCACATCAATGCTACAATTTCTTCCATTACTAGTCACAATAGTTCCATAGTAGAATACCAGTAAGTCCACTTTAGTCCATACTCTATTCCTCCATCCTGTGGCCCCTGGGATGGTGATGTCCACTCCACCTCTATATTGAGAGGGGGCTTAGATCCCACATGGCTGATGGATGGAATTCTCTTGCTTACAGCTGTAGACTCTCTGTTTCCTGGTGTGGTGGTTGACCTTCTTCACCTCCCTGTTAGCTGACCTGGGTAAGTCCAACGAACTGGACAGTAGGAATTACAATTCTGTTGAGGCTCAGGGCCCAGCTGGCACATGGACAGTCCAGAGATTCAAGTCTCCTCAGCATACACCAACCCCAGTGCCAACTACAGGTTCAGTAAAAGTGGCAGAAGAGGCGTGTGTAAAGGAGGTGAAAACATCAGGCCCCACCAAGTGCTCCGTTCCGGAGCGCCGAGAGCTTTATTGAATTTCCCTTCAGCTGGGGCCCAGGGCATTTCGGGAACTCCAGGGACAGTCTGCCCAGGTCCCTTGCCATGGCTCAGCAAAAACCAGTGTTTCTTTTAGAGCCAGGATGGGGGAAAACGTTCACTTTTCCTGTTAAGTGAGGGTCTAAAAGTAGCCAAATGTTGTGTGAGGGACAGGGGGGAAAATTTGCTCCTCGAGGGTGTGCAGTCTTTCTTTTTGGAATAATGAAAATGTCCTAAAAATTTTTGAGATGACAAATGTACAACACTGCGATTATACTAAAAGCCATTGATTATGCACTTTGGGTAGAATAGCCAGAAATAGCAACTATGTACAGTGGGGGAAGCTTAGAGAGATTGGGAGGTGAGGGGTTTTCTTGTTTGTTTGTTTTCTGTTTATTATTATCATTGAAATAATGAAAATGCTCTAATGATGCTTGAAGTGATCGACGCACAACTATGTGATTATACCAAATACCATTGATTATACACTTTGGATGAATTGCATGCTTTATTATTACGTATGGACAAAATTGATTTGTTTAAAAAAAATGTGCCTTAAGAAAAATTTTCAGTGTTACGGTCACAGCAGAGTGTTTCTGATAAACTCTTCTCGGGGGAAGGACATTTGTTATTTCGCTGCTACAGCAGCATCTGCCTGTCAGTGCAAGAGGACACACAAGTAAAATCTTACGGTACAGCCAGCAAAGGTGACCTACTCAGCTTAAAAAAGAGAAGAAAGGTGAAAGGGAGAAGAGCAGCTAAAAAGCAGAGAATGATTGCAAGGTGTTATTACTATTTTTTCCTGTGAAATATAGACTAAGATATGGCTGGGAAAGATCCTCAGGGATTGGAGCAGGTGTTTGGGTTAGCAGGAGTTTTAACCCATCCTGTCCTGTGTCATGTATTTATCCTGAGACGGTGATCGTGGACGGACATCTGAGGGATTGAGGGAGAGGGAGGGGTCAAGCACTGTCCTGGAAGGCGCCCAGGCCAGGCATTTAGGGAAACATGGATATGAGGTTGTTTTCTGTCTTTAGGGGAAGGCAACGACAAGCTGGCGCTTCTCAATGAAATATGCTCTCCGGATTTGTGCGTGTGCATTAACAAAATCTTTATAAACTCTTCCGGTACTTCCTTGGCCAAAATTCGTTCCCAATACGGGGGGCTTGCCGTTTGGATGCTGCTTCCGAGAAATCTGGGAAGATGTCGCTGGCAGCTGGGGACACAATCTGTAGTAGCATCTTCCCCCCATCGAACAACCGTTTCCCCAAATCTGCCCCCCAGCTCTTCTGATGTCCACCTAGAACAAATGACCAGATGAACAAACCGCTCCCTGCTTCTCTTTTCTGAGCCCAGAGTTCTGGCCACTTCTACCCTCCGCCTAATGGTTAAAGAGATGAATCAGGAGTCCATCCTCAGTATCAAGACAAATAGTATTTCCCACTGCTTCTAGAGAAGCGAACCATGAAGATGTGGCTTTCAAGAACCTGGCCAAAGATTCAAGTCTCCTGGGTACACATCTACCCCAGCGCCAACCACAGTTTCAGTAAAAGTGACAGAAGAGGCATGTGTAGAGAGGTCACACCTGAGTCCAGCTCCATCACACTCAGGAACACAAACTCCAAAGTAGGGCCAACTAACAAGGCACTGAACTCCAGAGCCACCTGCCATGACCGTAGAACCTGGGTGTCTCCATAGCCCTCAGGAGCAGCAGTACCCGGGGTTGTATCTATTTTGGCTGTCTCTGGGATCCTGCTGAGGTGTGCTGATGGAGAAGGAGTAGAGGTAGAGTGGGGTGTGGGGTATGTGGGAACCTTTTATATATATATATATATATATATATATATTTTTTTTTTAAGATTTATTTTTTATTTATTTATCCCCCTCGCCGTTGTCTGCTCTCTGTGTCCATTCGCTGTGTGTCCTTCTGTGTCCGCTTGCGTTCTTGTCAGCGGCACTGGGAATCTGTGTTTCTTTTTGTTGCGTCATCTTGCTGCGTCAGCTCTCTGTGTGTGCAGCGCCACTCCTGGGCAGGCTGCACTTTCTTTCATGCTGGGCGGCTCTCCTTATGGGGCGCACTCCTTGCACATGGGGCTCCCCTACATGGGGGACATCCCAGCGTGGCACGGCACTCCTTGTGTGCATCAGCACTGCACTTGGGCCAACTCACCACACGAGTCAGGAGGCCCTGGGTTTGAACCCTGGACCTCCCCTGTGGTACGCAGACACTCTATCAGTTCAGCCAAATCTGCTTTCCTCATATTTTTAATGCAACATTTTTTTGATCTATATATCTTCAAAAAATAAAAAATAAAAAAAAACCTAAAAAAAAAAAAAAAAGAACCCAGTCAGAACATTTCTTCATTGTACAGGATTTTAAAATGAAATGTCATTTCTAAAAATGCTTAGCGATAAACAGGTGTTTGTCATGCATCAAACTCAAAAGAACACGTTAATTTTTCTCCAACCCCAGCCTGAGGAAAACAGAATTCCAAAACCATCAGTACTTTCTAAATAAAAAACCAGCACAGCATTTGAATGAGGCCCCTACCAATTAAATTTTCATTAAACTCCTGGCATTTAAAAATACTTATGTGGAAGCAGTTGTGACTCAACTGATAGAGTGTCTGCCTACCACATGGAAGGTCCAGGGTTCAAACCCAGGACCTCCTGACCCATGTGGTGAGCTGGCCCATGTGCAGTGCTGCCATACAGGGGTGTCCCCATGTAGGGGAGCCCCATGTACAAGGAGTGCGCCCCGTAAGGAGAGCCGCCCAGCGTGAAAAAGTGCAGCCCGCCCAGGAATGGCACCGCACACGCAAGATGATGCAACAAAAAGAGACACAGATTCCTGGTGCCACTGAGAAGAATATAAGCAGACACAGAAGAACACATTCGAATGGACACAGAGAGCAGACAATGGGGGGTGGGGGGTGAGAAATAAATAAAAAAATAAAAAAATAAAAATACTTATGAATCATGAGCTTCAAAAGACACCTCATCTGCCCGGATGAACGAGGACAGCTTGGAGAACTTTGCTTGAGGAAGTCTACCCACAGATAGAAACATCTCTTTCCTTTCCTACATATCTGTGAAAACAGCTTCTCCACCAGCTCGCCAAGTCCTAAACTTCAGAAAACAGAACTCTGGAGTCTCTCCCCCTCGCCAGCACCCCGCTTTATTTTTCTTCCCCCCCATATTTTCCTCCTTCACCGCTTTCCTAAGAGCGCACGAGCCCCGGGAGCCGAGGTCAGCATCTGCGTAAACCTGTCATCCATCGCGCTGATTCAGGGGTCCTGGCAAGCGCCAGATGTGCAGTCTTCCCTTGCTGACCCGGGCTCTCTCCGTTTCCACGCATATTATACACAAGTCGGGATTAGGCAAGCACGTGTGCCCGCGCGGGGCCCGCTCGGAGGGTCTCCCGCCCCGCGCGCCCGTGGGACGGCCTGGGACCCCGCGTGCTGGAGGACAAAAGCATGGCAGATGTCTGGGGCAGCCGACCCGAGGAGGGGCAGGCGTTCCGAAGCGAGGACTCCTCGAACCACCTCCACGAAAGGAGAAGACGGGCCCCTCCCCGCGCCCCTCTCCCCAGCCCCCCCCAGCCCCCCCCCCCAGCTTAATGCCAGTTAACAGGAACTGTCACCGGTGGATAAAGACGCAACCACGCTCGCACACCTCGCCAGGCCGACAGCGCCTCCGACACTTTGATCTAATTCTATTTGCTACTTTATGATGCATGAAGCTGTCAGATAAAGAGGTGTTCAAAAATACTCTTTTGGAGCTGTCAGGGCTGACACCCCGCGTGATGAATTACAGGGAAAACAAAGCGGTCACCACCCGACACGCAAGCAGTGTATCTTTTTTTCATAAGGGCGCTGCGAGGCGCGAGGAGGGAGCGCCAGAGCGCAGGGCGGCGGCGTTGGAATGGTTTTTCTCCGAGCGCGCCTGGCAGCCCGGCAGGGCGCAGGTGAGTCGTCCACCCATCCGGAAGACACCGTGCCCTTTCCGACGGCCAGGTACAGGTGATCTCTGGACAAGCAGGCTTAGCTCATCCCAAGGGCGTTTCCAGACTTTGTCACACTGTCCAAGGGGATAAGGACCTCAGGGCTGTGCAGAGGTCAGGTGGGGTGCCTGCCCTGAAAAAAGGTGCTGCCCTCCTTTGGAAATGGACTGTGGGCTGTGGCAGGAGCGAGCTGATACTCCCTCCACGTGGTCTATCAAGGTTTCACAGCCACCCGGTAAGGCAGAGCTCACCCACGCCCGAGTTTTACAGGTGAGGGCTCTAGAGTCGACGGAAGATCCCAGGACAGGCTGTAGCCGCCCTGGAATGGAACCAAGCACTTGAAGAAAGTGCTTGGGGCGGCACCTTCCCGGCACACGGCGGGTTAAATTGTGGTAAACACCCTCCTGGGGTTTTGCCCTGTGCCAGGCACTTTTCCAGGTGCCGGCGTCACCTCAGGGAAGCAACAGCATCAGCGGCCCAGGGACCTCCCCGTCGCAAGGACCAGGCCTAAAAGGGGATTAAATAATGACGGGTTTAGGCAGTGATGGAGCAAAGGTGCTGAGCGTTCCGGATTCCACTCAGAGAGACTCGCTCTGTCTCGACACGCGAGGGCATTGGCAGTTTTGCACAGAAGGCCGGTAGAGCATCCCACAGGTGAGTCTCAGTTACCTGAAGACCTTTGCCAAACCCCATCCTGCAGCCTTCCTCTCCAAATCCTCTTCCCGGGGCTCGTTGAATGGTGCCCTGGCCCCCGCTCTTGGCAGCTCTACTCCACCTTCGTGGAGAACGAGATGCCGCGAGCGGCAAAAGCACCAGCGTCCTGCAGGGTCTCCCCGCCCAAGCCACCTGCTCCTTCCACCCAGGCTCTGCTGGACCTTCTGCAGGGACATCCCCCAACACCTGTCTTACCTGCACCCCGGCTTCAAGCAGGTGTGCCTTCCATCCTCCGTGCACACAGGAAGCCCCTGGACAGACGGCCCGGTGTCTTGTCTTTCTTGGTAAGCCTCCCCATCCCCAGTCTGAGCCGTGGCTGATCACTGATTGCGTTTGCACTCTGCAAGCCTCAGGAACACTTGGGATTTTAGGGTGGAACGTGCACCTGTCACCATCCTATCTGGGGCCTCGGGCTCTTGGAAAGGACACTGGGCCACAGGTACTGGTGGGAGGGCAGGCTGGGATGAGCATGGGTCAGGAATCTGCCGGCCACCACGCCGCCTCCTGCCCTTTGGCCACCCGGATAAAGCAGAAGCCCGTGATTAAGTCTCAGCTGGAGAGCTCACGGTTTTGTTAAAATGTCCAGCAACTGGCAGGGGTTGGAGAGGCAGCCGGGAGATGTACGGGGACCCACACCACAGCAACTCGGTGGCACCGTCCCCCCGTGAGCAGGTGCCAGAGGGCAGTGTCTTGAGAAGACTGGGGCAGCGGGGCTGGTCCCTCGACTTCTCGAAAGCCCTCTGCTGAGTGAAGGAGAGTTCTCCCCAAAACACGGAAACGTCCTGCCGCTCGCGATCCGCTTTGCCCTGACGCGCGCCATCCGCAAGCCTGAGCTTCTGGAACGCCCGCCTCAGACGGGCTTCCACCCTCAGCTCTGATGTCGTCTTTATTTGTGGATGGGTGTGTGTGCTGATTTTTATAAATACAGGCTTATGGGAGCAGACCTGAAAATTGCAGAGATGAGTTGAGCAGCAGATAAAAAATGACCTTCAGGGGGCTCCCCCACTTTACTCGAGCGCAAACACGGCGAAAGCACAAAGCTGTCCCCCTTTTCCTGGTTGCACCCGCATTCCAGCCACGTCCCCGAGGCAGGAAGGAGCTTCCCTGGAGCTCCAGCGAGCACACCTTGACTTGACCTTCTGCCTTCAGAATGGCGGGCAGACAAAGCTCTGCCGTTTGAAGCCCCCAGCTCGGGAGGCTATGAGCCGTGGACCAGGGCACCCCGTAATGGTGACATGGAGGAGGTTTTGGCCACACCTGGCAGCTCCCGTGTAGGTGTTTGCTCTGCTCCTGCCCCGAACCCCACCGAGGTGAGAGTAAAAGGATGCCAGAGGCTGGACCCCCCAGGCTGCAGAGGACAAAGCACCCTAACCGAGCCGTGGCCGCGCTCTGGAAGGCGGAGGAGACGGCTTGCGGGGAACGCTGTGCGCAAAGCCGGCAGAGGGGTTTGCCCCTGGAAGGGGGTCCAGAGAGGCTTGGGGTGCAGATTCTGGGGAGGGAGGGTGGGCTGAGGCTGAGAAGAGGGGTGGGTGAGCCCATTGGGAGCAGTCCACGGACATTGGAGACCACCAGCCAGCCCCCCGAAGGCGGGGAGTGACACCCCAAAAGAGGCCGCAGAAATCAAACGAACATCCCAGATGGGTGACCGCTAAAAGTGTGCGTGTGAATTTTGGCCCCGTGTACGCCAGTAGCTCCCAGGTAAGGGCACCTGGACAGTTTGCAGGAATCCATACAGAGGTTAAAAATTCCATGCATCAGCGAGGAGGCGGTCCCGTGACCCCGTCCGTTTAGAAGACCCGTCCTCAGAGCCATGCGGGGCTTGTGTAGCGACGGTGCCACGAGAGGGTTCTGAAATCCTCTGGCGGCAAAATGAAGTCTGAGCGCCCCACGTGGAGCAGCGTCGTGCCCTGTTGTAACATCCTTTTCACAATTTCATGGTTTCTTGCCACCTGTGTGTCCAGGCAGGGCTGCTGTAAGTGACGGTGACTCGGGGTCCACTGGAACCTGCCACCCAAAAGGAGGGAAAATACGACAAACTTTTTTAAAAAATTTTTTTAAGATTTCTTTTTTATTTATTTCTCTCCCCATCCTCCCCTCCCCTGCCTTGTCTGCTCTCTGTGTCCATTCGCTGTGTGTTCTTCTGTGTCTGCTTGTATTCTTGTCAGTGGCACTGGGAATCTGGATCTCTTTTGATTGCGTTTCACCTTGCTGCGTCAGCTCTCCGTGTGTACGGCACCACTCCTGGGTGGACTGTGCTTTTTTTGCATGGGGTGGCTCTTGTTTTGGGACACACTCCTTGAGCGTGGGGTTCCCTTATGCGGGAGACACCCCTGCATGGCACGGCACTCCTTGCGCACATCAGCACAGCACATGGGCCAGCTCCACACGGGTCAGGAGGCCCTGGGTTTGAACCCTGGACCTCCCATATGGTAGGCGGGCGCTCTACTTACTGAGCCAAATCAGCTTCCCAGAAACCTTTTCTAAAAAGGCTCTCACAGTTTGGAAGATAGCCAGAGCTTGAGAATTTTTTAAATGAATGCCAAAAAAAAAAAAAAAAAGCCTGAAAATATGATCCGAATAATACCTGTTCGCCACAGGTTGAGGAAAACATGTGCAATGCTGCAAGAATTTTCAGTCAAAGCAAAAGTCCTCTGAAAACTCATCATAAGTCATAGCCACTGCTGAGATGAGTTCGGGGTGCACAGAGCCCAGCCGTGCCGCTGCATTTCCTGCCCATATCGGCCGCCGTGCTGCGGCCCCAGGCCTGATCGGAGAGCTCATAAAATAAATGAGATTTGGTGGCGGACTTGTCCCAGTGGTTAGGGCGTCCGTCTGCCACATGGGAGGTCCGCGGTTCAAACCCCGGGCCTCCTTGACCCGTGTGGAGCTGGCCCATGCGCAGTGTTCATGCGCGCCAGGAGTGCCATGCCACACAGGGGTGTCCCCCGTGTAGGGGAGCCCCACGCGCAAGGAGTGCGCCCCGTAAGGAGAGCCGCCCAGCATGAAAGAAAGTGCAGCCTGCCCAGGAATGGTGCCACACACACGGAGAGCTGACACAGCAAGATGACGCAACAAAAAGAGACACAGATTCCCATGCCGCTGACAGCAACAGAAGCGGACAAAGAAGATGCAGCAAAATAGGCACAGAGAACAGACAACCTGGGTGGGGGGGAGAGGGGAGAGAAATAAATAAATAAATCTTTTTAAAAAAGAGTTTAAAAAAAATAAGTTAATTTCTTAAAAAAAAGGAAATGAAGTTCTAATTCTTCCGAAACCCACCAGGCCCCATGCGCTCTGCTTTCCTCCCGCTTTTTTAGCTCCAGCACCCTGTTTGCGGCGTCGCAGAAGGACGCGCCTCTGCAGGCACCAGTTTTGGGTCAACAGTGAAAGCAAACCCCCCGACGCAAAGGCTGGCCCTGAGCGTGGTGTCCAGTCAGCGCAGGGCAGTGCGGCCGTTCAAAATGCCCGTCGGTGCCCTGGTCTCGATATACCATGATTGGAACGCCCGGTGCAGTGGCAAAGTGGGCACAGGCTCGCGGGAGACAGGAGACCTATGCTAGCACTTAGGTGGGTGTGAAATGATCGGCTCTAATATCAGACGCTCCAGTGCGATGAGTGCCGGGTGCCCAGGGCTCAAAGTCAGCCTGCTTCAGATAAACGGGGGTTGTGCACTGGCCCTCCCTCTAACTTTTCTTTTCCTGCACCAAACCGCTGAGCAAGGCTGGACACCCATCTTTGAAGGAGACCTTTCTTTTTCGCCATTTGGGAGATGATTTTGGCTTCCCTTCTAAAACACGGCTTCTTTGACTCTGCCAGAGACACCCGCGTTTTGTGCCACCGGCAACGTGGTGGGGTCTCCGTGGCGTAGAATCTTCCAGGCGCACCGTTCAGAAGTGACCATCCAGTCCTTCTAAATTGGAAGCTCAGTGTTAGCGAGGAAGGACAAACTCACAAAACCACTGGCACCATCAGACTTGTGTGTAGAGACCAACGCACCCAGAAAACAGCGCAAAATGTAAATGCATAGGAGTATCAACTGTTCCAAAGCGAGCCCACCTGTTTAAAAGAAGACATCGTAGTTGGTGCTGGGGTTTAAGATATATCTAGGGGATTTGAATCTCTGGACTGACAATATGATAGCCACGCCCTGAACCTCAACAGACTTCAGCTCCTACACTCTGATTTATTGGACTCACCCCACTCAGCTAACATGGAGTTGAAGAATATCGACCACCACACCATGGAGCCTAGAGTGTATACAACTAAAAGCAGGAGGATTGCATCCAGTATCCATGTGGAATCTAAGCCTCCTCTTGGCATAGATGTGCAATGGACACAACCAATCCAAGGTCCACAGAGAAAATGTGGCATTGGTGTGGGAAAAGTGGCCATGGTGGCTGCTGGGTGTGGGGAATGGGAGGAAGAGATGAGATGCGGAGGCATTTTTGGGACTTGGAGTTGTCCTGGGTGGTGCTTCACGGACAATTAAGAGACATTGTAGATCCTCCCAGGGCCCACTGGATGGAACGTGGGAGAGTATGGGCTATGATGTGGACCATTGACCATGAGGTGCAGCGATGCCCAGAGGTGTACTTACCAAATGCAATGGATGTGTCATGATGATGGGAGAGAGTGTTGCTGTGGGGGGAGTGGGGGGTGGGGGCTGTGGGGTTGAATGGGATTTCATATTTTTTGGATGTAATATTTTTTAAAAAAATGAATAAAAAAAAAAGAAGACATCAAGAATAACCCCCCTTCTCCGCCCTCCCAGAAAGAAGTCCCTAGATGTATGTCCCCTCCCAGGATGTCCTTCTCCCCCCATGCCATAAGTCACTGCCATCCTGTCCTTTGGGGATCATTACTTCCCTGTTTTATTTTTTCAACATACAGTTTAAGCTCCCAAGCTGGCATCCTTTAAAATGCAGTTTTGTTTTGCCTCTTTCCAAGTGTCAGCTGAGAGAAACCATACTGTGCTTCGTCTGCCCCAAATTATGGTTTTAGGATTTGTTCTTGTTGCTATGTGTGTTTTTATTTCGGGTGTTTTCATTGCTGAAGGAGTCACATTATGAGGGTACAGCACAAGACAAGTCTCCACCCCCATATGAAGCAATATCTGGGCAATTATGCACAATGATGCATAAACATTCTTACACCTGGGCCCTGGTGAACCTTTGCATGTGAACTCCTCTAGGGCGTCTACCTGCACGTGGGAGCTGGGTCAAAAGACGTCTGTGACAGGCAATGCCAAACTATTTTCTGTTGTGGCTACCCCAGCTTGTAGATCCTCTCCTCTCCCATTAGTTTTCTCTCTCTTGGTCAATTCCATATTGCTGCAATTACTATACCTCTTTATTTCTCTGCTTCTCTGATGGAAAAAGTTCTCCTTCATCAAGAGGGCCTTGGTGGCCCACTGGATGGAACGTGAGAGAGTCTGGGCTATGATGTGGACCATTGACTATGGGGTGCAGTGATGCTCAGAGATGAACTTACCAGGTGCAATGGATGTGTCATGATGATGGGAGAGAGTGTTGCTGTGGGGGGAGAGGGGGGCGGGGGCGGTGGGGTTGAATGGGACCTCATATTTTTTTTTAATGTAATAATGTAATAAATAGTTAAAAAAAAAGAGGGCCTTGGTGATCCTTAGATCTATGTATTTCTGTATACATTCTAGACAACCTATAAAGACGTCTCAACGTGAATGCAATGAATCTACCGATCTTTTTAGAGAAAGTCGATGCTTTTACCATACTGACTCTTTCAGTACATGAACTTGGTATGTCTTCCCGTTGACTTTGGTGTTGTCTAGTGTCTGTGGCAGGCATACCCTGAAGGAGCCTCTTGTGGGTGATTATGCAGCCCACGAGAGTGCAGGAGGAACCTGTGACTTGCTTCTTGCCATAGAATTGGGCAAAAGTGATGGAATGTCACCGCCTTGATTTGGGTACATAATATGGCAAAGGTGATCGAAGAGTCATTCTCATGATGGTGCCGCCATTTTGGAAGATCTTGGTGGGAACCCTCCCTGCTGTCCTAAAAGAGGTAGGCTGCCATGTTTGAGAGGACGTGGAAGTGACCACAGAGCAGGGAACTGTGGGTGGTGCTGATGAGCGAAGACCAGCCCCTGCCCAATATCATGAGAAGAGGGTCCTCAGACCACCAAACACAAAGAATTGAGTTCTGTCAGCGACAGTGTGAGCCTGAGAAGACCCCAACTCCAGAGACAAGTGCAGCCTGATCCACCTAGCAGCAACTGCAGTCTGCTGAGACCCTGAGCAGGAGACCCTTCTAGACCTCTGACCCACAGAAATGGGGAGATAACAAGTGTGCATTTTTTAAGCTGCTAAGTTTGCAGTGACTTGTTATGCAGCAAGAGAAAACCAATACAAGGTCTTTCGAGGAAGATTTATAATTTCCTCATAAAGGTCTTGCACTTCTTTTGTTAGATTTATTCCTGGGTACTTGTTGTTTTTATTCTATTATAAATGTGATATTTCCAAAAATGTCTCTATCTCTATTAAATGGTTTATGGAAGTATAACTAACTTTCAGTAAAGTTTTTCCATCAAGCCACTTTACTACAGAACTTAATAATTCTACTCATTTATCTGTGTATGGTAAATTTTTCTAGGTATGTTATCATGTCATCTGCAAATAATAAGAGGTTTATTTTTCCCTTTACATAACTTTGTATAAAATTTCTTTTCCATGTCTTATTGTACCATGTAGAGTCTCAGAATATTTTTTTTATTTTTTTATTCATTTTTAAAAAATATTACATTAAAAAATATGAGGTCCCATTCAACCCCACCACCCTCACCCCACCACTCCCCCCACAGCAACACTCTCTCCCATCATCATGACACATCCATTGCATTTGGTAAGTACATCTCTGGGCATCGCTGCACCTCATGGTCAATGGTCCACATCATAGCCCACACTCTCCCACGTTCCATCCAGTGGGCCCTGGGAGGATCTACAATGTCCGGTAATTGTCCCTGAAGCACCACCCAGGACAACTCCAAGTCCCGAAAACACCTCCACATCTCATCTCTTGCTCCCATTCCCCACACCCAGCAGCCACCATGGCCACTTTTCCCACACCAATGCCACATTTTCTCTGTGGACCTTGGATTGGTTGTGTCCATTGCACATCTATGTCAAGAGGAGGCTTAGATTCCACATGGATACTGGATGCAATCCTTCTGCTTTCTGTTGTAGGCACTCTAGGCTCCATGGTGTGGTGGTTGACATTCTTCAACTCCATGTTAGCTGAGTGAGGTAAGTCCAATAAATCAGAGTGTAGGAGTTGAAGTCTGTTGAGGCTCAGGGCCTGGCCATCATATTGTCAGTCCAGCGATTCAAATCCCCTAGATATATCTTAAACCCCAGCACCAACTACAAATCCAGTAAAGTAGTATGAAAGTCTTGTGAAAAGAGATCCCATCTGTGTCCAGCTCCATCACGCAGAAATACCAGCTCCAAAGAAGGGCCAATTGACATGGCAGTGAACCCCATCTGCCATGACCGTAGAACCCGTGGGTCTCTTTAGCCCTCAAAAGAACCAGTACCTGGGGTTATATCTACTTTATCTGTCTCTGAGACTCTGCTCAGGTGTGCATAAGGGCAATCCTTCTGACAACCTCCAGACTCTTTTTTAGAGACTCATAGCCATATAAACTCATTTCTCCTTTCCATTTCCCCCTTAGATTATGTCAAACCGCATTTTAAACTCCTGTTATTATATGTAGACAGGGATATTCTGCTGGTCCACGTTGAACCTTTATTTCAAGGTCATTTTCTAGTTGCATCATCAGCCAGTACTTGGCAGAATATTTTAAATAGTAGTGGTCTTGGGAAGAATCTTTGTCTTGTTCCTACATCTCAGAATGAAAGTTCTTGTTAAGGATGCAAATTTCTATAGGTGTTTTATAAGCGACCTTTATTCACACTAAGAACATCTTTTTCTTTTCATAGTTTGCTAAAATCTTTTATCATGAGTGGTTGTTGAATATTATCAAACACATTTGTCTGCATTTGAGGCAGGATTTTTGTCCTTTCATCTGGGGGGTTTTATTGATTTTCCAATGTTAAACAAAGTTTTCTTTCCTGCTCATTCTACAAATGCTTTTTGAACAACTATTTATTTGGTATAGAGATGGAGGGATATGTTGGAACAGGGAAACACCATCGGATCTGGGGTAGGAAGAAAACTCAAGACTGCTGGAAAGTTAGGTCAGAGGAAACTGGCTCACTTTCTCAAAAAAGCATGCCTTTGCTGACCAGTCCCCTCGGCAGGGGACGGCAGGGACTGCCAAGGTGGGTTTTCCACTCTCCAGTGGGTTTCCCATTCTCTGGTGGGTTTCCCATGCTCCGGGTTTCCCACTGGTCCCAAGAAGGAATCAGTCTGAGAAGCGGCACTGGGAAGGAGTGATGGCGCCATCTTGGAGGAAGTAGGACTGGCAGTTGGGTTGGTCTCCAATGTTGCCCATCACTGGGTTGGTCCCCAGTGCCGCCCACCACCCCCAGATCCCAGCAGCACACCAGGAGACCGAAAAATAAACGACACCAAGAGACAGGCAGGCTGCTCTTCTCTCCTCAAGGGCATGCACACACATGCCGCCCTTGCACGTCGTCACCCATGCTACAGCCCGTGTATTAAAGAAACTGATAACACACCAGGAGAAACCTAATAAAAGTAGTGTGGTCCTCACGCTTGCAGACGATTACCATGTCACAAAAACTCCTTCTTGTATTTATAGCCTTGTAATTCTCCGTTATCTGATATTGTCCCGTCTCTCTGACTGATGGTTTGCATAATGGACTGCTGGGACAATGCGGGGAAAGAAGAAAAGACTCTGAAAGGAAGACAGATGGGCCCATCAGTTATGTATATCATGACCCGCCTGCCACTCTGGGTCCCCTGGGAATCTGCCACAGAGGCAGAAAAATGGGAAGTCAGAATCAAACTAAAAAAAAAAAAAAAAAGCCAAACCGTCATATATTGAACAAAATCAATTGTTTAGAAGTGAACAGAGCAATAAATATTTAGGGGAAGCATATAAATCAAAACTTCAGGAGACTAACCAAAAAAAAAAAAAAAAGAGGAACTCACCTTGGAAGATGGAAAATGGATGCAGCTGGGGGAAGGAGAGAAAGGTTGGAGAAAGGAGGATGGGGGAGCAAAATTGCCTGATGAGGCGGGCTTCAGGAAGCTCGTTAGTCGCTCACCCAATTTGCTCCCCAGTACCATCCGGTTGTCAACCACTTGTTCATGTATTTGTCATTCATTCAGCCTTTGTTTCCACTCACCCCAAACACAGCATTATGCTGGTCACTAATTCGTTTGAAGAAAGGAATGCAGATGGGGTCTTAGCCCAAGGAGATGATGAAATACAGGCTCAGTGCTGGAATGAAAGAGTTAAACACTGGTACCCACTTACGATAAGTTGAATTACGGATCCCAGGAAAAACGTGCTCTTTCTCTTTTTTTTTTTTAATGCTACATTAAAAAAATATAAGGTCCCCATATACCCCCCATCCCCCTCACCCCACTCCTCCCACAGCAACAACCTCTTGCATCATTGTGGGACATTCATTGCATTTGGTAAACACATTTTAGGCTTGAAGGAATTTGGGGGGTAGAGGAAGGTTAAGAGCTGACACCTACCTGCATGCTGTAACTCTTAATCCACCCCTCTGGGTGTGAGCCCGTTGTGTACAGGACCTTCTGAAGATGGCATTTTCAGTTAAGGTGTGGCCAACTGCACAGAATGGGCCTTAGGACTGTTGGAGATTTATGGAGACAAAGCCATGAGGGGGAAACGGAAGCTGGAAGTCAACAGAACCTGGAAGAAGGAAAAGAAGACACTGCCATGTGGTGGAAAAGCCAAGGACAAGGATGTCTAGCAGCCCGTCCCAGAAATGCCACATCTCTGGGGACAAAGCTTTGCCTTGACGTCTCCTAAACTTGACTTCTGCTTGCCCATTGTTTAAGCCAGCCCACTGCACGGAGTGTGTTTTAGCATCTGAGAGACACTCTGAACTCTCTTGTGTGGACAGTGCCCCAGAGCAGGTCTGGACCCACAGTGAAGAACCAAGAACGTAGAAGCACTGGCTCAGGGCTCGTGGAAATGCACGAGATGATTCACAACCTCACGAGCGGACGGATAATTAGGAAAGCAGGCACGGGATGCACCTGCAAGGCATGAAGGGGGCACCCGGCCTGAAAGGGGGGCCCAGGAAAGGTGCCCCTTCCCCGAGGAAGCAAATACACCGGGCAGTCCCGCAGCTAAAATAATGATGTGATGACTTGGGTTTCAGGTCCAGTAAGCAGTGAGATGTGTTGGGGGATGGACCTCGAGGGTTGATGGTGAAGATGAGGGATAAAGACGGGATAACTCTCCAGGTGAAACAAAAGGGGGTGTTTGCTCATTGGCACCCGCTCACTTATTCCATCACAAAGCTAGATGGAGGGGTAGCCATGTGGCAAACAACGTGAAGGAGATCCCAGGCAGCTGACGTCAGAGGGGGAGCCAGAGAGCCAGGTCTCCATCAGCCTCAGCGGTGGGCACAGTGTTGGGGTTGGCAGAGGACGTCCTGCTCCCAAAGGCGACATGTAGGCAGGGTCTACAAGGACAGGCTACTTGGGAAGGTTGCAGGAGGGTTTGGGACCTCAGACAGAGACCTGGAAGACGTGGCACCCAGGAGCCTGCCTAGTGGAGACCCCAGAGCAGAGGATGGCATTTGCCTTCTTAGACAAATGAAGGGGTTTGAGGGCAGAGAGGTGGAGATGGGGAGTTGCTGGAGGCTGGAGAGCACAGGTGTGACCCACTCAGATTTGCCTTGGAGACACGTTTCCCTGATGGTGTCATGGAGCATAGAGGAGAGGGCAAAGGCAGCGGCCAGGGGAGTTAGAGGCAGAGCACACGCAAGGAGGAAACAGGTTGGAAGCCTTAGGACGGGGATTTGCACGAGGGAAAGAGGCAGGAAAACGACAGGGCCGTCCTGGGTTTCCTGGATTGGCCAACTGGGTGGTTGGTGATTCTGCTTATGGAGATGGAGAAAGCCAGGGGAGCGGTGTAGGGGGGAAGGCAGTGGGTGCAGATTGCCATACGTGGAGTTGTAGATGCTTGAGGGACATCTCCTGGTAGATGTCAGAAGGTCCTATGTATCCTGCCGTAACCCACTGGGTGGACTGGGGGAGAGTGTGAAGTACAATGTAAACTCTAATCCACTTGGTGCAGCAGTGCTCCAAAATGGATTCACCAAATGCAATGAGTGTGCCACGATGATGAAAGAGGTGGTTGATGTGGGACGGGTGGGGGCATATGGAAACCTCTTATATTTTTTAATGTGCCATTTTTTGGGATCTATGTATCTTCAAAAAAAAATCAATTAAAATTAAAAAAAAAAAAAGAAAGCTTGGGTCCTCGAGTCCATCTCACGAGGTTTGCTTCTTCATTGTAGTTAACCTGCATTTTAATTTGTGTGACCTTGAGCTTCAAAAGATGCTTCCCAGTCTTTTATTATTATGCTAATGTGTATACAGCCTGAAAGTTCCCATCCTAACCATTTTTAAGTACACATTTAACTGGAACTATTTGGTTTCATTTTCAGGTTTTCCTTTTTTTTAAATTTTTTCTTTGTGCTGCATGACAAATCACCCCAAAACTTGGTGGCTTCAAACTAGAATCATGCACTTGCTCGAAATCCTGTCTTTTGAGCTGGGTTCGCTGGAGGCAGGCTCCTCTCCCCAGCTGGGGTCAGCTGGGACCTGGGCTGCAGGTGGAAGGTGGCCCCCTGTCTGGCGTGACCTGGGCCGACTGAGCGTCTCACCATGTAGCTTGCCCAGGTGGCGATGCAGAACTCCACTGCCACTCAGGCTGCAAAAAAGGGAAGGCAGACGCTCCCAGCCTAAAGGCAGTACCCCTTCTCCTTTCTACTTCAAAGAAGGGACCTTGGGTACAAAGACATAAAAAGACAGGAGAGCGAAAGGATGGGAGAAAATACACCATGCCGATATTTAAAGAAGAAATTATACTCATCTTCCCCAAACCCAGACAGTGCAGAACGAAGAAACAATCCTGATTTCATTTTGGGACGTCAGTGTAGGGTGAATATCGATTACAAAGACATGACCAGAGAAGAAAATTATGAACCTATATCCTTCATGAACACAGATAAACCCTTTGCAAAATATCAACCCGTCGAATCCGGCAATGTGTTGAAAAAAGAGAGCACGCCACGACCAAGGAGGGTTACTTCCAGATTACAAGGTCGTTTGAGATGCAAACCAGCAATCGGTATATGTGCCTCAAGAAAAGAAAAAAGCACGTAATCATCTCCATAAATAAGGAAATGGGACAAAATGAGTCGTGGCTCCTGCACAGCCAAACAACAAATGTTCAGTGCTTGTCTGAACAAGCACTGTCGCCGCCGCCCATTGGCTGCCCAGATGCACACTCACCTGTGGTAGGTGGGGCGGTGGGCACTGCTCCCTGGGTGGTGGGTGGTGGGCACGGCTCTCTGGGTGGTGGCGAGCAGTGGACAGTCGTTCCTGGGTGGTGGAGTGGACACTGGTCTCTGGGTGTTGGGACGGGGGTGGGCAGTGGTCCCTGGGTGTCGGTGAAGGGTGGGCAGTGGTCCCTGGGTGGTGGGGGTGGGCAGTGGTCTCTGAATAGGGTGTGGGCACTGGTTCCTAAGTGGTGATGATAGGAGGTGGGCAGTGGTCCCTGGGTGTTGGTGAAGGGTGGGCAGTGGTCCCTGGGTGGTGGGGGTGGGCAGTGGTCTCTGAATAGGGTGTGGGCAGTGGTTCCTAAGTGGTGATGATAGGAGGTGGGCAGTGGTTCCTGGGTGGTGGGAGGGGTGGGCAGTCGTCCCTGGGTGGTGGGAGGGTTGGGCAGTGGTCCCTGGGAAGTGGTGGTGGGCATTTGTTCCTGGGTCTTGAGCAGTGGTCCCTGGGTGGGGATGGGCAGTGGTCTCTGAGTAGGGTGTGGGCAGTGGTTCCTAAGTGGTGATGATGGGAGGTGGGCAGTGGTTCCTGGGTGGTGGGAGGGGTGGGCAGTGGTCCCTGGGAAGTGGTGGTGGGCATTTGTTCCTGGGTCTTGAGCAGTGGTCCCTGGATGGGGATGGGCAGTGGTCTCTGAGTAGGGTGTGGGCAGTGGTTCCTAAGCGGTGGTGGTGGGGGGTGGGCAGTAGTCTGAGTGGTGGGCATTTGTTCCTGGGTCTCTGGGTTGGGGGTGGGCAGTGGTCCCTGGGTGGTGGGCAGTAGTCTGAGTGGTGGGTATTTGTTCCTGGTTCTTGAGCATTGGGTGGTGGTGGGGTGTAGGCACTGGCTCCTGGGTGGTGGGGGGTGGGCACCGATCCCTAGGTGGTGGGGTGGGCACTGGTCCTTGGGTGGTAGGCAGTGGTGGGCACTGGTCCCTGGGTGGTGGGCAGTGGTGGGCAGTGGTCTCTGGGTAGGGGGTGGGCAGTGGTCCCTGGGTGGTGGTGGGTGGTGGGCACTGGTCCCTTCTTGGTAGAGGGTGGGCAGTGGTCCGTGGGTGGTGGGGGGGTGTGGGCAGTGGTCCCTGGGCGGTGGGCAGTGGTGGACAGTGGTCCCTGAGTGATGGTGGGTGGGATGGGCAGTGGTCTCTTGGTGGTGGATGGTGGGCACTGGTTCCTGGGCGGTAGTGGTGGATGGTGGGCAGTGGTCTCTGGGTAGAGGGTGGGGATGGGCAGTGGTCCCTGGGTGGTGGGCTCTGGTCCCTGGGTGGTAGGGGGTGGGCACTGGTCGCTCAGAGGTGGGCAGGGATGGGCTGTGGTCCCTGAGTGGTAGTAGGGGTGGGCACTGGTCCCTGGGTGGTGGTGGGGGGTGGGCAGTGGTCCTTGGGTGGTGGGGGGAGTGGACAGTGGTCTCTGGGTTGGGGGTGGGCACTGGCTCCTGGGTGGTGGGCAGTAGTCTGAGTGGTGGGCATTTGTTCCTGGAGCATGAGCAGTGGTCCCTGGGTGGTGGGCAGTGGCCCCTGGGTGGTGGTAGTGGGTGGGCACTGGCTCCTGGGTGGTGGTGGGTGGGCAGTGGTCTCTGTGGTGGTGGTGGGTGGGCACTGGCCCCTGGGTGGGGCTGGGGGATGGGCTGTGGTTCCCGGGTGGTGGGCACTGGTCCCTGGGTGGTGGTAGTGGGTGGGCACTGGCCCCTGGGTGGGGGTGGGGGATGGGCTGTGGTTCCCGGGTGGTGGGCAGTGGTCCCTGGGTGGTGGTAGTGGGTGGGCACTGGCTCCTGGGTGGTGGGCAGTGGTCCCTGGGTGGTGGGCAGTGGTCCCTGGGTGGTCGGCAGTGGTCCCTGGGTGGTGGCGGTGAGTGGGCACTGGCCCCTGGGTGGGGTGGGTCATGGACAGCGTTGAGTCAAGGGCCCACCGTCCCTCGCCTCGCCCCTCTGCAGCCTTGAGCCCCCGGCGTCCACCTCCAGCTCTTGCGGGGGGCTTCCCCTGGCCTGGCCCCCACCCGCCCCCATGACCCAGGCCCGGGTTCTGGGGGGTGGGCCCCCTCAGAGTCAGTGTCCCCACGCCTGGTGGGGGCTGGTGGAGGAGCCCCCGCTGGGGCGACCGGCTGACCCACACGCCCTGTGCCGGCTTCCCTGTGTCTCTCCTCCCACACCCCCCTCCCCAGCCCACAGCCCCCCCAAAAGGAACGACTTGTCTGCCCTGGGGGAACCCGGATTGGAGAACACCCTTCTTCCCACGCAAGCAATTTCAAATCGGACGTCGTGCAAATATTCCTCGCGGTGACCCAGCCCCTGCCGGATGCCAGGGTCAGCCCCACTCCACGGCACGTACGCCTCAACTCCACGCCGGCTTCACTTATATCTTTTTTTTTTTTTTTTGCCTTACATATAGAATCTTTTCATTCATTTATTTCATTTTATTTTTTTCAAAATCTACTTTTAAATTTTTTTGCACTTTTTTATTAAAGTTAATAGATCACAAAGAACGCTACATTAAAAACATTTTTAAAAAACTTAAAAATCATAGCAGATTCCCATATAATCCACTCCCTAACCCTCCACTCCATCATTTTTCTAAATTGTATTTTTTCGAAGATGTATACATCACACAAAAAAATGTTACATTAAAAAACATAAGAGGGAAGCGAACTTGGCCCAGTGGTTAGGGCGTCCGTCTACCACATGGGAGGTCCGCGGTTCAAACCCCGGGCCTCCTTGACCCATGTGGAGCTGGCCATGCGCAGTGCTGATGTGCACAAGGAGTGCCGTGCCACACAGTGGTGTCCCCGTATAGGGGAGCCCCACACGCAAGGAGTGCGCCCCGTAAAGAGAGCCGCCCAGCGTGAAAGAAAGTGCAGCCTGCCCAAGAATGGCGCCGCACACACGGAGAGCTGACGCAACAAGATGACGCAACAAAAAGAAATACAGATTCCCGTGCCACTGACAACAACAGAAGCGGACAAAGAAGAACACGCAGCAAATAAACAGAACAGACAACTGGGGGGGGGAGGAGGGAGGGGAGAGAAAAAAATAAATAAATCTTTAAAAAAAAACAAAACATAAGAGGTCCCCATATACCCCACCCCCCTCACCCCACTCCTCCCACATCAACAACCTCTTTCATCATCGTGGCACATTCATTGCACTTGGTGAACACATTTTGGAGCACTGCTGTACCACATGGATTGTAGTTTACACTGTAGTTCACACTCTCCCCCAGTTCATTCAGTGGGTTATGGCAGGATATAGAATGTCCAGCATCTGCCCCTTCAGTATCATTCGGGACAACTCCAAGTCCTGAAAATGCCCCCACATCACACCTCTTCTTCCCTCTCCCTGCCCTCAGCACCTCCCGTGGCCACTGTCTCCACATCAGTGCTACAGTTTCTTCCATTGCTACAGTCACAATAGTTCTATAGTAGAATACCAGTAAATCCACCCTAATCCATATTTTATTCCTCCATTCAGTTACATTTTAAGAGCCTGCAGCAGAGAAGATAAGATTAAACGCCACCGACTGCTGGTTCCACTGAATGACTCCCCACCTAGACGCGGCCTTGGGCCGTTACCTGGACATGGGGTCTTGGAAGGCGTAACCCATTTAAGGATCTGGAGATGAGATGATTTTGGATTTGGGGGGGCACTCCAAATTCAGGGCGAAGTCTCCTTCTAAGAGACGCACAGCAGGCACTGTGCAAAGACGGAGCAGGCGCTGGAGGGAGGTGTCCACAGAGGCTGGGCGAGGCAGGAGGGACCCTCTCCTGGCGCGGGAGCACAGCCGAGCCCACCTCGATGCTGGACCCCTGCCTCCAGAACCGGGAGAATGGATTTCTGGTGTTGCAGCCCTCCGGTTTGTGGTCATTTCTTGCGGCAGCCACGGGAAGCTTTTAGATCCTCCTTTTTGGGCAAGGAGGAGGAAGAGAGACAAGTAGTGCGCCAGTCAAATAACTGGATTAAAGAGGCATGCGTGTTTGCGTCGCGGGGAAGGAAATGCGGGCGCGCCTCCTGCTCACGAGGTAGGAGCTGCCTCGGACCCCGCTCCTCCCTGCCCTCTGGGAGTCTGGTCATTTGTTACAGCAGCTGTGGGAAGATCACACACTCCTCTTTCTAGGATTTTTGCAGCTCTCCAAATGCAGCATGAGTTACTTTAGAGATGAAAACCTCTCTCCCTCCTCTCACCATTGCAAGGTAGACGTTACTGCTGCATTTTAAAAATTTTAATGGAGGTGAAATTCGCGTAGCATAAAGTAATGCCTTAAAAGTGCACAAACCGGGAAGCAAATCTGGCTCAAAGAATAGAGCGTCTGCCTACCACATGGGAGGTCCGTGGTTGAAACCCTGGGCCTCCTTGACCCGTGTGGAGCTGGCCCACGCGCAGTGCTGATGCGCGCAAGGAGTGCCGTGCCACGCAGGGGTGTCCCCCACATGGGGGAGCCCCATACCCAAGGAGAGCCCCCCAGCACAAAAAAGAAAGCGCAGCCTGCCCAGGAATGGCGCCGCACACACGGAAAGCTGATGCAGCAAGATGACGCAACAAAAAGAAACAGATTCCCGGTGCCGCTGACAAGAATGCAAGTGGACACAGAAGAACACAAAACAAATGGACACAGAGAGCAAACAATGGGAGTGGGAGGAAGGGAAGAGAAATAAATAAAAATAAATCTTTAAAAAAAAGGGCACAATCCAGTGGCATTTAGTGTATTCACCACGGCGCACCCTCTGCCTCTAGATAGTTCTAGAACATTTTCATCGCCTCTTAAGGAGACCCCACAAAAATCCCTTCTCAGGGAATGGGGGTAGCTCAGTGGTTGAGCACCTGCTTCCCATAGACAAGGTCCCAGGTTCAATTCCCCCCGTACCTCCTGAAAGAGAAAAAAAAGAAGACAACACATCACTTCCCAAGGCTCCTTCCCCAGGCCCTGGAAACCAGGAGTCTACTGTCAGCCTCTCCAAATTTACCTGTTGTGGACATCTCCTGGAAGTGGAATCAGATGCTGTGTGGCCTTTTGTGTATGACTTCATGAGGTCCCTCCAGCCTGTCGATGCGCCAGGACTTGCATTCCTTGTAGATGGCTGAATAATACTCCAGCACACAGATTAGACCACATTTGTTTACCCATCCATCGATGGTCGCATGGGTTGTTTCCAGCTTCTGGCTTGTTGTTGCTTTTTAAAGCTTTATTTATTTCTCCCCTCTCCCGCATTGTCTGCTCTCGGTGTCCATTCACGGTGTGTTTTTGATGTCTGCTTGTCTTCTCATCAGGCAGCTCCAGGAACTGATCCTGGGACCTTCTGGAGTGGGAGAGGGGTGATCATTCTCCTGCACCCCCTCAGCTCCCTGTTCTGCTGTGTCTCTTACTGTCTCTCCTGTGTGTCTCTTGTTGCGTCATCTTGCCACGCCAGCTCTGTGCTTCAGCCGGCTCTTCTAGCAGGGGTGCTTTCCTGCATGGGAAAGCACTCTGCATGGGCCGGCTTGCCTTCACCAGGAGGCCCTGGGCATCGAACCCTGGACCTCCTATGTGGCAGGCAGGAGCTCAACTCTTGAGCCACATCCATTTCTCAGCTTCTGGTTATAGTGCATCACATTGCTACACACATTAGTGGATGGTTATCTGTTTGAGTCTGTGCTGCCAATTCTTTGGGGATTTATTTAGGAGTGGAATTGCTGGGTCATGTGGTTATTCTCTTTAACTATTTGAGCAAGTGCCAAACCCTCTTCACAGCAGATGCACCATTTCACATTTCCACAAACAACCTGCTAGGGTTCCCATTTCACCTCATCTCACCACCAACACTTGTTATTTTTCAGGATTTTTTTTTTTTTTGGATAGCTGCCCTACTGAGTGTGAAGCATAACTCATTTTGGATTGATTTGCAACCCAAATCATTTTGAATTGATGGAGTTGATGGCCAAGTGTGTCGAACATCTTCTCATGGCTTATTGGCCATTTCTGTATCTTTGGAGAAATGTCTCCATTTGAGCTCATTGCATGTTGTTTTTTATACAACACTGAGGTTTTCTTGAAACAGAGGCATCCCTTTTGGCAGTCATTTTCCTACCAGCTGCCGAGGCTGAGGATAAACGACAGCATCTGATGGTAACACACGGTAAACTCCCGGGCCGTGGGCCTCCGAGAGCTTTGTTTGCAGCAAAGTGGGAGAAAAGGCTTATATCAAGGGGACGCTGACATAGTTTCCAATTTTGTTTACATTTCTGAAGCTGAGGGCATCGACGGGCTTGAGTTAGGGAAGATTTTCTCTGCTACGTCCCCACAGACTGGTGGGGGATTGGCATGCGTAAGTTTTTAAAAAACACTTTATTTTTTCTCTATTTTTAAAAAAAAATATTACATTCAAAAAAATCTAAGAGGTCGCCATATAGCCTCACCCCTCTCAGCCCACTCCTCCCACGTCAGCACCCTCTTTCATGATCGTGGCACATTCATTGCATTTGGTGAATACATTTTGGAGCACTGCTGTACTGCATGGATACTGGCTTACATTTGACTTGTTGTAACAAGATACCACAAATGTAGCAGCTTCAGCCAGCGCCCACCAATTATCTCACTGTTGGTCTTTTCACTGCCGTTTTTACAAACTACAACTCCAAGACTCTCGCAGCATTCTTCCTAGGCTAATACGTGAAGGGACCCAGGTAGAACCCAGGGTTGTGTCTGCATCCAGCCTTCTGAAATTTTCATAAATGGAGTCACCATTTAAACACAACCCTAGAAATTTTGGACGGGCAGCTCAGGCAGGTACTTCTGCCATTTTCCCAGGCTCTCCATCATCGTAAATCTGTGCTACATATTCTCTGTGAAAGCTTTAATCAACAGTCTTTGCTTTTTCAGACTATAGCCTTTGTTTAATGGTGCAGCCGGGAAGTATATGGGGAGATTTGAAGGGTTACTGTCATTTGCCTTGAATAAATAAGATAGCTTAGTCTCGATAAATAAAGCTTTAAAAGTGGGTTAGAAAAAAAAAGCATAATACCAAGGTCTGAACATTTCCCTCCCTCTAGGTTGGTTATCTCAAGTCTGGCATTTTGTAAAATCTTATCGGAACATGCACACTTCTTTAATTAAACTACCTGGACATTGTGTGTCCTGCCATGGCCCACTGGGTGGACTGGGGGAGAGTGTAAACTACAATGTAAACCACTATCCATGTGGTGCAGCAGTGCTCCAAGATGTATTCACCAAGTGCAATGAATGTGCCACGATGATAAAAGAGGTTGTTGGGGGAAGGGTGAGGGGGGGTATATGGGGACCTCATATTTTTTAGTGTAACATTTTTAAAAAATAAAGAAGGGAAAAATAAATAAATTTTAAAGACTACCTATCTTCTGAAGGAAACAAAATTTTTGTAAAATATAAAATAATAACACAAACCTATCAGGTCTTACAGAAACAAGGGTTTATGTCTTCACATGCGAGAATTCCAGGGGTGAGAGCCCAAGAGGTCATTGTGAGAAACCATGGCCTCTGCACTCATCATTTGTTGACTGGGCACCTTGTTGCCTCACAGCTTCAAGACAGCTGCTGCCGATCCAGCCATCACAAGGATGTTCACAGGCAATAACCAGGTAGATGTGGAGGGGAAGTTCCAGCAAGCGCTCTTGTCTGTTTTCCTTGTGTCCCGATCGCCAACACTGGATCCCATAGCTACAAACTGCTGCAGGGGAGGCTGGAGAGAGAATAGGGTACTTAGGATCGGCTTGAACGGGTGTAGCACATCTCCCCCTCTCCCCAAAATAAATGGTGTTTTATTACGGGTGTGTGTGTGTGAGAGATGCCGTAAAATCACTGTGCTCAGCCCTTCTCGGGACTCACAGACGTGCTCAGAGAAATGTCCCTCACCCCCTCTCTCTGCCCCGTCACGCGCCCAAAGCAGGCTCCACTCTGCTTCCCACGACGGGATGCCTTCCTTCAGAATTCCACACCCGGTTTTCTCTCGTGTCTCCTCCCGCCATCCATTTCTACAAAACAGAAAAACGTTTGCAAGGCTGAAAACAACGGGAAATCCACCGACTTTTCCCCACCAGTCCCAGCCTTCCGTCTCCCCTTCCGGCTGCAGGTCGGCTCTCTCCACGTCTCCAACTCTGGGCGGGGGGTAACTGGGCCATTTGTCCCTCGTCCCTCGGAAGTGGGTCACGCCATCTCCTTTGCCACGGCTCTGGAGGGGAGAGCCGTTTCAGGAAGTCCACTCTGTCCCTCTTCACATTGGATATTCCCCCGAGGACACGCTAAGGAGAAACCAGCCTCCCCGGGATTTCTGGGGTCCCCACGTTCACGCTTGGCTGGCGAGGGAGAAGAATGGAGTTGGGTGTTTCAGGGAGTATTAGAAACTTTGGGGTGAGATTTTTGTTAACAGGAAATGGAAGCCCAAATACAGGGCGTCTCAAACGGCGACTGCAGCTGCAAAGGGAGGTGAGCCGGAGGGATTGTGAGGCACAGATGGAAAGCACAGAGGAGCTGAAAAGGTAAAGTTCCCCAGCCTGGAGCATCCAGGTGGCTGAGCCCGGCAGCGCGGCGAGACGCCGCCTTCGTCCCAGTCGAGAACGCCGCGCCCAGGTCCATGCACACCTGCGCTTTGGCTTGTCCTGTTAATTCATTTATTCCATGGTCTTACCAGCTGGAAACCAACAGCACAAAATTATCCCCCTTTTAAAAAGACATGAATGCCACGAATGTGCCACAGCGATGAAAGAGGTGGTTGATGTGGGAGGAGAGGGTGGAAACCTCTTATTTTTTTTATTTGTTTGTATTTATTTTTTATTTCTTTCTCTCCCCTTCCCCTTCGTTGTCTGCTCCCCGTGTCCATTCGCTGTGTGGGCTGCGTCTGCTTGCATTCTTGTCACGCAGCCCTGGGAAACTGTCGCGCTTTTTTTGTTGCGTCATCTTGCTGTGTCAGTTCTCCATGTGTGCGGCGCCACTCCTGGGCAGGCTGCGCTTTTTTTGCACTGGGCAGCTCTCCTTACAGGATGCACTCCTTGCACATGGGGCTCCCCTACGCGGGGGACACCCCTGCGTGGCAGGGCACTCCTTGCGTGCATCAGCACTGCAGGTGGGCCAGCTCCACACAGGTCAAGGAGGCCTGGGGTTTGAACCTTGGACCTCCCATGTGGTAGGTGGATGCTCTATCCATTGAGCCACAACTGCTTCCCTTCTATTTTTTTAATGTAATGTTTTTTGTGATCTATGTATCTTCAAAAAAAAAATACAATAAAATTAAATGCTGCTTAAAAAAACGGTAAAAAAAATTAACAATAAATTAAATTAAAAGGGGTTCTTTAACCCTCTGTTAACGTTGTATGAGGGAAGCAGATGTGGCTCGAGTATTAGAGCTTCTGCCTACCATCTGGGAGGACCCGGGTTCTATCCCTCGGGCCCCCTGGTGAAAAAGAAGAAGAGAAAGTGTGCCCGTGTGGCAAGTCTGTGCCCGCGTGGTGAGCCAGCGCCTGTGCAAAGGAGTCATGCAGCAGGATGATGATGCATAAAAAGAGAGACAAGGGGAGAGTCAAGGTGAAGCGCAGCAGAGAGCAGGAACTGAGCTCTGAGGTTCCCTCCCCATCAGAGGTCCCCAGGATCAAATCCCAGTGAATCCTAGAGGAGGAAAAATGAGAAGACAACACAGACAGCAAAAACAGCAGGGCAGGAAGAGGGGAAGGGGGGAAATACATAAACAAATCTTAAAAAAAAAAAAAAAAGGTGTGATTTCTGAATTCACTTCTCCATAGCATCACTGCACCGTGGACTGAAACTCCAAGTTTCATTCGAAGTAGCCGTTTCAATCAGCGCATGGAAGGGCGCTGTGGTTTTGTGTCTTTTTTTAAAAAGCCGATGCGTTTGTTTCTCGTACATGGTGAAACTTAATTAATGAACTCTGAGACCCAGAACATAAAGCAGATTGTTGGCCGCTGATAGGCTACCAATTGATTTTTATTTTTACACAGTGCCGTTGCATAATTTATTCTTATTATTAATTTATGTCACACCTCTCTTTTGAGAAGCTCATAATGCCTCTCCAACTTTGGTATGTTATTAAACATTCATAATGGCCCTCGGAGGAAGGGAAGAGGCAAATACGATTACATTATCAAACAATTTCTCCATAAGAAACCTGTAATTGGAATAAAAAGCAATTTCGAGGCACGCGAGAATGCCGGCGAAAGGTAACACCGAGATAATTTAATGACTCGCTTTTCTGGTGTTCAGCACAATTTTACTCTGAAATTCCTCTTGTCCAGCGCGCGGATCGGGTCGTACCACGAGACTAAAAGCCCAAGGCATCTGCATTCCCGGCCTCCTGGAGAAGGGAACCGCTTTACGCCCACTTTTAGGAGGTCAGAGGAGCAGAGGGGAAGGAAATCGTCTCTAACGTGCGTTCTAGACTTAAGCACGGTGATGGATAAGCCAGGACACGGCGTTCAGCAAACCTAGTCCCCTGAGAGGACGCTAGACGCAACTGGACGTCCCGAAGCTGAGGCCCCAGGGCTCAGGGAGTCCGAGAGCTGCAGGAACGCACGCCCCAAAGCAGGGGCCTGACTCCACGCCCAAACGGGAGCTCGAACCGTCCTTAAGGCGCAGACCCTTCCATCCTCCAGGGACTCGAGGAGAAAGCAGAGGGCAAACAGGATACCAGCCTCTTTCCAACGTGCCAGAACCAAACCTGGAGGAAAGCAGCCGTCAGGCACGTCCCGTACCCGTCCGCGTTTCGCCGTCAGCACATCCCTGAGAAGCTCCCGGCTGGAGGAATTCCAGAAGCACAGCCTTGTTGTGAAGCTGAGCGTGGCAAAGCCTCTGCTGGAGGCTCCCGCATGGGCAGGACAGAGAGGAGCGCGCAGCTCAGCCGGGAACGGCAGGCGCCTCCTGTAAAGGACCTGACAGCTGGCGTTCTCGGTTTCCACAAAGTCTGGGCCTCCACTCCTCGATACGTAAGCGGAAGGGCCCGTCTGGGAGCCTCTAAAGCTCCTTTGAACTTTGAAGACATGACACAACTTTTACTGGACCTGTGGTTGGCTCTGGATTGGTGTATAATCAGGAGAGTTGAATCTCTGGACTGTCCATGTGCCAGCTGGACCCTGAGCCTCAGCAGAGTTGCGACTCCTACCCTCTGGTTTATTGGACTTACCCAGGCCAGCTAACAGGGAGGTGAAGAAGGTCAACCACCACACCAGGGAGCCAAGAGTGCCTACAACTGAAAGCAGGAGGATTGCAGCCATCAGCCATGTGGGATCTAAGCCCCCTCTTGATGTAGAGGTGGAGTGGACATCACCATCCAGGGTCCTCAGGATGGAGGAATAGAGTATGGATTAGAGTGGACTTACTGGTATTCTACTATGGAACTATACTGACTAGTAATGGAAGAAACTGTAGCACTGATGTGGAGAAAGTGGTCATGGTAGCTGCTGAGGGTAGGGAGTGAGAAGTAGAGTTGAGATATGGGGCATTTTCAGGACTTGGAGTTGTCCTGGGTGGTGCTGCAGGGACAGATGCTGGACAATTTAGGTCCTGCCATGGCCCACTGGGTGGACTGGGGGAGAGTGTCAACTACAATGAAAACCACTATCCATGTGGTGCAGCAGTGCTCCAAAATGTACTCACCAGGTGCAATGAATGTGCCACGATGATGAAAGAGGTTGATGTGGGAGGAGTGGGGCGAGGGGAGTGGGGAGTATATGGGGACCTCATATTTTTTTGAATGTGGCATTTAAAAGAAAATAAAGAAAAGGAAAAAAAAAGGCACCCCACCCCATGGGATAGCTCACGTGATGTCCTACGCCAAAGTTTGTGTGCCGGACACATACATCCCTTCTCAGCAGGCTCAGCCCCCAGGCGAGATGTGGAGAGGGGAGCAGAAGAGTTAGCAGCCAGGAGTGCCCGAGTCGCCGGAGCGGCTGCTTTGAAAACCTATCTGCTTTATCTGTTGTATCTACCAGACATTGTATGTCCTCCCGTGGCCCACTGGATGGAACGTGGAAGAGTGTGGGCTATGATGTGGACCATTGACCATGAGGTACAGCGGAGCTCAGAGACATACTTACCAAATGCAATGGATGTGTCATGATGATGGGAGAGAGTGTTGCTGTGGGGGGAGTGGTGGGGTGGGGGCAGTGGGGTTGAATGGGACTTCATATTTTTTGAATGTAATATTTTTTAAAAAATGAATAAAAAAATTAAAAAAAAAAAAAAGAAAACCTATCTGTACGACCTTGGGCACAACCCCCGGTCGACTCTGGGCATCCATCAGTAAGGGATTTCCTGCTCAGTTCTTCGCCATCTGGAAGACAATACACGACATTTCACTTCTCTGTTGGGAAGCAGGATGTCGCTGGGTGAACAGCAGATGGTGGAGGCCTGGCTGAAAATGGGTTAACAATGAAATGGAGGGAAGCAGATGTGGCTCAACGGATAGAGCATCTGCCTACCACACGGGAGGTCCAGGGTTCAAACCCCGGGCCTCCTTGACCCATGTGGAGCTGGCCCATGCGCAGTGCTGATGCGCGCAAGGAGTGCCCTGCCACGCAGCGGTGTCCTCCGCATAGGGGAGCCCCACGTGCAAGGAGTGCACCCCGCAAGGAGAGCCACCCCACGCAAAAAAAAGTGCAACCTGCCCAGGAGTGGAGCCGCACACACAGCCGGCTGATGCAGCAAGATGATGCAACAAAAAGACACAGATTCCCTGTGCCACTGAGAATGCAAGCGGACACAGAAGAACACACAGCAAATGGATGGAGAGCAGACAACTGGGGAGGAGGGGGAAAGGGAGAGAAATAAACTTAAAAATAAATAAATTAAGTTAAATTAAAATAAACTAAAATGGAGTGGGGTGGGGTAGGGAGTGGGATATATGGGAACCTCTTATACTTTTTAGTGTAACATTTTGTGTGATTTATGTGCCACGATGATGAAACAGGTTGTGGATGTGGGAGGAGTGGGGCAAGGGGGGTGAGGGGTATACGGGGACCTCCTATTTTTTTAATGTAACATTTTAAAAATTAAAACAAAGAAAAAAATCAAAAAAAAATAAAAATACATTTTTAAAAAAGAACAATAAAATTTTTTGCTAAGCTCCTACCCTCTAATTTCTTGGACTTACCCTGGCCAGCTGACAGGGAGGTGAGGATGGTCAATCACCACACCAGAGAGTCAAGAGTGCCCACCGCTGCAAGCAGGAGAATCCCATCCATCATCCATGTGGAATCTAAGCCCCCTCTCAATACAGAGGTGGAGTGGACACAACCATCCCAGGGCCCACAGGATGGAGCAATAAAATATGGATTAGAGTGGACTTACTGGTATTCTGCTGGGGAACTATTGTGATTAGTAAGGGAAGAAATTTGTAGCATTGATGTGGAGAAAGTGGCCACGGTGGCTGCTGAGGGCAGGGAGAGGGAAGAAGAGATGTGCTGTGGGGGCATTTTCAGGACTTGGAGTTGTCCTGGGTGGTGCTGCAGGGACGGATGCTGGATGTTGTGTGTCCTGTGGCCCACTGGGTGGACTGGGGGAGAGAGTGGACTACAATGTGGACAGTGTGGAGCGGTGCTCCAGAATGTATTCGCCAGGTGCAGTGGATGTGCCACGATGATGGAAGAGGTTGTTGATGTCGGAGGGGTGGGGGGTATACGGGGACCTCATATTTTTTGAATGTAACATTTAAAAGAAAATAAAGAAGGAAAAAAAAGACTTACGAAAATTTTTTTCACTAAAATAAAATAAAATAAATGGCCCTGACAAGTACACCACACTCTAGTTAGTTATCCCCAGCTGCTCCCTTGGTTTCCAAATCTGAGTTGTGGCTTACGCAACCCTACGAGGGGCTGGGAGTGCACACAAACGGATCCAGCTGTGCGTACGGCGTGCACCAGCCCTGCCCTGGGCACCTCCAAGAGGCTTGGCTGCCGCCAGAGGCTCCGGTTATGGAACCACGGGTGCCGAGGGAGCTCCCTGGCAGGCAAGCCCAGGTGGGCTCTTGTCCTTGTCCCTCCATTTCCCAACAGGCACCTGCTTGTGCCCCGGACCACCCTGGCAGGTGCCCGTCTCCCCCTTCCCGCTGCCCACCAGTCACCCTCGTTGGGCCCCCATGGCGCCAGGGCTATCGTCCAGCACAGCTTCCTCGCCTCAGCCTTCCACTGTTCAGGGGACACCAGCTGCGGAACTGAAAGCACCCGGGGGAAAGTGGTCATGGCTCAATGGATAGCGCATCTGCCTAAAATATGGAGAGTCCAGGGTTCAAACCCAGGGCCTCCTGACCCGTGTGGAGCTGGCCCATGCGCAGTGCTGATGCGCGCAAGGAGTGCCATGCCACACAGGGGTGTCCCCCACGTAGGGGAGCCCCATGCACAAGGAGTGCGCCCTGTAAGGAGAGCTGCCCCACATGTAAAAAGTGCAGCCTGCCCAGGAGTGGCGCCGCCCACACGGAGAGCAGACGCAGCAAGACGATGCAACAAAAAAGAGACGCAGTTTCCCAGTGCCACCAGATATTGCAAGCAGATACAGAAGAACACACAGCAAATGGACACAGAGAGCAGACAACTGGGGACGGGAGTGGGGAGAGAAATAAAAATAAATAGGTCATAAAAAAAAAAGAAGAAAAGAAAGCGGCCAGGATGAAAACTCCCGATGCGCCGTAAGTGATGCTCCATGCTCGACGGGGAGGTCCGAGGCAGCGGCCGGGGGAAGCCGCACCTGCCGCTCCAGGTACCTAACCCCCGAGGTGACACCCTCTAGCTGCTCCCCTGGAGCAGTCCTGGCACTAAAAGGCAGCCCCCTTCCCGGAAAGCTAGCAGGTCCCCGCCGGAGAATCCAGAACACAGAGACGCCCACCGTGGCCAAGCTTCGAGGCACCCTGAGTCCCGTCCGGGGTAGGTACGGGACTCTGCAGAGCTCACGGGGCTTCCCCTGAGGGTGATGCAAGCAGATCCCAGCAGGCTGAGCTCTGCCTGCAGGGAAAAGCCTCCCGGCGGTGGGTAAAGCTGAGCACGCAGGGCCACGGAGGAAGACGGAGACGCCAGCCTGTCCTTTATTTGGGTTCTTTTGCCCCAGCCCCTTCTCCTCACTCCCCGCAAAGGAAACGAGCGCAAGGGAGCAGTGGGGCACACTCCTTCTCACCGCGGACGGCATCTCCAGGGACCGTTGTGCAAACCTGGCACTACTGCGGTGGCCGAGGACAAGTGTGGGAGTGCCGAGTGCCAAACCGGGTGATTCCGGCAGTCACCGCTTGTATCAGTCAGCCGAAGGGGCGCTGATGCAAAATACCAGAAACGGGTTGTTTTTTTATAAAGGGTATTTATTTGGAGCAGGAGCTTACAGAAACCAGGCCACAAAGGATAAGTTGCTTCCCTCAACAAAGTCTATTTTCACGTGTTGGAGCGAGATGGCTGCCGACGCCTGCGAGGGTTCAGGCTTCCTGGGTTCCTCCCTTCCAGGGTCTTGCTTCTCTCTGGGTTCAGGGTTCCTCTCTTCCCAGGGCTTGCTTCTTCCTGGGCTCAGCATTCCTCTCTTCCTGGGGCTGGCTTCTCTTTCCTCTGTGAGCTTATTTCCCAGGGCTCCAGCTTAAGTCTTCAGCATCAAACTCCAGCATCAAAACTCCAACATCGAAAATCCTCCACTCTGTCCTTTGCCTTTTATCTGTGAGTCCCCACCCACCAAGGGGCAGGGACTCAGTGCCCTAATGACATGGCCCAATCAAAGCCCTAATCCTAACTCAATCATGCCCAAGTACAGACCAGATTACAATATAATCCAATATCTATTTTTAGAATTCATAACCATTTCAAACTGCTACACGCCTTGTCCCCCAACTCAGCTCAACACGCATCAATGCGTAGAAAGAGCTGGTCTTCGGGGATCCCCGCTGGCTGTTTGCTCAAGTGCGTGTGTCCCTACCTGACGCCCACACGCTCAGCAGAATGCAGTGGCCACACCCGGCGGAGACTCACGGAGATGCCCGGGCGCGACTGGCTGCAGCGGGACCCAACTCCCAGCGTCCCTCTGTGGCATGCCCCCCGGTGAGACACACACCACGTGTTCTCTGCAGGGCAGACCTGCTGGCATGGACCGTCCCGAGGGTCTGTGTCCCTAGGCGAGCGGGACCGCGTGTAACCACCCACCGCCCACTTCCCAGCCCACATGCAGCTGCGGGGCCCGTGGGCTGGCGGAAGGACGGAATGCGGCTGGCACGTTGCACTCCTGATGCAGGCTGCCCTCTGACACCTGCCGAGGGCACTTGCCCTGTGCAGAGAAGCGTCCCTGTAAATCACTGCACCGGTCCCTGCGCGGTTCCCAGGAGGAGCCTGGTTTGCCTGTCCAGGAGAAGGTTGGCGCTCCTTCCACACCCCCAGCCCACAGCTCCCGGGCTCCTTGTGCCCCGGCCAAGGCAGACCCTTCGGTCGTGCCGAGCAGCCAAGAGGTGGCCTCGCTGTACGCCGGAGCTGCCAATGCGGGGTGGGTCCTTCTCCTCTTTTATTTTTTAATTATCTTTTTTTAAAGTGAATAGACCACACAAAATGCTACAGTAAAACTCATAAGAGGTTCCCATATACTCCACTCCCCACCCCCCACCCCCTCAATTTTTTAATTGTGTGTTTTTGAAGATACATTGATCACAAAAAAATGTTAAATTCAAAAAACATAAGAGGTCCCCACATACCCCCCACTCCCCCATACATCTCTCACATCAACAACCTCTTTCATCATTGTGGGACATTCACTGCGTTTGGTGAATACATCTTGGAGCACTGCTGCACCACATGGATAATAGTTTACATTGCAGTTGACACTCTCCCCCAGTTCATTCATTCGGTTATGGCAGGATATTCAATGTCCAGCATCTGTCCCTGCAGCACCACCCAGGACAACTCCAAGTCCTGAAAATGCCCCCACATCACATCTCTTCTTCCCTCTCCCTGCCCTCAGCACCTCCCGTGGCCACTTTCTCCACATCCATGCTACAATTTCTTCCATTACTAATCTCAATAGTTCCATAGTAGAATACCAGTAAGTCCACTCTAATCCATGCTCTATTCCTCCATCCTGTGGACCCTGGGATGGTGATGTCCACTCCACATCTACATCAAGAGGGGGCTTAGATTCCATGTGGATGGTGGATGCAATCTTCCTGCTTTCAGTTGCAGGCACTCTTGGCTCCCTGGTGTGGTGGTTGACCTTCTTCAACTCCATGTTAGCTGACCTGGGTATGTCCAATAAACTGGAGAGTAGGAGGTGTCCTCTTTATAGAACTTGACCTTGACCCTTTCCATCAGACACAGCCCTTAGTGGCCTGGCAGAGAAGAGCGAGGCAGCGGCGGGGTCCAGCCAGGGGCTGTAGAGGGAATAGCCAAAGGCCACGAGACCAGCGAGCGGCTGTGGAGAGCCTTGGACAGGGTGTCGGCAGGTAGAGGGTCGTATTGGAAGAGCGGTCGCGCCATCACGTGCAGAGAGGAGAAAGGCTGCACGAATGAGGATGAGGGGGCTTCACTGTCGGTGCCTCAGGGAGGTGATAAATCAGCAGGCGACGGGAGGGGAGAGGGCAGTGGCAAGAGGGACGGGTCAGGGCTGGAGCCAAGGGATCCCTGAGCACCTGGGGTGACTGTGCTGCCCTGTACCGGGAAATCAGAGAGGACCAAGGCTGGGTGGGCGTCGTGACAACGTCGTGGTGGTGGGCTCCGCGTTTCCCACCCCACAGCCTGTTCCCGGCCGGGGGAAGAGCTGTCACCATGTCACTTCCCACATCTCCATCTCACATGTTATGGGGTGCCCTGAGTCCCCCAAAAGATACGTTCAGGGAAGTGGATTTGGCTCAACGGATAGTGCTTCCGTCTACCACACGGGAGGTCCAGGGTTCAAACCCCGGGGGCCTCCTGACCCGTGTGGAGCTGGCCCACGTGCAGTGCTGATGTGTGCAAGGAGTGCCCTGCCACGCAGGGGTGTCCCCCGTGTAGGGGAGCCCCACACGCAAGGAGTGCGCCCCACCCCATGTGAAAAAAAGCACAGCCTGCCCAGGAGTGGCGCCGCACACACGGAGAGCTGACGCAGCATGATGTAACAAAAAGAGACACAGGTTCCCAGCGCCACCTGACAATGCAATCGGTTGCAGGAGAACACAAAGCGAAGGGACACAGAGAGCAGACAACTGCGGGCGATGCGGGGGTGGAGAAGGGGAGAGAAATAAAAAATAAATAAATCTTAAAAAAAAAAAGACACGGTCAAGTCCCAACTCCCATCCCCTTGGACACACAAAAACCTCAGGGAATGTCACAACATGGAGCCGAGGGTGGGGGACCACGTGCAGTGGACACACAAAAACCTTAGGGAATGTCACAACATGGAGCCGAGGGTGGGGGACCACGTGCAGTGGACACACAAAAACCTCAGGGAATGTCACAACATGGAGCCGAGGGTGGGGGACCACGTGCAGTGGACACACAAAAACCTTAGGGAATGTCACAACATGGAGCCGAGGGTGGGGGACCACGTGCAGTGGACACACAAAAACCTCAGGGAATGTCACAGCATGGAGCCGAGGGTGGGGGACCACGTGCAGTGGACACACAAAAACCTCAGGGAATGTCACGAAGTGGAGCAGAGGGTGGGCAACTACGTCCAGCAGACACTGAATAACCTCAAGAAATGTCACCAGAGGGTGTGGGAACCACATCCCGTGGACACTCGGTAACCTCAAGGAATGTCACCACGTGGAGCAGAGGGCGGAGACCACGTGCAGTGGACACACAAAAACCTCAGGGAATGTCACAACATGGAGCCGAGGGTGGGGGACCACGTGCAGTGGACACTGAATAACCTCAGGGAATGTCACCAGGTGGAGCAGAGGGTGGGGGACCATGTAGAGTGGACACTCAGGAGTCCCAGGAAATGTCGCCACGTGGAGCAGAGGCTGTGGGAACACGTCCAGTGAATACACAAAAACTTTAGGAAATAGCACAACCTGGACCTGGGGGTGGGGAATCACGTGCAGGGGACACTCAGGAGCCACAGGAAATGCCACAAAGTGGAGCAGAGGGCATGGAACCACGTCCAGTGGAGACTCAAGAGTCCCAGGAAATGTCACCAAGTCGAGCAGAGGGTGAGGGACCACGTGCGGTGGACACTCAGGAGCCCCAGGAAATGCCACAAAGTGGAGCAGAGGGCATGGAACCACGTCCAGTGGAGACTCAAGAGTCCCAGGAAATGTCACCAAGTCGAGCAGAGGGTGAGGGACCACGTGCGGTGGACACTCAGGAGCCCCAGGAAATGCCACAAAGTGGAGCAGAGGGCATGGAACCACGTCCAGTGGAGACTCAAGAGTCCCAGGAAATGTCACCAAGTCGAGCAGAGGGTGAGGGACCACGTGCGGTGGACACTCAGGAGCCCCAGGAAATGCCACAAAGTGGAGCAGAGGGCATGGAACCACGTCCAGTGGAGACTCAAGAGTCCCAGGAAATGTCACCAAGTCGAGCAGAGGGTGAGGGACCACGTGCGGTGGACACTCAGGAGCCCCAGGAAATGCCACAAAGTGGAGCAGAGGGCATGGAACCACGTCCAGTGGAGACTCAAGAGTCCCAGGAAATGTCACCAAGTCGAGCAGAGGGTGAGGGACCACGTGCGGTGGACACTCAGGAGCCCCAGGAAATGCCACAAAGTGGAGCAGAGGGCATGGAACCACGTCCAGTGGAGACTCAAGAGTCCCAGGAAATGTCACCAAGTCGAGCAGAGGGTGAGGGACCACGTGCGGTGGACACTCAGGAGCCCCAGGAAATGCCACAAAGTGGAGCAGAGGGCATGGAACCACGTCCAGTGGAGACTCAAGAGTCCCAGGAAATGTCACCAAGTCGAGCAGAGGGTGAGGGACCATGTGCGGTGGACACTCAGGAGCCCCAGGAAATGCCACAAAGTGGAGCAGAGGGCATGGAACCACGTCCAGTGGAGACTCAAGAGTCCCAGGAAATGTCACCAAGTGGAGCAGAGGGTGAGGGACCACGTGCAGTGGACACTCAGGAGCCACAGGAAATGCCACCAAGCAGAGCTGAAGGCATGGGGGCCATGTCCAGTGGCCGGCCAACATCCCCCCGCCACGTCACCGAGCCGATGCCCAGCTGGCCTCCAAGGGACACTCGTGAGCCCCCGCGGAGGAGCCCGTCCCCGTGGTCTCAGGAGTGCCGCGTCTGTGCCTCTGACCCTCGCCCGTTGGAGGCAGTCTGGACTGAGCTCCCTGCACGGGGCAACCCACCCCGCCCCTTCTGGACCCCGGAGGTCCCTCCCCTCTGCCGCCCTCTGTCCCCCGCTGCCCATTTCCCGGTATTCCTCTTCCCCATACTTTCAGGGTCAGCCACGCGGAGAGCTGCCTGCCCATCCCAGCACAGCCGTTAACAGGCCACGATCAGGCGGCCCCTCATTGCCCACCCTCTCCCAGGGCCGAGCCAGGACAAGGCAGCCTCCCCTTTTTTTTGGGGGGGGTCTTATTTATTTTTTTAATGTTACATTCAAAAAATATGAGGTCCCCATATACCCCCCATTCCTCTCCCCCGACTCCTCCCCCCATCACAACAACCTCCTCCATCATCATGAGACATTCATTGCACTTGGTGAATACATCTCTGAGCACCGCTGCACCTCATGGTCAATGGTCCACACCACAGCCCACACTCTCCCACAGTCCACCCAGTGGGCCATGGGAGGACATACAATGTCCGGTAACTGTCCCTGCAGCACCACCCAGGACAACTCCAAGTCCCAAAAACGCCTCCATATCTCATCTCTTCCTCCCACTCCCTACCCCCAGCAGCCACCATGGCTACTTTCTCCACACCAATGCCACATTTTCTTCAATTATTAATCACAATAGTTCGTGGATAGAATCTCAGTAAGTCCACTCTAATCCATACTGTATTCCTCCTTCCTGTGGACCTTGGAATGGTTGTGTCCACTCCACCTCTGTATCAAGAGGAGGCTTAGATTCCACATGGATGCTGGATGCAATCCTCCTGCTTTCAGTTGTAGGCACTCTTGGCTCCCTGGTGTGGTGGTTGACCTTCTTCACCTCCATGTTAGCTGAGTGGGGTAAGTCCAATAAACTAGAGCGTAGGAGTTGAAGTCTGTTGAGGCTCAGGGCCTGGGGCAGCCTCCCTTTTCAGCCCTCAGCTGCGCCAGCAAAGTGCATCCTCCTGGCTCCGACAGCTGCAGACAAACGGGGAGGTGACCCCTCAAAACACAGTTCTGCCTTGTCCATCAGTGGAATGTTGCGTTGTCCTGCACGGCATTGCCCTCCACGTGCTGTGGGGACAATGGATCATTGACAGTGATCCATGGCACCAGGGCACGGACGAGGGAAAGGAGAAGGGTTGGCATTAAAACCATCTATCAGGTGAGAGAGGGAGGGAATGTTTGTCACACAGCCATAGCTGACGCGTGCGTCCCATGATGGGTTCAGCTTCTGTGAAGGGAGTCGCTCTCCGTGGTGCGTCCATTGTGATGATTTTAACATGCGATTTTGAAGGATGTCCAGAATGTTTAAGTGTGAAGGCTTCCCTCCGAGTACATCAGCGTCTGTGACAGAACAGTCTAAGTTAGCACATCCACACAAGTGACGCCCGCCTGTCCCTGCACTTCCACGTTTCCTCCCATTTCCCCCACATCAGCATCAAACCCTGAAATCAAGTGCTAAATAGAAGGATGAAGTGGATGCTTCCGCCCAAAGCTCAGCAATTATTTATTATTATTTTATTTATTTCTCTCTCCTTCCTTCACGTCCCCCCCCCCATTGCCTGCTTGCGACGGTTTGCTCGGTCGGTAGAGGTGGGGTCTGGCTGCGGACGAGGGGTTGGTCCCACTTGGGACGAGGGATCGGTCTCACAGGGGTTGCGCGGTTCGGCGAAGCCGGCGACGAGGGGGTCACCCAGAGAAGCAGGCGACGAACTGGGGACAAGGGAGGCCAGGCCCTTGTCGGGGGCTCTCAGGACTGGAGGGCGCATGGCAGAAGAACTACCGCGGAGACAAGGTAAACACGCAAGTCCGCTTTATTGAGGGAGAGGCAACAGTTTTATAGGGGCTGGGGAAGGCTGATTGGTCGAAGCCACACCCTGTTCTGATTGGTTGCCGGCAAAAGGTCAGTGGGCGGTACTGGACGGGGGAGGGGTGGTGGTTAGGGATTGGCTGTCGCTGTTGCTGGGGGAAGGGGCAGGGTTTAGGGATTGGTGGCTGCTGTTGCTGGGGTGGAGGGCAGACTGGATTTTTCCGCCAACGCCTGGCTGTTGCTGCTGTCGGGGGAGGGGAAAAGGGCAGACTGGATTTTTCCGCCCTGCGCCTGCGCAGGGAGAAAGAAGAAGAAGGGTGCCGCCCCACAGGCATCGTGTGGCGCCATCCGGGAGGAGGGGCGGCCGCGGAAGCATGGCTGCCGAGAAGGGGAGACCCGAGGGCACTCTGCGCCCATGCCGAGCTCCCTTCAGGGGTGGCGGTCGGCCCGACCAGCCACCCTATTATGGGGGCAGCGGCTTGGCCTGCCGCGGCTGCTCCCCCGCCAGGCCAGCAAACCACACTTCAGCCCGAGGGGTGACCGCACCTGCTCTCTGTGTCCCTTCACTATGTGTTCTTCTGTGTCTGCTTGTATTCTTGTCAGCAGCACCAGGAATCCGTGTCTCTTTTTTGTTGCGTCATCTTGCTGCATCAGCTCTCCGTGTGTGTGGCGCCACTCCTGGGCAGGCTGCACTCTCTTTCGCACTGTGTGGCTCTCCTTCTGGGGCACACTCCTTGTGCGTGGGGCTCCCCTACACGGGGGGCACCCCTGCGTGGCACAGCACTCCTTGAGCGCATCAGCACTGTGCATGGGCCAGCTCCACACAGGTCAAGGAGGCCCTGGGTTTGAACCCTGGACCTCCTATGTGGTAGGTGGATGCTCTATCCATTGAGCCAAATCCACTTCCCTCAGCAACGGTTTCATTTATTTATTTATTTTTTAATGATCAGGGGATTTATTTTTTTTTCCAAATTCTACTCAGTTTATTCATTTTTTAAAAAATATTACATTAAAAAAATATGAGGTCCCCATTCACCCCCACCGCCCCCACCCCACCACTCCCCCCACAGGAACACTCTCCCCCATCATCATGACACATCCATTGCATCTGGTGAGTACATCTCTGGGCATCGCTGCACCCCGTGGCCTGTGGTCCACACCATAGCCCACACTCTCCCACATTCCATCCAGTGGACCATGGGAGGACATACAATGTCTGACAATTGTCTCTGAGGCACCACCCAGGACAACTCCAAGTCCCGAGAATGCCTCCACATCTCATCTCTTCCTCCCATTCCCCGCACCCAGCAGCCACCATGGCCACTTTCTCCACACCAATGCCACATTTTCTCGATTATTAACCACAATAGTTCATGAATAGAATATCGTTAAGTCCACTCTGATCCTTACTGTATTCCTCCTTCCTGTGGACCGTGGCTTGGTTCAGCAACGGTTTTAAAGTCCACCGTGGGGCTGGCTTTGTGGGGTCCCGGTTAAGTGGAGAGTGCCCGTGCTTTGCTTCGTTTTATTTTTACACTTTTTAAATTAAAGCTAATAGATCACAAAGAACGTTACATTAAAAAAACATAAAATGGCAAAGACAAACGAGTTGATATGGCTAAAAGTCTTCCAAAAAGAGTGGGGAGGTCATCAGAAGGATCACACTCAATGCACACCCCAACAGGACTCCAGAGAGAGCCAAAGGAGGTACAACCCCACGTGCATTGTGTTAAGATCGCTCTGGAGACGGCCTCCTGGAAGGGTTGGTGCTCCGTTATCAAATTAGATCCGCTGCTTTCCTTTGTGTCTGTGTTCTGGGGACACCGCTCCCCTTCACGGCGTTTGAATGAGCTGGGCGGATAAGGCACACACAGGAGGACATCAACAGTCGAGAGTCCCAGCCCGGCAGGATTTCCCCCGCCTGGAGAACACACCCAGGAAGGCAGCTTGCAGGGGCGCACCAGCGTGCAGGCCGGGCGTCCAGCCTTGCGGGGGGGTGAAACGGAGGCAAGCCGGCCAGGGTCCCCTCAGGCGTCCACACCGGCCAGCGGCGAGCTCCCAGGACGGCGGCCGGATTTGCAGCCCATTCCCATTTCCGTCCTGCTCCGGCTGGGTCAGATGGCTCTGGAAACGGAGCAGGGGAGCCTTCTGCAGCCGTGCCTGTCAAAAGCCGCCGTCCCGAGCCGGGCTCTGAGTCCGCGGCGCTTCTGGGACGGGATTTCCACCACAGACCACGGTTCTCGCTCAGATTAAGGGGATTTAGAGCCATTCAGCGACCGTCGCCCAACTCCCCAGAGCTGGCCGGCTCCTCTGCGGGCCCTGGGAGGGACTCCGTCAACAAAGGCTGCCCTTAGCATGACAAAGAGCCCCTGGGCCCCGGAACGCCGGCCTTCCGACTCGGCCGAGCCAGCGCTCTCAACTCTGGTGCTGGGCTGCCCCCCCTTTTTTTTTTAATTTTCCCATTTGAAGCTCAAGGTGTCATATTAATTATTGAAATCTTTGGAAGATTTCAGCCGTATCCTCGGGGGCCCTGCTCCGTGCCAGAAGGCTTCCAATCTGCATTAGCTCTCCTTGATTAGAGCTGAGTGGGGGACTTTGATCTCCGGGAAGACGCGTGCCAGGCGGGGGGCAGGGGGCAGAAACACGAGGACGCCTCCTGGGCGATGGATGGACGCGCTACCTGTTTTCAGCCTTCCCTCTTTTTCCAGGCTATTAGACTTTGATTTACCTTGTTCCCAGCCACATGCATCGGCTCCACGACGAGGAGACTTAAACAGCTCCAAAGGCCCTGCCGGAACGGCGGCTCGACATGGCAAGCGGCCGCCGGCGTGGGCCCCGGGCGCCAGTCCACGCCGTTTATTTATTTTTTTAACTTATTGAAATATATCACACATCCATAAGCAATAAATAGTTGTGAGCTTGCAAAGCAAACATATATAACATCAAACAAACATGTATAACATCTCACCCTACCACCAATAACATGCCTTGTTTTTTCAACCTTTTTAACTAATGATTAAAGAACATTGTCCAAATATTACTACTAAGCAAAGTAGTTTCCCCCTGACCAATCCGATTGTTATTATCTTTATATCATTTATATATGAACATACATAAACAAATAAGTGTAGGGAAGCAGACTTGGTCCAGTGGTTAGGGCGTCCGCCTACCATATGGGAGGTCTGCGGTTCAAACCCCGGGCCTCCTTGACCCGTGTGGAGCTGGCCCATGCGCAGTGCTGATGCGTGCAAGGAGTGCCCTGCCACGTGGGGGTGTCCCCATGTAGGGGAGCCCCATGCACAAGGAGTGCGCCCCATAAGGAGAGGCACCCAGCACGAAAGAAAGTGCAGCCTGCCCGGGAATGGCGCCGCACACATGGAGAGCTGACGTGGCAAGATGATGCAACAAAAAGAAACACAGATTCCTGGTGTCGCTGATAAGACTAGAAGCGGTCACAGAAGAACACACAGTGAATGGACACAGAGAGCAGACAACTGGGGGGGAGGGGGAAGGGGAGAGAAATAAATAAAAAATAAATCTTTAAAAAAAAAACAAAACAAGTGTAGAGCAAAAGTTGTGAACTTACAAAGCAAACATGCATAACATCCTACAGGGTGTCCCATACATCAACCTTCCACCGACACCTTATATTGTCATGAGACGTTCATTACAAACTATGTTTATTTTCAAAGGCCGGGTAGGGGCAGGAGGGGGTGGCCAGGTTGGGACACACTCGCTTGCGCACGCCAATGTCACAGGCCTCCCCACTGGCATTGACTGACCCCCGTAAGGGCCCGATTTCCCCCCGGCGGCCACGGCACGGATGAATCGGGAGGCCCGGTGCTCTCCTTCTCACGTTCTAGCCTGGCCTCGCCTGAGCGAGGCTCGTATCTGCCGGGTCACCGCCGAGGGCGCGCCTGGTTAAAACCATCACCCATTTACATCTTCCTTCCTGAAAGAGCGTACGTACGATGAGGAGAAATAAAATACCGTCAGCCAAGCTGCAGGCTGCGGTCTGGTGAGGTCCCCGCTCGTGCACGGGGGCCTGTCCATCTCCAGATGCCGAAATCAAAGGGGTCTGCAGAGCCAGCGTCGCGTGCCCGGCCCACGCGCTCACCGGGTGCAGGTGGGCGCCCACAGATTTCAGGATCTCCAGCGCTGCCATATCCGCGCAGCTTCCTTAGGCCTGTGCCCCTAGGAAGCACCCGGCCCTGCACAGAAAGCTCCCCTCGAACGGCTCATCATGTCCATGGGTCAGGGGAGCTTTCCCACGAGGCAGAAATGACCGTCAGAGCGAAGGAGAGCGGCCCTCAATGCGCAGGTGACAAGAGCAGCCCGAGCTCGGAGGCGAGGGAGATAAAGAAGAGCAAAACTGTGCGACGCTTCTGCGGAAAACTGTGCAGATCTGAAGGTGGGTTTGGCCCACAGGCTGGAGGAACAGAGTATGGATGAGAGTGGACTTACTGGTATTCTACTATAGAACTGTGGTGACTAGTAAAGGAAGAAATTGTAGCATTGGTATGGAGACAGTGGCCATGGTAGCTGCTGAGGGCAGGGAGAGGGAAGAAGAGATGTGATGTGGGGACATTTTCAGGGCTTGGAGTTGTCCTGGGTGGTGCTGCAGGGACAGATGCTGGACATTGTGTGTCCTGCCATGGCCCACTGGGTGGACTGGGGGAGAGTGTAAACTACAATGTAAACCATTGTCCATGAAGTGCAGCAGTGCTCCAAAATGTATTCACCAAATGCAATGAATGTCCCATGATGATGAAAAATAAAAATAAAAACAAAATAAAATAAAATAAAATAAAATAAAAAAGAAAGTGGGTTTGCTGCTTGGGAAGTAATTGGGGTTCACAGCTGCTGAGATAATGAGCTGCTCCATCTGTCCATTGTTCAGAGTCAAAGGGAGGAGTGGGTCCCGGGAGGCTCGCGCAGGGTTTACCTGTCCTGCAGCTCCAGAATCCAGGGCAGCTTCTGGGGGGCAGAGACCCTCAATATTTCAGAGCTTCCTGTCCCTTCCTTGGTGGGATTGTGACAGCCACGAGGGGCTCAGGGGTGTCCGTTCTTCCAGCCGGATGCTCTCACGTTACCCAGGCAGGGCACGGAGGAAAGGGACACCCAGGAGAGAGTCCACACTGGGTGAAGGCTAGCCCTGCCCTTGCCGGACCAGGGAACCGTGTGGGTTTCACAGCGATACCAGTCCAAGGACTGCAGCTTTCTCCCACTCAAGACAGGCTCTGAGCCCGTTTGTGAACAGGTGGTGTTAGGGTGAGACCAAGAAGAATCAGCTGCGACTTCTTCCAACGGGAACACAGCCTAACAGCAGAGTGGACACAGGCACAAAGCAGAGCAGGGGACAGACAGCCATATGGCAGAGCAGACAGAGGGACAGATGGAGAGAGCATGGTCTTCCAACGCAGGACACCGGATGTGAGCCTCCAAAGTGGCGAGACGATGAGCTGAGAGGTGTGCTTCGTCGCAGCAGCGCTGGGAGGCTGAGGGAGAGAGGGAAGGCTGCTCCTGGCTGGAGGAGGCCAGGAGGTCGGCCAGGTGCCCGGAAGGTGGACGCGCAGCCAGTGGGGGTGGAGGGGTCATTCCTTTAGAGCCATGTTCATGGGATCAGACCACGGAGGGGTGTCAAGTACATGCAGGGTCAGACACGGAGGAGCGTACAAAACATACGGGGTCATCATGAGGGCATAAGACACAGAAGGGTCAGCCCTGGGGAGCGTCTATACAGATGGGGTCAGCCCTGGAGGGCATCTATACAGACGGGGTCAGCCCTGGGGGGCATCTATACAGACAGGATCAGCCCTGGGGGGCGTCTATACAGACGGGATGAGCCCTGGGGGGCATCTATACAGATGGGGTCAGCTCTGGGGTACGTCTATACAGACGGGGTCAGCCGTGGGGGCGTCTACACAGACGGGTCAGCCCTGGAGGGCGTCTATACAGACGGGGTCAGCCCTGGGGGGCATCTATACAGACGGGGTCAGCCGTGGGGGCATCTGTACAGACAGGATCAGCCCTGGGGGGCGTCCATACAGACGGGGTCAGCCCTGGGGGGCTTCCATACAGACAGGATGAGCCCTGGGGAGGCGTCCATACAGATGGGGTCAGCCCTGAGGAGGCGTCCATACACGGGGTCGGCCCTGGGAGGCGTCCATACAGACGGGGTCAGCCCTGGGTGGCGTCCATACAGACGGGGTCGGCCCTGGGGAGCGTCTATACAGACGGGGTCAGCCCTGGGGGCGTCTACACAGACGGGGTCAGCTGTGGGCAGCGTCGGTATAAACGGGGTCAGCCCTGGGGGGGCGTCTATACAGACGGGGTCAGCCGTGGAGGCGTCTACACAGACGGGGTCAGCCGTGGGGGCGTCTATACAGACGGGTCAGCCCTGGGGGGCGTCTATGCAGATGCGGTCAGCCGTGGGCGGCGTCAGTATAAACGGGGTCAGCCCTGGGGGGCGTCCATACAGACGGGATGAGCCCTGGGGAGGCATCTATACAGACGGGGTCAGCCCTGGGGAGGCGTCCATACAGCCGGGGTCGGCCCTGGGGGGCGTCTATACAGACAGGGTTAGCCCTGGGGGGCGTCTATACAGACGGGGTGGAGCCGTGTCGGATGTGCAGGGCCCGCGCCGCCCTCTCCCTGTGCCGGTCACAGCACCCCTGGCCTTGCAGGGCCCCTCCCGCGTGGCCCCTCCCTGCCCTGGCTCGCTCCCCGTCCCCCCTCGGCCCCCTCTCTGACCTCCCCAGTTTGCTCGCCTTCCTCCCCTCCCCCACCTCCACAGCCCCTCCCCAGGCCTTGGCCCCCCCTTTCCCCTCCCCCATTCTTCACTCTCCCCCCAGGCTCGTGCTCCCCCAGGCTCGCACCCTCCCCAGTCAGCTCCTGTGCGTCCCAGCTCACGCAGCACGCTTTGTCCAGGTGAGGGCGGGGGGTGCCTCCTCTGGAGGACTGGGGCTTCCCTGTGCACACGTGCACAACCGTCCCTCACACACACGTGTACATCCTTCCTCACACACACACATACATTCTGCCCCTTCACGTGTATACATCCTTCCAAAACACACACGTGTACATGCTTACCCCAAACACACGTGTACATCTTCTCCTCACACACACATACATCCTTCCTTCACACACATGTACATCCTTCCCTCACACACACATGTACACTTTCCCTCACACACATGTGTACATCCTTCCCTCACTTACACATGTATATCCTTCCTTCACACACATGTGTACACCCTTCCCTGACACACATGTGTACATCCTTCCCTCACACACACATGTACATCCTTCCCTCACACACATGTACATCCTTCCTTCCACCACATATGTATACCCTTCCCTCACATATGTGTATATCCTTTCCTCACACACATGTACATTTTTCCCTCACACACGTGCATCCTTCCCTCACACACACATATGCATCCTTTCTCCATGCACACATATACTATCCTCCTCCCACACAGACATGTACATCCTGCCCCTGCAGGCATCTGTACAACCTTCCCTTGTACACATATGTACATCCATTCCTCACACACAGCTGTACCATCCTTCCCTCACACACACTGTACATCCTTTCCCTGTTCACATGTGTACCATCCTTCCCTTGTGTGCACATGTACATACTTCCCTTGCACACATGTATACATGTTTCCCTCACAAACACACTTGTAAAAACCTCCCCACACATGGATGTACATCCTTCCCTCATGCACAAGTGTACACCCTTCCTTTGCACACACACATGCACTCTTCCATTGCACACATGTGTACATGCTTCTGTCACATATGCTTTACATCCTTTTGTCACACACATGTGTACATCCTTCCCTCACACACATGTGTACATCCTTCCCTCACACACATGTGTATATCCTTCCCTCACACACACGTAAATCTTTCTCACACACATGTACATCCTCTCCTCACACACATGTACATCCTTCCTTCACACACGTGTATATCCTTCCCTCACACACATGTGTATATCCTTCCCTCACACACACATAAATCCTTCTCACACACATGTACATCCTCTCCTCACACACATGTACATCCTTCCCTCACACACGTGTATATCCTTCCCTCACACACATGTGTATATCCTTCCCTCACACACACATAAATCCTTCTCACACACATGTACATCCTCTCCTCACACACATGTACATCCTTCCCTCACACACATGTACCTCCTTCCCCTACACACATGTACCTATCTCCCTCACACCCATGTCCCATCCTTCCCTCTCACACAGTGTACATCCTCCTCCTGTGCACTCGTGTTTTTCCTTGTCCTTGCACACACGTGTGTACACCCATCCTCACAATCGCAGCCCTGAACTTGGCGCTGTGGCACGTGGGCTGGAGCCAACTGTCTCCTGGGACCCTGGGACGAGGTTCTTGTCCCCAGTTTTTGGCTCCCCCCATAGCTGGAAAGCAGACGCATTGGGACGCTGACACCTTGAAATCCCAGCTGCGCAGGTCAGGGCGTGGGCCCCAGGGCTGGTCCTTAGGCTCTCCAGCACCTACTGCCCGTGGATCCCAAAGGACGAGTGTGGCGGGCAGTGGGTCATCTACAGGGCGCTTCTCCAAGGCCACCCCTTGACCCTCCAGCCATGGACGGGGCCAGAATGCAGACCCTGCATCGGTGGAGCCAAGGCTGGGAGCTGGAATCCGCATTTCCGGGCAGCTCCAGAGGGTTCCTGCCGCAGATCCCACTTATCCCTGCAGGGACCCGGGTCAGCATTGGCAAACACGGCCCCCTCCCTGCTGTGTATCAATAAAACTTTATTGGCACTCTCCATGCCCGTTCACTCACACACAGCCTCTGGGGGCTTCTGTGCCACAGCAGCAGAGTTGACCAGTTGCGACAGGGCTGCAAACGCAAATATTTATCATCTGACCCTTTACGGAAAAGCCGTGCCACTTTGACCTTGACCAACCAGCCTGACAGAGAAGTCCTGGATTAGATGCACATCATGGAGGGAAAAGCCCCAAACCCCACACTCCCCTCCACCTTAGGGACAACCTGGAGCCGGGAGGTGTAGCAGCAAGACTGTGGCTTTTATTAGAGAAAAGAACAGTCTCCCCACGGCACACACAAGAAAATCGTGTGCCTTTGTAACATCACGCAAATGCACGCTACGTGGCTGTACCATGGAACCAGCGCTCGCAAAATAAGCGAGGCATGAAAGGACAAGTGTTACCCAATTCCACTTTGATGAATCCCCATAGGATGCAAATTCTTAGAGACGGGAACCAGTCTGGAGTTTCCGGGCAGGGGAAGGTGTGGCGTCAGTGGCTCTTAGCAGAGTGTGTTTGAGATGGTGAAAGAGTGTTGGTGGTGGACGGTGCTGCTGATTGCACAACACCGTGAGTGTAATTCGTGCCGCTGAAGTGTGCAAATGAGAGTGGTTGACGTGGGAAATTTATTGACGTTGTACATTTATTAGCACAATATGATTTTTTAAAAAGATGTCTTTATTTGTATCCTGCCCCCCATTGTCTACTCTCTGTGTCCATTCACTGTGTGTTCTTCTGTGCCTGCTTGTCTTCTCATTAGGCAGCTCCAGGAATCGATGCTGGGAACTTCCAGAGTGGGAAAGAGACAATTACTCTCTTGTGCCACCTCAATTCCCTGTTCTGCTATGTCTTCTTTTTTTTTCTTAATTTATTTCTCTCCCCTTTCCCCTCACCCCCAGTTGTCTGCTCTCTGTGTCCATTTGCTGTGTGTTCTTCCGTGTCCACTTGCATTCTTGTGTGGCACCAGGAATCTGTGTGTCTTTTTGTTGTGTCATCTTGCTGTATCAGCTCTCCATATGTGCGGCGCCACTCCTGGGCAGGCTGTGCTCTTTTCGTGCTGGGCAGCTCTCGTTACGGGGCGCACTCCTTGCGCGAGGGGCTCCCCTACATGGGGGACACCCCCGCATGGCACGGCACTCCTTGTGCGCATCAGCACTGCGCATGGGCCAGCTCACCACATGGGCCAGGAGACCTGGGTTTGAACCCTGGACCTCCCATGTGGTAGGCGGACGCTCTATCCATTGAGCCATCCCCTTCCCATGCTACGTCTTCTTATTTTCTCTCCCTGTGTCTCTCGTTGCATCATCTCGGTGCACCAGCTCTCCGTGTTGGCCTGCACTCCTGCGTGGGGTGGCGTTCCCGTGTGGGCCAGCACTCTGCGTGGGCCAGCTTGCCCTCACCTGGGTGTCCGACCCTGGACCTCCTATACGATAGACGGAAGCCCAATGGGTCAAGCCACATCCAATTCCCAGCACAACAGAAATTTAAAAACAAGTGGGGGTGAATGGGGACCTCATATTTTTTGAATGTAATATTTTTTAAAAAATGAATATGAGGTCCCATTCAACCCTGCCACCCCCACCCCCCACTCCCCCCACAGCAACACTCTCCCCCATCATCATGACACATCCATTGCACCTGGTAAGTACATCTCTGGGCATCGCTGCACCTCATGGTCAATGGTCCACATCATAGCCCACACTCTCCCACGTTCCATCCACTGGGCCATATTTTTTTAATGTAATATTTTTTAAAAATGAATTAAAAAATTAAAAAAAAACCACAATAACACAGGCTCTAGCAGTAAAAAAAAAAAACAAAAACACTATACTATTTTATTTTTAATAAAAACAGTATTGGGATGAATAACCTTATTTGTAATCACATCACACTTGTATGAGAATATCCGTATAATAAATTCCTAGAAATGAAAAAAAAAAGAATAAATTGAGTAGAATATGGGGAAAAAATAAAATTTTAAAATTTAAAAATTTTAAAAATTTTAAAAAAGGTAAGAATTTAGAAAAATAAATAAAAATAAAAACAAATAGAAAGAACCTCCTCGACCTGTATCTGGGTCGCCACCGCCCAACAACCGCCCCATGGGGATGGAGAAGGACAAGGCGAGGGCCGCGGGGAGAAGCGCCTTTGGGATCTGCGGGGGACCCTCATGGTCGAAGCAGCCACAATGGCCTTTGGGAGCCCAGGGCACGTGACACGGCCAGCTGCGTAAGTTGTGCAAACACAAAAACACAGGCTCTCTGAAACGTGGCAGGAAAGCTTTTTCCTTCTGCAGTAGCCTCTCTCCCTCTGCCACCATGGTGTTTTCTACTTGTCCTCTCATGCCCCTAGGGTACGAGGGCCCCTCAGTGCGTGGGGCTGGGGCCCTCAAAGCCCCCCCACGGGGGTGGTAGCAGTCAGGGTGGGAGTGGGGAGCATGGGGGAGCGGGCAGCCCAGAGCCCGTCCCTGGAGGCAGTGGAGAGCACAGCGGGCAGTGGGAGACTGTGAGCCAGGTTTCAAGCTCTGGGCGCATCTCTCCACCATCCTAATGTACTTCTCTTATGGAAACATATTCAAAAATAAAAGCTTGGTAGGGAAGCAGACTTGGCCCAGTGGTTGGGGCGTCCGTCTACCACATGGGAGGTCCGCGGTTCAAACCCCGGACCTCCTTGACCCGTGTGGAGCTGGCCCACGTGCAGTGCTGATGCGTGCAAGGAGTGCCGTGCCACGCAGGGGTGTCTCCCGCGTAGGGGAACCCCACGCGCAAGGAGTGCGCCCCTTAAGGAGAGCCGCCCAGCATGGAAGAAAGTGCAGCCTGCCCAGGAATGGCGCCGCCCACACGGAGAGCTGACACAGCAAGATGATGCAGCAGAAAGAAACACAGATTCCCGTGCCGCTGACAACAACAGAAGTGGACAAAGAAGAGCACGCAACAAATGGACACAGAGAATAGACAACTGGGGTGGGGGCGGGGCGGGGAAGAGGACAGAAATAAATAAAAATAAAATAAAATCGTCGGGGATGTCAAGATGGCATCCTCAGACCATCCGATCTCAAGAGGGGTGATGGTCAGGCTATTGTGTTAACTCAGCCAGGTAATTGCACCCAGTTATTTGGTCAAGCGAGCACTGGGCTCACTGTAATACAAGGGCATTTCTGGACTTCAGTCACCATTGACTTTACTGCAGTGCTGAATCAGAGATAGCTGGTTATAATGACATCAATCAGGGAGATTGCCATCAGCAGTGAGTGATGCTTAATCCAATCATCAGTTGATTGCCTTAAAAGGGAAAGTGATTCTAACCTTGTGTGAGAATTTCCCAGCTCGTCTTTGGATAGCCAACATCTGCCAGAATTCGTCAAGAACCTTCGTTGGACTTTCATCGGAGCTGCTGGTTGCACCTGCCTGCAGATGGACTCGTGCATCCCCACAGCTGCATGAGAGACTCTGATAAATCTCTTACTGTCAACGGATATCCCTTGTTGATTCTGTTTCCCTGGAGAACCCTGACTATTACAAGGGGGTCCCCCTTCCAAGCCCAGAACCCCGTCAGACGGCCCTGCTCCGACGCCCGCAAAGCCGGGGTCAGCCCCCAGCCCGGCCCCCTTTCCACCACCATCACGACCATTCTTGTGGCATCAAAAGGAAGGAAGCTGATCTGTCTTTGACACTGACCCGCGGGTATCTGTGCTCGTGTGACATCTGGGCACGGGTGGCATTGCTGAAACGGGTCACATCTAATGAACTTAGGCGTACCCATCTGTGCCATTGCCCAGCTGTGTGATCTGAGGCCACTGGCTCAACCTCTCTGAGCCTCTGCAAAACTGGGGCATGCTTGGTCTCATCACCGAATTGGGCAGCTGGTTGGACTGGGACGAGTGAGTCTCCTGATATCTGCATACCTGGCTGGCTGCGATCTCCAAGTCCCACGAAACATTGGTGAGTTCCTCTGTAGACTCCCCGGAGTCCAGAATTTTGGGAGCCGTGGCTCCGTTAGTCCTTCCTCAGCCGATGCGAGCAGCTCCCAGATTTAGCTCTGAGCTTTCCCGCCTCTTCAGTCTGCATTTGGAAAAGATGCAGGCGACCCTGTGTTACTGTCTCCAGATTGTGTCTGATTTAGGGGACACAAGATTGCAGCAGCCACAGAGCAGTAAGCACTTATGGCAACATTGACTCAGAGCAGAATCAGAGTCGCTGAGGAGCACGGGGCGGGGGAAGAGTGGGGGGGGGGAGCCCCTTTCTATCTTCAGGGAATACAGAAGCTGGAGCTCGGGGGCCCTGAAAAGATAAGCAGCAGTTTTGGGGGTTTTGTGTGCACCTGCCAGGTGAGTTCAAACCCGATGGGTGATGCACCCCTTTGCTGAAAGGGCAGATGTTTCCAGGAGAAGCAGAAGGTGGGTTTGTGTGTGTGTGTGTGTTTCACAAGTATGATTATAATAGGGACATAATGAGATGGTGACTTTCTGTCCACAAACGGGCTATAATGAGGCACCTCTTCTCAGCTTCACGCGGGAAGAAGGGAAGGTTTTGCTCGCGGCAGCCTCTGCTCGCCGTGCAATCTCAGAAAGGACCAGCCCAAGCTTGACCTGCTGCTTGTGGGGCGCCTTGCGCTCGTTTCTCACTACGTGAATGAAATAAGATCTCCCCAAGTGACATGGATAATTCCTCAACCCCACGATTGTGCTTGGGTCTCAGAAAAGAGAAAAGATAGTGGGAATTGGGACTGGCTCCTCGTGCAACCCATGGCCAATGTATTTTTGTTTCTGGAATTTTAAAAAAAGGTTTAAAAAAAAAAAAGGCATGGCAGGATATATAATGTCCTGCATCTGTCCCTGCAATATTGTGCCCCTTTTTAAACCTTTTTATTTTTCAAGTTCCAGAAACAAAAATACATTGGCATGGTTTGCACAAGAAACCAGTCCCAAATCGTGGGGTGGAGGAATTATCAAATGAAATGAATGTACCACGCTAATGAAAGAGGTTGTTGATGTGGGAGGAGTGGGGGGTGTGGGGAGTGGGGTATATGGGAACCTCTTATATATTTTTTTCAAGGGATTCTTCATTTTCACTTTAAAGATTTATTTATTTATTTAATTCCCCCCCCCCCTCCCCTGGTTGTCTGTTCTTGGTGTCTATTTGCTGCGTCTTGTTTCTTTGTCCGCTTCTGTTGTCATCAGCGGCACGGGAAGTGTGGGCGGTGCCATTCCTGGGCAGGCTGCTCTTTCTTTTCACGCTGGGCGGCTCTCCTCACGGGCGCACTCCTTGCGCGTGGGGCTCCCCCACGCGGGGGACACCCTTGCGTGGCGCGGCACTCCTTGCGCGCATCAGCACTGCGCATGGCCAGCTCCACACGGGTCAAGGAGGCCCGGGGTTTGAACCGCGGATCTCCCATATGGTAGACGGACGCCCTGACCACTGGGCCAAAGTCCGTTTCCCCATTTTCACTTTATTTTCTTTTTGAAATGTTACATTCAAAAAATATGAGGTCCCCATATACTCCCCACTCCCCTTACCCCCCTCCTCCCACATTAACAACCTCTTAAATTTTTTAACGTAACATTTTGTGTGATGTATGTATCTTTTTAAAAAATGGTGTTTATGTGTGATGAATCTGGACTCAGATGGGATCTCTCTTCATAAGACTTTCATGCTAATGTGCTGGAGGTGCAGTTAGTGTTGGGGTTTAAGATATATTTAGGGGATTTGAATCTCTGGACTGACAATGTGATAGCCAGGTCCTGAGCCTCAACAGACTCCAGCACCTACAATCTGATTTATTGGACTCACCTCACTCAGCTAAGATGGAGTTGAAGAAGGACAACCACCACACCATGGAGCCTAGAGTGATTACAACTGAAAGTGGGAGGATTGCAGCCAGCATCCAGGTGGAATCTGAGCCTCCTCTTGACATAGAGGTGCAATGGACACAACCAATCCAAGGTCCACATAGAAGAGGTGGCATTGGATTGGGAAGGGTGGACATGGTGGCTGATGGGTATGGGGAAAGGCAGGAAGAGATGAGAGGTGGAGGCGTCTTTGGGACATGGAGCTGCCCTGGACGGTGCTTCAGGGGCAATCACTGGACATTGTAAATCCTCACAGAGCGCACTGGATGGAATGGGGGAGAGTATGGGCCGTGATGCGGACCACTGACCATGAGGTGCAGAGGTGCCCAGAGATGTACTTACCAAGTGCAATGGATGTGTCATGATGATGGGAATGAGTGTTGCTGGGGGGGGGAGAGGTGGGGTGGGGGGTGGGGTTGAATGGGACCTCATATATATATTTTTAATGTAATATTATTACAAAGTCAATAAAATAAAAAAAAATTTTAAAAAAAGGTAATAAAAATGCTTGAATGAAACATGATGAAAACAATAAATGGTTAAATTATTAAAAAATAAAACAAGAGAGTGCATGAACTCCAATTTGGATGATCGTAGCCACAGCTTGCCAACGACTTCCCTTGGTTTCCTTCCGCGTGGCGCTTTAGAGGAAAGAAAACTCGGACAGATTTGAAATTCTGGCTGCTGTAACCAACTGCCACAAGTATAGTGGTTTAAAGCAACACAAACGTTACCATCTTCGGGTCCAAGTAATACGTATCATCTTCGGGTCTGAGTAAAACGTGTCTCCAGGCTGACATGCCTCCGGTCGGTTCAGGGAGATCGTCTTCTCGCCTTGTCCACTGCCTGGAGCCGCCCCGCATTCCCTGGTCATGGCCCCTCCTCTGCCTTCAAGGCCAGCGGCGAGGCATCTTCCGGTCCCCCTTGTTGTCCTGCTGCTGATCCGCTGATCTGGGCGAAGCTCCTGGAGTCTCCTGAACGCGGGGCGATGCACGCTCATCGTGCCACACGAGTTGCACCTGCTTTCTGGGAAGGTGCTGCATCCCCTCTGGGCGACTCCCACCGCCCCCACCCCTTTAGGTCCACCCTGCCCTGGGGCCCCGGGCACCGAACCTGCGCCAACGACTTCAGCCTGCCAGGCTTGCCCTCTGGATTCTCACAGCATTCCTCCCGGGAGACCCAAAGGGCGAGAGATGAGCCGGGCTCCGTTTACTCCACAGCTCGCTCCGTGGCGAGCCACGGGTGTTCTCTGGGCTCCGTGGAGGCGGCACATTTGCGCCTGGAGGCCTATCGCTGGCGATGCTGCTATGTCCAGAACGCCGCCCCGTTGTCCCTACGTTCCCCTCACCCACCCACACCTTGTGTAAACGCCTCTCCAAACACCAGTTTTGAGTGTGCCATCTCTTTGCTTCCACCACGTGATACCCTGACTGCCGAAAGTGCTGCAGGGAGCGAGCTGTACGATGCCAGGAGACACGGCGTCCTACTCGGTAAATTAAATTTCCTTAAGTGGAGGTCCCCCGCCTGTGAGGGCGTGCGCCCACCCCTCTTCCTCTGCGTGGCAAGCGGGTCTTCTCACCCTCCCCGCCAACACACATGGCCAAATCAGAAGTCCCACCCCTGCCCTGCTTCCCATTTCCAATCTCACCCCACCCTCCAGGCCCAGCACAACTCCCCAGCGCCACACAGACCCCTCCTCCACTCCCCCAATTAGAAACCCTTTTCCTTCCCTTTTTATTTTAAATTTATTTTTTATTTGTTGCTCTCCCCCCGCCCTCCGTTGTCTGCTCTCTGTGTCCATTTGCTGTGTGTTCTCCTGTGTCCGCTTCTATTCTTGTCAGCAGCACTGGGAATCTGTGTCTCTCTTTCCCACCCCCGTTTTATTATTTATTTATTTATTATGTTTTACACTTATTTTATTAATGATAATAGACCACAAAGAATGTTTACATTAAAAAACATTTTTAAAAACATAAGAGGTTCCCATGTATCCCACTCCCCACCCCCCACCCCATCATTTTCGTAAAATTGTACTTTTTTGAAGATAGATACATCACAAAAAAAAGTTACACTAAAAATATATAAGAGGTTCCCATATTCCCCCCACCCCACTCCTCCCACACCAACAACATCCCCCATCATTGGGGCACACTCATCGCACTCGGCGAACACATTTTGGAGCACTGCTGCACTACACAGATAATAGTTTACCCTGTAGTTCTCACTCTCCCCTAGTCCATTCAGGAGGTTAAGGCAGGATATGTAAAATGTGTCTCTTTTTGTTGCGTCATCTTGCTACGTCGGCTCTCTGTGTGTGCGGCGCCATTCCTGGGCAGCCTGCACTTTTTTCACATGGGGCGGCTCTCCTTACGGGGCGTACTCCTTGCGCGTGGGGCTCCCCTACGCGGGAGACACTCCTGCATGGCAGGGCATGCTTCCTGCACATCAGCACTGCGCACAGACCAGCTCATTGCACGGGTCAGGAGGTCCTGGGTTTGAACCCTGGACCTCCCACATGGTAGGCGGATGCACTATCTGTTGAGTCAAATCCACTTCCCTCCCTTCCCTTTTTTCTGCTTTCTCAGGGTCTACAGTTTCTATGTCAGTGTCGAGCCTCCCTCCCTAGAAAGCTGCTTCATCCTCATCTTTGTATCGGCAACGATTTCCAGTGCAAATCATGGTACGTAATAGGTCATCAGCGTATATTTCTTACCTGACACTTACTGCCTGTTTAGCTTGGTTTACCATGATCCAGTTCACTTCAAAAGATTTTATACAACATTCCCAGCTGCCTTCTCCATATATTTGTCCTTGTAATTTCTCTGCGGGATGAGCAAGGGGAGGCTCAGAGAAACCAAGACTTGTACAGGGTCATAGAGATAAGAGTCCTGTAATCTCCTGTCACTGCAAATACAACCATGAGAACCCAAACCACTGGCCGTGGCCACTCACCGTGGCCTCCTAAATCATTCGTGGTGACGTGGTAACCAAGTCCGGTGATATCTGCTCCACCAAGACAGCTCAGGCTCATGTACTCCACTGTCAACCAAATCCACGTGCTGAGTGGACAGCGAGCCTCATTTCCCTAAAACCTATAAAATGCCACCTGCTGAGGGCATGCCTTCACAACGACTTCGAGCAGATCCGCACCCACTTGCAAAGGCAAGCTCCTCGTACCCTGAAGGCTGTGAATTCAGCAATCCCGAGAAGATGCATCCGAGGCTTAAAGGGCCACTTCTGCTAAAATTGAAGCCTCCTTCCATCATCACCAAAGGAAAGGGGCATATTTTAAAACAAAAACAAGGGGAAGAAAAGCTACTGAGGTGCCCAGCACTCTTGACCCAATGAATGAATGTCCTTCTCTGTCAGCTCAACTGCTCAAAATTGTTGGCATGCAAGATGTAACGCATGACAGTTCACGAGCGAGACAATCGGACCCCACACCCACTCTGGCTGGAGCAAGGAGATGCAAGATGCAACTGCATGACAATTCACATGCGAGACAAGCGGGCACCACATTCCCACTTTGGCTGGAGCAAGGAGATGCAAGATGTAACTGCATGACAATTCATGTGTGAGACAAGCAGGCCCCACACTCACTCTCGCTGGAGCAAGGAGATGCAAGATGTAACTGCATGACACTTCACGTGCAAGACAAGCAGGTCCCACACTCCCACTCTCGCTGGAGCAAGGAGATGCAAGATGTAACTGCATGACAATCCACGTGCGAGACAAGTGGGCCCCACACTCCCACTCTCGCTGGAGCAAGGAGATGCAAGATGTAACTGCATGACACTTCACGTGCGAGGCAAGCGGGTCCCACACTCCCACTCTCGCTGGCGCAAGGAGATGCAAGATGCAACTGCATGACAATTCACATGCGAGACAAACAGGCCCCACACTCCCACTCTTGCTGGAGCAAGGAGAGGTCACCTCAGCTAGATGGTTTCATTCCTCGAGAAAACAGTGAGATATAAACAGCCAGATGTTAAACTGCTTCCATTGAACTCTGCCTAGTGGGCCTTTGACCTCTGAGGTCAGTTCACAGGGCAGTTACACACACAAACACACACGTACAGACAAACACACTTTATAACTACAGACAAATGGCAGGAGGACCTTGAAGTAACAGCATTTCTTAGGGTGAAAGGCTGTGTCTCCCTCCAAAGTCTCCAGGCACCACCAACTCCGGTGTGGTCAGTCCCCTAAATCCAATAGCCTAATGTTCCACACAAGTCTTCTGAGATGTGCTATTGCATCCATTACAGCATTAAAGTGGGGTGGAATGATTCTTTGCCAACAGAATCCATCAGAACCAGCAGAGTTCCAAATCCTCACTCTCTCCAGCTCACATTTTCAACCCACCACGTCCTTTCCTTCCAGCACCTGGGAGAGAAGCTCACGTCAGAATTCTGCTCGGTATATTTCCAATTATTGAGATGTTGCTCATACATGACTAACCAGACAGAGAGACTTTGTACTCCCAAAATAACTGCTTTGCCCCAGACCTAGCTTGGACACATAAATGGTGGGATTCACTCAATCTGCTGCTGATATCTGAGAGAGAAACAAAAGCCTGCTCTTCTCTGACCTAAAAGAGGCAGATTGTTCAGGGAGGATGGCAGAGAATAGCAGGCACCTGTGTTTGGAGGAAAACCTGAGAAGGGCCCAGGAATCTCCCCCAAAAGGAGGAAGGGACACTGCATTTGCTCAAGAAGAGACTTTAAGTTCATGGGCTCCAAAACGAAACTATCTCAGCTCTTTGCAAACAAGCGTACAGTAGAAAATCTGATCCCTCCTTACATTGAGAAGTCCATTCAAGAATTTTTGGAACGAGGGCAGGGTGGGTGGATTTGGTGAACTGTGAGCATCTGAGCTGGCACAACCTGGCTTCTAAGGAACTGTTGGGGGGGGCTATTGTTAGAAAGAATGTTCTTCACCAAGACGCACTCGTCTGACACAACAAGAAGTGCCATCTTTTCTTTGTCATCTTCACCTGGAGGCTAGTCTCAGAAGAGAACCTCTTTTTTTTTTTTTTTTAATTGTCGTTTTTTTAAGATACAGAGATCACAAAAACTGTTACATTAGAAAGTACAAGAGGTTCCCATATACCCCACACCCCACCCCACTCCTCCCACATCAACAACCTCTTTCATCACTGTGGCACATTCATTGCTTTTGGTGAATGCATTTTGGAGCACTGCTGCACTGCATGGGTTACGGTTTACATTGTAGTTGACACTCTCCCCCAGTCCATTCAGTGGGTTTTGGCAGGATATAGAATGTCCAGCATCTGTCCGTGCAATATAATTCAAGACAACCCCAAGTCCCAAAAATGTCACCATATCACACTTCTTCCCTCTCCCTGCCCTCAGCAACTCCCATGGCCTCTGTCTCCACATCAATTATACAATTTCTTCCATTGCTAGATTCATAATAATTCTATAGTAGAATACCAGTAAGTCCACTCTAATCCATATTTTATTCCTCCATCCTGTGGACCCTGGGATGGTGATGTCCACTCCACCTCTAAATCGAGAGGGCACTTAGATCCTACATGGCTGATGGGTGCAATTCTCCTGCTTGCAGTTGTAGACTCTCTCAGTTCCCTGGTGTGGTGGTTGACCATCTTCACCTCCTTATTAGTTGGCCATGGAAAGTCCAATGAACTAGAGAGTGGGAGTTGCAACTCTGCTGAGGCTCAGGGCCCAGCTGGCACATGGCCAGTCCAGAGATTCAAGTCTCCTGAGTATACATCAACCCCAATGCAAACCACAGGTTCAGTAAAAGCAATGGAAGAGGCATGAGTAGAAAGGTCACATCTGAGTCCAACTCCATCTCACTCAGGAGCACAAACTCCAAAGTAGGGTCCACTGGCAAGGCACTGAACTCCAGAGCCATCCACCATGACCATTGGACCTGGGTGTCTCTGTAGCCCTCAGGAGCTCCAGTACCTGGAGTTGTATCTACTTGAGCTGTCTCTGGGATCCTGCTGAGATGTGTGTAAGCACGATCCCTCTGATGATCTCCCAACTCATTTTGAAGTCTCTTAGCCATATAAACTCATTTGTCTTTGCCATTTCTCCCTTTTATTCAAGGTGTTTTTCTAGTTGCATCACCAGCTGGTGATTGGTAGTAACCCCTCAGTTCCAGGGAGGTTCATCCATGGGAGTCATGTCCCAGGCTGGGGCAATGTAATTCATTTACATGCTGAGTTTGGCTTGGAGAGTGGCTGTGACGGCTTGCTCGGTCGGTAGAGGTGGGGTCTGGCTGCGGACGAGGGGTCGGTCCAGCTCTGGACGAGGGGTCAGTCCCACTTGGGACGAGGGGTCGGTCCGGCAGCAGACGAGGGATCGGTCTCACAAGGGGTTGCGCGGTTCGGCTGACGGGGTCGCCCGGCGAAGCCGGCGATGAAGGGGTCGCCCGGAGAAGCAGGCGACGAAGGGGTCGCCCGGAGAAGCAGGCGACAAACTGGGGACAAGGGAGGCCAGGCCCTTGTCGGGGGCTCTCAGGACTGGAGGGCGCACGGCAGAAGAACTACCGCGGAGACAAGGTAAACACGCAAGTCCACTTTACTGAGGGAGAGGCAACAGTTTTATAGGGGCTGGGGAAGGCTGATTGGTCGAAGCCACGCCCTGTTCTGATTGGTTGCCAGCGAAAGGTCAGTGGGCGGTACTGGACGGGGGAGGGGTGGTGGTTAGGGATTGGCTGTCGCTGTTGCTGGGGGAAGGGGCAGGGTTTAGGGATTGGTGGCTGCTGTTGCTGGGGTGGAGGGCAGACTTGAGTTTCCCGCCCACGCCTGGCTGTTGCTGCTGTCGGGGGAAGGGAAAAGGGCGGGCTGGATTTTTCCGCCCACACCTGGCTGTTGCTGCTGTCGGGGGAGGGGAAAAGGGCGGGCTGGATTTTTCCGCCCACACCTGGCTGTTGCTGCTGTCGGGGGAGGGGAAAAGGGCAGACTGGAATTTTCTGCCCTGCGCCTGCGCAGGGAGAAGGAAGAAGAAGGGTGCCGCCCCACAAGGCATCGGGTGGCGCCATCTGGGAGGAGGGGCGGCCGCGGAAGCATGGCTGCCGAGAAGGGGAGACCCGAGGGCACTCTGCGCCCATGCCGAGCTTCCTTCAGGGGTGGCGGTGGGCCCGACCAACCACCCTATTATGGGGGCAGCGGAATTAGGCCTACCGCGGCCGCTCCCCTGCCAGGCCAGCAAACCACACTTCAGCCCGAGGGGTGACCGCAAGTGGCCACATTTGAGCAACACAAAGGCTCTCAGGAGGTAACTCTTAGGCACCCTGCAGCTCTAGGCCTAGTTCATATTTCAGGCACACAGGCTCATAAGTATAGTCATCAGTATGAAGGGCTCATCTTTGGACCATCCTTCTTCACTGATCTTTGCCCTTGTACTGGGGGATTGTTTCTGTTCCATTGGGGAATGTGACAGAGCTCCCCTAGCTAGGAACTCAGCACTCCCTCAGTTGTCGTTTGTAACACTAAGTACTGACAATACCAACGAATATCCACACATTTTTATATACCCTCTATACATGCCCTGGAGAACTCTCTCCTAACTATGTGTTCCCTATCAATAACACACACACCTGTGCCCCTCTGTGGTCCAAAACTTCTTCAAAAATGAAGCCTAATATAGTGCCAAACTGAATTAGTAGGAAAATGAAATAGCAATGGTAAGTTTAAAGATTAGAATCATTTTTTAAAGAAAGGAATTGTGTGCACTTATACCCTGGAGTAGTCTCTGAATCAATACAAGTGGAAATGCATTGGTTTGAAAATCCAAGGGGAGTTGACCAGAGCAAGACGTTACTATTTCTGACAATGAGTCAAATATTTGGGGGACCCCAGACATGCCTGGGACAGCCCTCCTCTGACTATCACATTCGGTCACCCTCCCCACGTGAAAATCTTATCTCCCTCTACATTGGATATTTGAGACGTAAGCCTCGTGATGGGCTTTATTTTAACCAGAGTGGGCCGGGAATTTATTGGATTCAGATGGAATGCAGAGCGAGGATAATGGCCCCATAGAAAACCCAACGGGTCCTGGGGAGACTCCGAGGACAGGGATAATAAACATCTCTGGATTCACTTAGCTGGAATTGTTGACATGCCTGATTAACTATTATTCAAATACTTTACATACCACCCAAGTTCAAACACTCCACGTTGTTTCCAGAGGATACCCAGGGAGCAGGTTTTGTCTTCTTGCTTCTCACAAGCCACCGAGTCCCTGTGGCACCCTCCCCTGTCTGGTAGCCCCCATATTATGTGAGCGACTCACAATGGGAAAGTGTTTCGAGAATGCACACAGCAGTACACAACCCCGAAGTATTATTTATTATCTCAGTAAGAAAAATAAGCCGGCCCAGCCCCAAGGACTGGGTTCAGCCGAAATCAGAGCTTGCAAGTTTGGCTTTGTTCACGGGAGGCAGTGAAGGAGTTACAGAATCGTCCTTTCGGATTTTCTTTTTAGGGCAAACAGAGCCCTTTTTAATCATGGGCTGTCTTCCGGTATTAGAAGCAGTTCATCGTGCCCGACTTCCAACGCAATGAAGCCTTCGCCTCCCAACGGCCACGGAGAGGGCAGAGCAGGTAGCGGGCTTTTGTTTTGCTCTCGTTGGCTGCCTGACCACCACCCGGTGGCTCCAAGAGAAGCAAAGGGGGTGGAAGATTAGCTCACCAGCCTTTTGGCCAGACCTGCTCCCTTTTGGAAAATGAGTTTTGCGCGTTGTGAGTGGCCAGGCTCCTGCCCAGAGCCATCTTTGCGAGGAGATCTTTTAATTACCCCTTTCCCCCAGTGACCGTTTGCACCGCTGGAGCTGTGGTTCTGGACATTAGCAGTTGAATAGGAAACCTTCATACTGTATATCATTTCAATCTTTCATGTTTAAGTAAGCCAGATGGCTTATTATCACAAGCTCTGCCTCTAAAAAGCCCCAACTTTCCATCAGAGGATTTGTAAGATGATGGTTTAAAAAAAATAAAGGAAGGGAAATGCGCTGCATCACACACAAAAACCTGAATTTTAATTGCACATCATAGTTTGGCAGTAATTTCCCCTTAATTACCATTCCCCCTAAATGAATAGGTGGATTAGACGGATAACTAAAATGGCATTGAAAATTCCCAGAAACGAGATTTGTTTTTAAAATATGGAATAACTAAGTAAAGTTGTCAGTTGCTTGCGTGCCAAACTCGGCGCTTTCGTGATTTCTCTGAGCTCCAAGCCTCCCTGGCTGGCCCCGGGAGCTCGGACATTTTTTAACTTCTTGCCATTATTCCTTGGCAGTTCCTGACTTTATTTGTTAGACCTTGCAGCCATAAGCTTATTTCAAATGAGAATTATTCCTTTGGCAATCATTAGAATGATTACTATGGGACTTTAGAAGGGATTTTGTGAAAAAGTCACATTTATATTTGTGCAGCTTTGGAATGGGCATTTCCCAAATACCCAAAGTAACCCAGAAACGATGGCTCTTTCTCATCCTTTCTTTTCCACATCGTGCTTGGTCTTGTCTACATTCCTTACGAAATACACATCTGACCCTTGAAAATGTTATTAAAAGTTATTTATGGACACATGAGCGTTCAGTAGTGGGTAGTGGCACGGACCTCCCACCGTGAATTCTAGAGGGACTTGAACTTGTGCCAGCAAAATAATTTGGTTGCCCGGGTTGGTGAGGATGGGAAGAAATTGCAACCCGAGTAACTTGTGGGCGGTCAAGTAAAATGGGCCGGCTGCAGAATAGAAAACAGCTTGGCGGGTCCTCAAAAAGTTAAACATATGGGGTCCGCTGCTGGGGTCCATATCCCAAAGACCGGACAGCAGGGACCGGAGCAGAACCTTGAGTCTACACCACCTTGGGTCTACACCACCTGGCCAAGATGGCGGCCAACTCAACATTCCCACATTCCCAGCCAGACTGCTTCCCAGGGCTATGTCCCAAAGAGTCACCAAAGACACCTCCGGCACCAGGTGTGCTGAGCCAGACACCCTATTCCCCCTGCCCTGATCCTCCTGCACACCTGTCACCAATGGGCAGCCCCTCCCTCCCCAACCACAGCCCTCCCTGCTCCTTCTCCAACCAGCCACTGTGTCCTAATAAGCCCAGAGGTGTCCCCGACGTGCTCCCCTCCTCGCCACCCCATTCTGCCACGTGGGCCAGCATGTGCGTGAGTCGCTGTGTGTGTGCGACTGTGCATGTGTGCTGACATGTGATTGTGCAAGTGTGCATGAGTGTTTGTTGTGTGCAAGTATGTGCATGGCTGTGAGTGCATGCTTGTGCATGAACATAGGTGTGTGCACTCGTGTGTGCAGGTATGAGAGTGCACATGTGTGTGCACACTTGTGTGCCTTGTGTGAGTATGTGCGAGTGTGCATGCAAGTCTGCACATGTGCTGATGTGTATGGGAGTGTATGATTTTGCAGGTGCGTGTGTGTGCACACACGTGAGTGTGGGAATGTTTGCATGTGGCTTGTGATGCATGTGCACCCTGCATGTGTTTGCATATGTGTATGTGTACACATGTGTGCAAACATGTTTCTCTTCAAGTGTGCACGTGCATCTGTGTGTCTGCATGTGTGCAGGTGTGTGGTTGTATTGCTTGGCATGTGTGCACCCAGGTGTGAGTGTGCGTGCCTGCTAGTGCACTACTTCCTGTGCACAAGGAGCACTCTGTCCACACAGCCCAGCACCACTGCTGTGCCGCCCCCTCCCTCTGCGAGTGCTCACTTCCCTTCCCTGCCCTGGACGAGCCGTGGGGTCAAAGAGAAGGAAGACCAAAGCATCAGCCCATCCTCAACGGCCCATCAGTCCAGCTCCCCCGCCCCTTCTCACACCTGCCTGCCCCTTCTCTCACGTGCCCGCTCCCTCGTGCATCCTGCCCCACTCAGGACCGACTCCGGAGGCTTCCGCTGCTCTCAAGGCACCTGCCTCTGGCATCAAGCCAGGACACGTCCAGTGGAGCCCCCTGCCCAGCGATGGACTCCGGGTGAGTGATGAACGGGACGTGGCATCTGCACGGCCAGAGAGCTTACGGGGAGGAGTCCAGGACAGAGGCAGGTGCACCAGGCAGGTGCAGCCAGGGTTTCAGTTTCCCCACCACTCAAGCCAACACCAGGAAATGGGGACGTGTTGGCTCACCATTCTGAGCTGGGGACGTGTCACATCAAGGCAGTGTTTTCTCCCCAAGGACCGCGGCTGGCTGCAGCTGCCTTCTGTCCCAGCCCATCCTCTGGCAGTGCCTGTGGTGGCAGCTCTGGCCTGTCCCTTCTCCTCTGGGTGCCTCGAAGCTTACCCTCTGGCTGCTCCCTCATGCCTCTCTCCCTGTCTGAGCTTCATTCTGCTTCCAGAGGCTCCGGGAATAGGGTTAAGATGCACCCCATGGGGCTGGATGCACCTGCCTGGAGTGGCCTCATCAGGAGGTCCTCCTTGCAACGGGAACACCCAAGGGGATAGGTGAAGCTTAAGAGCGTGTTGTCCTGGGGTCCACTCCCTCCGGCCCTGCTCCCCCACTTCAGAACCCTCCAGTTTGGCCCCGAGGGCCCACATTACATCCACTGGGCCATGATGGCCCCTCCTGCTTCACCCAGGATTTGGCACATCGCTCTTTAATTTTAATTATTGTGGAAATCACATCTCCGGTCCCAGCTAACGGACCATCAACTCCCTGCACACAATTAGGGAGATTTTCCCTCTTTTTTGTTCTTTTTGCATTTTTTTTGCATTCTTTTGTTTTTGCTATAAAGATGCCGGAGTCTTACTGCGCCTTTCTCCTTTTCACACCAAAGATAACCTCAAGGTTTGTGCACTGCGGCGGCTTGCTCGGTCGGTAGAGGTGGGGTCTGGCTGCGGACGAGGGGTCGGTCCAGCTCTGGACGAGGGGTCGGTCCCGCTTGGGACGAGGGGTCGGTCCCACTTGGGACGAGGGGTCAGTCCGGCAGCAGACGAGGGATCGGTCTCACAAGGGGTTGCGCGGTTCGGCTGACGGGGTCGCCCGGCGAAGCCGGCGACGAAGGGGTCGCCCGGAGAAGCAGGCGACGAACTGGGGACAAGGGAGGCCAGGCCCTTGTCAGGGGCTCTCAGGACTGGAGGGCGCACGGCAGAAGAACTACCGCGGAGACAAGGTAAACACACAAGTCCACTTTACTGAGGGAGAGGCAACAGTTTTATAGGGGCTGGGGAAGGCTGATTGGTCGAAGCCACGCCCTGTTCTGATTGGTTGCCGGCGAAAGGTCAGTGGGTGGTACTGGACGGGGGAGGGGTGGTGGTTAGGGATTGGCTGTCGCTGTTGCTGGGGGAAGGGGCAGGGTTTAGGGATTGGTGGCTGCTGTTGCTGGGGTGGAGGGCAGACTTGAGTTTCCCGCCCACACCTGGCTGTTGCTGCTGTCGGGGGAGGGGAAAAGGGCAGACTGGAATTTTCTGCCCTGCGCCTGCGCAGGGAGAAGGAAGAAGAAGGGTGCCGCCCCACAAGGCATCGTGTGGCGCCATCCGGGAGGAGGGGCGGCCGCGGAAGCATGGCTGCTGAGAAGGGGAGACCAGAGGGCACTCTGCGCCCATGCCGAGCTCCCTTCAGGGGTGGCGGTGGGCCCGACCAACCACCCTATTATGGGGGCAGCGGAATTAGGCCTACCACGGCTGCTCCCCCGCCAGGCCAGCAAACCACACTTCAGCCCGAGGGGTGACCGCAGTGCACGAGCTTCCTGAATTGTTCCACACGCTGAGAAGAAAAACCCCAGGGCTGGATCCTCTTCATCCCCTTGACAGTTCTATTTGGGAGCCAGGCAGGGCCACACACACACATGTAAGTGTGTGCATCTTTGTGCATGTGTGTGACTGAGCAAATATGGGGGCGTGCCCATGTGGCTGTATGTGCATGCACTCACATGTGTATCCACATCCGTGTGCTTGTATGTGCATGTGGGCACATGTTTCTGCCTCTATGCATGCATATTCATGTGTATATGTGCATATCTATACACACATGTGCATACACGAGTGTTGTGTATTAGCGCACTTGTGATGTATGTATGGATGCACATTGTGTGTATTTATGATTTGACTCTGTAACTTTGAGTATGAGTGTGTGCTTGTGTTTGCATGTTTGTGCATGTGTGTATGTTAGAGTGTGAACAATGAGTGACTGTGTGTACATGTGTGGGCATAAATTATGGTTTCACATGTACATTTATGTGTGGCCATGCCCCTGTGTCTGTGTATGAGTGCGTATCTACACACATATGACTGTGTGTGTACATGTATGCATGTGTGCAGATTGTGTGGGTCTGTGTGTGAAGGTGCATGTTTGAATGTGTGCATTTACTTGCATGCATACACAGGTATGCCTGTATGTTTGCATGCCCTGCAGGTGCATGTGTTTCCCTTTGCACATGCACATGGGTATGTGCACAAGTGTGTGTATGTGCTTGTATGTGCACTTGTGCCTCTATGTGTGCATGTGTGTGCTTGCATGCATATACAAGTGTCTGACTGTGTGGGTGGGTGCTTATGTGTACTTTTACTTCTATGTGTGCATGTGTGTGCTTGCATGCATATACAAATGTGTGTGACTGTGAGTTTGTGTGTATTTCTGCCTGTATGTGCACTTTTGTGTCTATGTGTGCATAAATGTGCTTGCATGCATATACAAGTGTGTGTGTGACTGTGTGCTTGTGCCTGTATGTGCACTTTAGTGTCTATGTGTGCATAAGTGCTTGCATGCATATGCAAGTGTGTGTGTTTGCATGCCCTGCAGGTGCATGTGTGTTGCTCTGTGCACAAGCATATGGATATGTGCACAAATGTTTGGTGTGGCTGAGTATTTGTGTGTTTGTGTCTGTATGTGCCCTTTTGTATCTCTGTGTGCATAAGTGTGCTTACATGCATATACAAGTATGTGTGTGTCTGCATGCCCTGCAGGTGCATGTGTGTGTTCAGCTCATGTGCATTTGGATATGTGCACAAATGTTTGTGTGGCTGAGTGTTTGTGTGTTTGTGTCCGTGTGTGCACTTTTGTGTCTATGTGTGCATGTGTGTTTTGCACGGTTGCACTCTCCTTAGTGCCTGCCTAGGTTTTAGTCTGTGTGTGACAGTGGCCCCTTGCTCTGCCCTCTTTCCTTTCCTTCCACCGTCGTCCTCTTCTCCCCACCTCCCACCCCCGACAGACCAGACCAACCCCCAGCCCCTACTGCTGCCCCCCACACACACTCTCTCTGCCCCTCATGCTCAGGCACAGCCAACTCCGTCTCAGTTATTAGGGGTCCCGTAAAAAGCCTGGCTGCCCGCCACTTCTTCCTGGAGCCCGTGAAAGCACCCCTATAAATCCTGCCTCGTTTCTTCAGTCAGCGATGAAGCTTCCACCCGAGACAATCACCGCTCTGAAGGCAGCCCCACCTGCCCCGCTCCCATGGGACCGGCCTGCCAGGTACCTGGACAAGACCCCTCCCCAACCCCTACCCGGACCCCTGAGCAGGAGGCAGCCATCTGTCACCACCCACCCCCTCCTTCCTTGGACACCGTCTAACCGACCTCACCGGGAAGAAAGATTTCCACCTGCCGGATACACCTTCCACCTGGCGGCCAGAGGGAGAGAGCGAGGCTGGGAGGTACTGGGAAAAGACACGCACTTCCTCTCCCTTTCCTGAAACCCTGCCCGGCTGCCCTGTGAACAAATTCTAGCAGAGGGTGAAATGCCGCCTGGAGCAGAAAAGAGCTCATCAGGTGAGGCCAGTCTACTACGGAGCTATTGTGATGGAAGAAATTGTAGCATTGATGTGGAGAAAGTGGCCACGGTACCCTCTGGTGGTAGGGAGAGCGAAGAATGTGAAATGTGATTGGACTGGAAGCTGCCGGTCACACATCTGAGAGCCTCATGTTCATTCTGATTTTGTGGGGATCACCTGTGCTCCTCTATTGGGAAAGATGACAAGTGTTCATATAACCGGCCATATGGACCTGAATAGGTACCCATCTGAGGGATGAAAACAGGTTGTAATGAGGATGTCTTTGTGCAGGGCCAAAGCATGCACACACACCACGCTTGTATCAGTAAGCTACTGCTGCGTAACAAACCATCCCAGACTGTAGATGCTTGAGGTGACAACAATTTATTTAGCGCAGCATTGTTTGGGCTGGATGCAGATGGGCGGTGCTTTTGATTTGGTTGTGTTCCCCTCTGCTCCTCTATTAGATACCAGGTCAGCCAGCCCCTAGCTGCCTGCCACTGGGAGACCAAACGCTCACACGGGCGCCCCAGCTCATCCGTGCTCTGTATTCCTGTTTGCCCTCGTTGACTTCTGGGCAGATGATGCCAAGCTCCACCACCCCTACTTCTCCTTCCTTCCCTGACCCACCAAGCTCTCCCTGACCCACCAAGCTCTCCCTCACCCCTCCCAGCCCCCAGCCCTCCAACATCTAGACCAGTGATTCTCAACCGGGGCCCCACGTTCCACCCACTCTGGGCATTGGAGAGTGCGAGGCTGGATTTCTCTCCCGCTTGTGCCAGACCACCTGCCAGAGCACCTAGAAACATGGGCTACAACTTTAATGGAAATGGTAGTTGCTGAGGGCAGGGAGAGGGAAGAAGAGATGAGATGTGGGGCTATTTTCGGGATTTGGAGTTGTCCTGAATGATATTGCGGGGACAGATGCTGGACATGGTATGTCCTGCCATAACCCACTGAATGGATGGGGGGAGAGTGTAAACTACAGTGTAAACTATAATCCATGTGGTGCAGCAGTGCTCCAAGTTGTATTCACCAAATGCAATGAATGTGCCATGATGATGAAAGAGGTTGTTGATGTGGGAGGAGTGGGGGGGTGGGTGGAGAGTGGGGTATGTGGGAAGCTCATAATTTTTACTGTAACATGAAGAAAAAATAACAAGAGATTGTATAATCAGAAAAAAGAAAAGAAAAGAAAATGCATGGAGTGTAAGGTCTTGAGATGGGGAGATTTTTCTGGATTATCAGATGAGGCTCGAAATGCAGTGACAAATGTCCTGGAAAGAAGGGAGGGAGGGTGGTCTGACACAGAGGAGAAGCGGATATGAAGACAGAGAGAGTCAAAGATGGTGGCCTCGACCACTGGAGCGGCAGCGCCGCGACAAAAGCAGCCCCAGCCTAGAAGGAATGGGAGGAGCCTGTTGAGGGAGGAAGGCTCTGCCCACATCTTTTATTTCCTTTTTTATTATCTTATTTTTTAAAAAATACATAAATCACACAAAACATTACGTTAAAAAATATAAGAGGTTCCCACATACCCCACCCCCCACCCCACCCCACTCTTCACACATCAACAACCTCTTTCATCATCGTGGCATATTTACTGCATTTGGTGAATACATGTTGGAGCTCTGCTGCACCGCATGGAGTATAGTTTACATTGTAGTTGACACTCTCCCCAAGTCCATTCAGTGGATTATGGCAGGATATACAATGTCCAGCATCTGTCCCTGCAATATCATTCAGGGCAAATGCAAGTCCCAAAAATGCCCCCACATCTCATCTCTTCTTCCCTCTCCCTGCCCTCAGCAACTCCTGTAGCCACTGTCTCCACATCAATGATATAATTTCATCCATTGCTAGATAATTCTATAGTAGAATACCTATAAGTCCACTCTAGTCCATATTCTATTCCTCCATCCTGAGACTCCTGGGATGGTGATGTCCACTCTACCTTTAAAACTTTATTTTGGATTTCTTGCCTTCAGAACTGGGAGACAATAAATGTGGTGCTTTAAGCTACCAAGTTTGCGGTAATTTGTTACAGCAGTAATAGGAAACAGATACAGCTTTCTACAAATAAAAAATCAGATTAATTTTAAAAGAGGGAGCTTTTCAGAGCACTGCCAGAGCTGCCTCCTGCTCTGCTGCGGTCACAGACTGACTACAAAAAATGTCCATCTCCCTATTCCTATGCACTTTGCAAAGTGACCTGGCAACTTCCCCACCAAATTACAGAGTTTATTTTCCAAGCCCTTGAGTTGATTGGAACCATGTGACCAGCTTTGGCCAATAGATGCAGCTGACCTGCATGGGTGAGGATTTCAAGTCAGGGCTCAAGTGCCTTGAGCACTTCCTCTCCCTTTCCTGAAACCCTGCCCAGCTGCCCTGTGAACTAATTCTGGCAGAGGAAGAAATGCCACCTGGAGCAGAGATGAGCTGACCAGCTGAGGCCAGTATGAACCAGCCAGCCCCTAGCTGACCTGGTATCTAATAGAGGAGCAGAGGGGAACACAGCCAAATCAAAAGCACTGCCCATCTGCATCCAGCCCAAACTGCCAGCCCACATAATGCTGCGCTAAATAAATTGTTTGTCATCTCAAGCATCCACAGTCTGGGATAGTTTGTTATGCAGCAATAGCTTACTGATACAAGTGTGGTGTGTGTACAGGAGACCTGGCCCTGCACACAGATATCCTCATTACAACCTTTTTTCTTCCCTCAGACGGGCACCTATTCAGGTCCATAAGGACAGTTATTTCTTGGAGACCACTGATCTTGGTCTTGGTCATCTGTTTTCCCAATAGAGGAGCACAGGTGATCCCCACAAAATCGGAATGAACATGAAGCTCTCAGATGTGTGACCAGCAGCTTTCAACACCTTCCGGTCCTGTCGTATTGCACAAACAGAGGCTCATGGCAGCCCACAGGCAGAATAATTCTCCCCAGCTGGGGTGAGCATGGGACATCACACTCCAAAGTGCAGCCACTAACTCCTCAAACGCAATGAATGTGCCACACTAATGAAAGAAGTTGTCAATGGGAAGTAGTGGGGTGAGAGGGGTGGGGAGTATATGGGGACCTCATATTTTTTAATGTAACATTAAAAAAATAAACAAAGACAAAAAAATTAGGGGAAAAAAAACAGACACAGATTCCCATGCCACTGACAACGACAGAAGCGGACAAAAAGAACACGCAGCAAATGGACACAGAGAACAGACAACTAGGGGGTGGAGAGAAATAAATAAATAAAATCTTTTATTAAAAAATAATATGGGAGGAATGGGGGGTGTGGGGAGTTGGGTATATGGGAACCTCTTATATTTTTTGATGTAACATTTTGTGTGATTTATGTATCTTTAAAAAAAATAATAAAAAATGAAAAAAACATTAAAAAATAGTAAAAAAAAAACACAAACGTCTTTCTCTATCTTAGAGTTGAGGTACATTAAAGGAGAAATTGTGCTCCCATGAGGAAGCTCATCTCCACCTCCTTGGTGTGTGTGTTGAGTTCTTCACAGTAGACTCTGATCAGATGCTTTACTGGTTTATCTGTTCATGATTGTTTGAGAAAAAGGAGAGATAACAGGGCACAGTTCTCAGTGCAATCACTGATGGGATTGAGAAAAGTTTTGCTTAGATTTATTAAACATATCCACCAGGAAACATGTCCAAAATTCCCCAAGGAAAGCATCTACATCTTTTGTGATCATTATGGGAGAAAGAATAATTTTTATGGAAACCCATACTTTGTAAGATCTTTCTTAACAGTTCAGAGCACTTTACACAAAACTGCCCAACGATATGAACTACCAGCTTGTCTTCTTCACGCCATGTCCTGAGATATTTCAATGTAAAGAGGCCACATGATAAATCAATAAAAATCTTGATGTTTGGATGATCAGCACAAGATTCATTCACGCAACCAACAGTCACCCACGTGCCAAGCCTCCCTCTGAACCCTGGGCCCTCCAGAGGACAGGTAGCAGAGGATGTATGTTCTAGCAGGAAGAACGCCAAAACTAAACAGATATATCAAAGAATGTCAGTTGATATTGGAGGGAAATAAGGAGGAGCAAGGAAATAAAGTAGTGGTTCCCTAAGTAGGAACAGGCTAGAAACACCAATTCTCCCTCCCATCACCCTCAGACTTGCTGGACTAGAAATTCTGGGGGTGGGATCTATTGGTCTGTGTTTGAACAAGGCGTCCAGGGGAATTTGTTGCACACCAAAATTTGAGAACCGATGGAATCAAGAAACACAGGGAAGAAAAATAAAGCCCACTGGGTGGACTGGGGGAGAGCGTTTACAATGTAAACCATTAATCACAATGATGAAAGAGGTTGTTGATACGAGAGGAGTGGGGTGAGGAGGGAGGTGGGGGCTATATGGTGACCTCATATTTTTTTTTTTAATGTAACATTTAAAAAAAGTAAAGAGAGAGAAAAAAATAAAGCCATGTAAGAAGAGGCAGAATGAAGAGGCGTGGTGAATTGGCTGTGCTACCAGAGAAGGTTTCGCTGAGGAGATGACACCCAGCAGGGCCTTGAGAGGTGTGGGGGGTGAGGCATCCAGGCAGGGGGGACAAGCAGAAGAAAGAGCTGTCCCTGTACGTGTCTCTCAGCCTAAGATGAATTCAAACAAAGATCCACTTCTCGCTTCAGTGCCCTGCCCATCAGGTGGTTAGATAAGATTTGGGTCAACTCTACCCCGGGTGTTTTGCATCCCACTGTCTTCTCCTTTTTTCCCACCTATGGATCTGCAGGACCTTCTCCATCATGCTGTCCCATAAAGTTCTACCCACTCTCCTTTTCCCACAACTAGCTAGGGATGTTAGGATGCTCAGTTTCTCCATGGGATATTTTGGGGTGTCAAAGGGGAGAGAACATCGCACACCTGCATTTCCCCATTGCATCCAGTTTTCCTCTCTCGTCCTGTCAAGCTTCAAGGCCTTTGGAAAGGATGGCCCACCCCTTCACAGGCAGAGAATTCACACTCAGTCCAGAACCTCACGGCATGGCCAGGTTCTCAGTTGCAGGTGACAATATCCATCTTGCTCATTTAAGCACAAAGCAACATGGCAAGGAATTTGGGGAGCTCCAGAATCATTAGGATTTCTGAGATTAGGACCCTAGGATGAGCATCCAGGAAGCCACAATCTGAGCCCAGGAGGTGCTGCCTCATGAATATGTTGCCATCACCACACCAACATACGTCATCATGGGTGCCTGCCAAAGCCATGCACACTGCAATACATCATCATCCACACCCATCACACATAGTCACCTACACCCACCACACACCATCATCTATGTCCATCACACACCATCATCCACTCCCATCACACACTATCATCTGTACCACCACATGCCATCATCCAAGCCCACCACATGCCATCATCCTATCTCACCACACACCATCATCCAAGCCCACCATGTGCCATCATCCAAGCCCACCACATGCCATCACCATGTCCATCACACGCCATCACCCACTCCCATCACACACCATCATCTGTACCACCACATGCCATCATCCAAGCCCACCACACACCATCATCCTATCTCACCACACACCATCATCCAAGCCCACCATGTGCCATCATCCAAGCCCACCACATGCCATCACCATGTCCATCACACGCCATCACCCACTCCCATCACACACCATCATCTGTACCACCACATGCCATCATCCTATCTCACCACATGCCATCATCCAAGCCCACCGTGTGCCATCATCCTATCTCACCACATGCCATCATCCAAGCCCACCACGTGCCATCATCCTATCTCACCACATGCCATCACCATGCCCACCACACACCATCATCCAAGCCCACTACACACCATCACCATGCCCACCATATGCCATCATCCAAGCCCACCACACACCATCATCCAAGCCCACCACACACCATCACCATGCCCACCACACGCCATCATCCAAGCCCACCACATGCCATCATCCAAGCCCACCACACACCATCATCAAAGCCCACCACACACCATCATCCAAGCCCACCACACACCATCATCCAAGCCCACCACACACTATCATCCAAGCCCACCACACGCCATCATCCAAGCCCACCACATGCCACCATCCAAGCCCACCACACACCATCATTTAAACCCACCACACACCATCACCCAAGCCCACCACATGCCATCACCATGCCCATCACACACCATCACCCACTCCCATCACACGCCATCATCTGTACCACCACATGCCATCATCCAAGCCCACCACACACCATCATCTAAGCCCACCACATGTCATCATCCTATCTCACCACATGCCATCATCCAAGCCCACCACACACAATCATTTAAACCCACCACACACCATCATCTGTACACCACACACCATCATCTAAGCCCACCACACGCCCTCATCCAAGCCCACCACATGCGACCATCCAAGCCCACCACACACCATCATCCAAGCCCACCACATGCCACCATCCAAGCCCACCACACACCATCATCCAAGCCCACCACACGCCACCATCCAAGCCCACCACACACCATCATCCAAGCCCACCACACGCCACCATCCAAGCCCACCACACACCATCATCCAAGCCCACCACACGCCACCATCCAAGCCCACCACACACCATCATCCAAGCCCACCACACGCCATCATTTAAACCCACCACACACTATCGTCCAAGCCCACCACATGCCATCATCCAAGCCCACCACACGCCACCATCCAAGCCCACCACACACCATCATCCAAGCCCACCACACACCATCATCCAAGCCATCATATGCCACCATCCAAGCTCACCATGCGCCATCATCCAAGCCCACCACATGTCATCATCCAAGCTCACCACATGCCATCATCCATGTCCACCACACTTCTCATCCAAGCCCACCACACATCATCATTTAAACCCATCACACACCATCATCCAAGCCCACCACATGCCATCATCCAAGCCTCCTCATGCCATCATCCAAGCCCACCACATGTCATCATCCAAGCTCACCACATGCCATCATCCATGTCCACCACACTTCTCATCCAAGCCCACCACACATCATCATTTAAGCCCATCACACACCATCATCCAAGCCCACCACATGCCATCATCCAAGCCTCCTCATGCCATCATCCAAACCCACCACATGCCATCATCTATACTAATCACACGCCATCATCCATGCTCATGATATGCATAGCCCATGCCTTCCACATGTCTACATCCATGCTGTGGTGATTTGGAACTTTATGTGCCTCAGAAAACCATGTTCTTAAGGCTAATCCATTCCTTTGGGTGTGAACTTACTATAAGTAGGATCTTTTGATTAGGTTACTTTAGTTAAGGTGTGCCTGGGGTTGGTCTTAATCCTTTTACTGGAGTCCTTTATAAATGGAATGAATACAGAGGTACAGAGAAAGCCAGGCAAGCAAGAAGCTGAAAGCAACAAAACCCAGGAGAGAAGGGAGAGACCAGCAGATGCTGCCATGTGACAAAGGAGTCAAGGATCACTGGTAGCCAGTCTTCAGGTAAGAAAGCATTGACTGATGATGCCTTGACTTGAACATTTTTCTCAGCCTCGAAACTGTAAGTTAATAAATTCCCATTGTTAAGCCAACCCACTTCATGGGATCTGCATTCAGCAGCTGATCAAACTAAAACACCTGCCACCATCCACACCCATCACATTCCAAAGCCATGCCTTCCACCTGCCCTCATCCATGTCCATCACACACTATCACCCACACCCTCTGCACTTCATCTCCTCACCTAACACTATGTCTTTACACTTCATTCTCTCTGTATTTTTGGGCTTATTGCCACAAGCATTTATTTTTATAATAGAATAATTTAAAGGGCTTTCTAAGTGAGCATGAATCAGAGGAGTCTGGAGTCTTCACACTATTATCAAATACCAACATATGCATCATCCACTCACCTCCTTGGAGGGAAACTTGGACCTGGGTGGATCTCTCCCAACTAGGCGATGGTGGATTTGACACTGCTGGATTTGGCTACATGGAATCCATCTGTATCCCCTTAGCTGGTAACAGCCACCCTCTAGTTTACAATTGACATTACCTTTCCTCATTGCGGGCAGTGTTGATGGATCATAAAGAAGAAATCCTGCCCTTCTCTGCCCAGAGGGAAGCACATGACCTCAACAAGTTCTCACCCTCTAAGATTCTAAAGAGAGCAAGAAATGTTCATAGCTTTGTGTATTTATATTGTATCTAGCCACTATACCAACTTTCTAATTCTATTGTTTGCTGCCATCTTGGTTTTCTAGGCGCTCAGTCATATCATCTGCAAATAAAAATAATTGATACAACACTGAAAAAGAAGATGAAAGTCTTCATTATTGCATTGTGTTAGCTAGAACCTCCAAAAATATTTTTAATGGTGGTGTTCAGTGCTGTCTTGTCTTCTTATTTATTCATGGAAATTGTATCAACACTTCCTTTATTATGATGATTGCTGTTGTTTGGGTTTAAGGGACTTTCTTTTGTTTCTCATTTGCTTAATGCTTTTCTTAGGAATCTCCCTCTGCATTTTATCAAAGGCCTTTTCAGCATTTATGAATAAATTCATGTGATTCCTCCCCTTTAAGAGGGAGATGCAATTAATTATGTAAATAGACTTTACAGATACTGAGACATCTTTGCATTCCAGGAATAAACACGACTTTGTTCAGATGTTTTGCTGTGTTATATATACACTACACAATGCTATTGGCTAATATTTTCTTTAGAATCTGAAGCTCGAAATTCATATAGAAATTGTTTCCTTTTCGTAATATGTACATCTACATTTGTAAAGTTATGCTAATATCCCAAAATGAATTGGTCAGTTTTCCATCTTTATCAGAGAATTTACCTGATTGGATCTCAGCATGGGGTCCCTGGAGCAGAAGCCTCCGCAACCCCTGGGAACTTGCCAAAAGTCCACTTCTAGATGCAGAGTCAGCAACCTTGGGGTGGGGCTTGGCAAATTCTGCCCTCATCAGCTTTCCAGGGAAATCTGACGCCTGGTCAAGTCTGAGAAACAATGGTTTACCTAACGGCAGCCAGAGGCTCTGGGAGCGAATTCTTCTTCCGTGACCCTCGCCCAGTGGATATGTGAGCTCCCCAAATCCCCCAGCCTCCCGGGGCAGTTCTGAGCCGGTTCCGCCAAGCCCTGGTGCCCACACACAACCCTCTCCTTGAAACACCTTTACCTGGCTTTCCCCTTTCCCTGCACCACTGCCCCCACCAACTTGTGGTTTCCGGGACCACCTTCCACTTGGAACTACTTGCTCCAAATCTTGCCTCAGGGTCTGGAACAGCGGGGAACAGAGCCAGGGAGAGAATGTTTCTTTTTTATTTAATTTCTATTGTATTGCAGACTCAGCAACATTCCTTGCCACATTGGCGTCTTTGTAGCAGGACAATCTTGAGCTTTGGAGACTCTCCAGCAAGGCCGCCAGGCTCAGAAAACCTCTCCCAGACACCAAGGGGAAGCAATTCCGCACTGGGAAATCCCTCCAGGCACAACAGAACCAGCTTTATTTATTTATTTATTTTAAAAAATAAATAAAGACAAAAAAAAAAGAATGGTGCCACACACACGGAGAGCTGACACAACAAGATGACGCAACAAAAAGAAACACAGATTCCTGGTGCCGCTGATAAGGATAGAAGCGGTCACAGAAGAACACAACAAATGGACAGAGAGCAGACAACTGTGGAGGGGGAGAGAAATAAATAAAAAAGAAATCTTAAAAAAAAATAAAGTTCCATTAAAATGTAAATTACCAACATCGACCCAGGAATTAGTAGAAACCCCAGAGCGTTCAATGCCATGAAGCGATTGGAAAAAAAATGTCATTCAAAAAGAGCACCCCAAAAAGCTTCAGCCTCAAGTATTCTAACTTGACTGGAGAGTATAGTTCCATGCTAAATCACACTCTGGAGGCGTTTTTTGTTTGTTTGTTTGTTTGTTTGTTTTGTTTTGGATTTTTCTTGTCTTTATTTTTTTAATGTTACATTAAAAAAATATGAGGTCCCCATATACCCCCCACCACCCTCACCCCACTCCTCCCCCCATAACGACAACCTCCTCCATCATCATGAGACATTCATTGCGCTTGCTGAATACATCTCTGAGCACCGCTGCACCTCATGGTCAATGGTCCACACCATAGCCCACACTGACGTTTTGTTCCATTCACGAAACTAGCATAACCTTGACCCCACAATGTGACAAGTAAGAAACTGAAGGAGAAAAACATCTTAATAGACTGGAAAGGCGTCCAGTAAAGCCAGCCCTTAGGTAGCTCAAGCATGTTTGTGGACTGGAGGTCGTAAGGTATTTCTTAACCCATCACATGAATCTCTTCCTTGCACCTGAAGGGGTTGGGGGCAGATGGACCATCACAACTAGGAAGAAAAAGGGAATTTTCTTTGTATCTACAGCATGGTGGTGGCACCTCAGTGAGTGACACACTCGTGTCCCCATGCTTGAGTGCCGCGGACCCTGTGACCGTGCTATGCAAGAAAATATGGCAGGGGACATTGCTTAGGGGGACAGCCTCTGTTTACGCCATGGAAAAGTTTTGGTAATGGAAGGTGGCCACGGGAACGCTACATTGTGAATATAATTGATGCCACTGAATTGCATATTTGAAAGAGGCTGAAAGAGAGCTATTATGTTGTAAATACGTTACCATGTGATACTTAAAAACAAAAATCCCACGGAACTGTACAATGCCAAGAGTGAACCCTATAATGAAAATAATATTGATTGAAATGATGAATGCACAACTCTGTGATTATACCAGATGCCACTGGCTGTACACTTTAGATAAATTGTGTGGTTTATGAACCAAAAATAATAATAGGGTAACAGGAAGGTGAGGATGGTCAACCACCACACCGGAGAGCCAAGAGAGTCTACAACTGCAAGCAGGAGAATCCCATCCATCATCCACGTGGGATCTAAGCCCCTTCTCGATGTAGAGGTGGAGTGGACATCACCATCCCAGGGTCCACAGGATGGAGGAATAGAGTATGGATTAGAGTGTGCTTACTGATATTCTACTATGGAACTATTGTGACTAGTAATGGAAGAAACTGAAGCATTCATGTGGAGACAGTGGCCACAGTAGTTGCTGAGGGCAGGGAGAGGGAAGAAGAGTTGTGATGTGGCGGCATTTTTGGGACTTGGAGTTTTCCTCAATGATATTGCAGGGACAGATGCAGGACATCATATATCCTGCCTAATCCACTGAATGGACAGGGGGAGAGTGCAAACTACAATGGAAACTATAATCCATGTGGAGCAGCAGTGCTCCAGAATGTGTTCACCAAATGCAATGAATGTGCCACGATGATGAAAGAGGTTGTTGATGTGGGAGGAGTGGGATGGGAAAGGGGGGGATACGGGGACTTCTTATATTTTTTATTGTAACATTTTTGGTGATCTATGTATCTCTAAATAAATACAATTTAAAATTTTTTTAAAGAAATAAATAAAGTGAGTCCCTTGTACACAGAAAAAAAAAAAAGAGTCAGTCGATCTTTCCAGATATTTAATTACCTCCTCCCTTGAGAGGCCAGAGCAAAAGTTCCTGGGACCCAGGAGACCTTTAACGGAATGAGAATGTCTAAAGGTTGAGTCCCATGAGCTCAGACGCGGCCTTCCCAGCAGATTCTCGGTCAAGGAGACCATTTTCTTCCCTGATGGGCAGGGAGATTGTGAAGTAAAGTGACGAAACCGCAAGCAGGACGACTGGGGGAACCACGTGACAGGAGCACGACAAACACCCCGCACCCCAAAAACCATGCCTGCGGCGGGATCCGAGCTCCAAAAAGCCCACGCACGGTGCTTTCCGCAAGCCCCCTCCCCGGCTCCTTGCCTCTGGAGCTCGGGGGGCTCTGGGGACAGCTGTGGGAGCTTCCCGATCTGCAGGACACGCAGACCGCAGAGCAGTGAAGGTCACCGCTTCTCACGGCCAATGGGACGGAAAAGGGCCAGGCCACGTGCACTAGTAAACACACTTGTGAATTGCCCCCCACCCCATCCTCAGGAAAGACATGGTGATTTATGTGTAGATGTAAAACGACCTGGAGTTTTCACTGTGTGCCATCATACACTCACCCATGTTTATAAATCTCGTGAAAAAAAATTCCACTTGAACATCTAAAACAAACCACAGTCTAGTGTATGCAATGGCTCGTTTATGTAGCCGCAGCACCCAGGTGCTCCAATGCTGGGCCAGGTGTTGCCGTAAAGGAGTTACCTGGATCTCGGTGCGATTAGCATGCACCGTCCGTTGACTTTAAGTAAAGGAGATTATCCTCAACATCCTCGTTCAGTCGCTCAGAGGCCCTGAGAGCAAAAACTGAGGTCTCTCGGAAAAGAAGAAATTCCGCCTCAAGTGTGCAGTGTAAAATTCCCACCTGAATTTCCAGCCTGCCAGCCTGCTCTACAGATTTCAGATTTGCCGGTCCCCACACACGTGAGCCAATTCTTTAAAGCAAATCATCTCTCTAATATATATATATAGCCTAGTGGTTCTGTATCCCTAGAGAACCTGAATGATCAAATGCACAATTTGGAGAAAGTGGGAAAACTGTGTAAGAAGCCTAGAAAATATTTGTAAAAGACAGATAAATTAAAATACTTTATCCTTAAGTAAAATAAATTATTAAATACATATCAACATATACAGATAGAGATATATAGATATATGATAGATAATAGATAACTGAATGTAAGTAGGTAGGCAGGCAATTAGTCCCATAGATAGTGTAAGGTCATAAACCAGAGAAGCCATAAATTCCGAGATAAGGCAAAAAGAAAAAAAAAACCTTCCTACAGGTACATGTGAAAGCTCATAGCACTTTCCTAAGCACCATAGCTTCTGTACTAGAACCACTCTTATTCTGTATTGATAACTTCAAAGAAATATTTTTCAAGTGAAGCAACCCAGACATTGAAGGACAAATACTACATGACCTCTCTGATATGGAATAAGTAAACCAAACTGCCTCAGAGAGCTAGAGACTGGCTGATAGGCTTAAAGGAAGTTGAGGGAAGAGGAAGATCGTGAGCTGATGCCTACATGGGTGAAATCTATGATAAGCTGGAGGTAATTATTTGTACAGGGAAGGGATAAGATGGGGGCCTAGGGATACCTTTGGGTAAGGCTTTGCAGACTTGAGCGGGGCTAGGGTTGGGAGGATGGGTCAGAGGGCCCAAGGAATTGGGGGAGGGCTGGGGGCAACAGTTGCATATGGGAGAATGTCAGGTATGTGATTGAAACTATAATGTTGAGAAACCACTTTACAAAATATAATAAGGAAGGTTACCTGTTTAAGATGCTTAATGGGGGGCATCTGACACGGGGCAGGCTTCCAGGGAGTATGTAAGTGCTCATTTTGTCATAGTGGGTTATATCATTGAATGGAAACCCATACAATGACAGTGAAGGTATACCCACATCCTGGGGAGGACTGATGTTCTCAAACAGAGGGAATTATTTCTCTTGAGAGAATTGGTGTTTCCCAATGGGTTAGAGCAGTCGAGTATGTCAAGCCCTCAACACTGTTGCAAATATCTGTGAATCTGGCTGGTCCTTCAAGTAATGAAGATGGATTGTCCCTGTGGGCCCTGAGGGGAGGGGAAAGAGGTATCGAATAGAGTCGGGGTAACTAAAGGGCAAGGAAAGTGTTCCACAAGATCATGCAATGATGGATATAGGACATGTTAAATTACACCAAAAATATATAAAAGTCTATAGGCTAAAATGTAAACCATAAGGTGAAGCATAAGGTAGCTAAAATTTAGAAAATTGTACAGCCTAAAATATAGACGTTAATGTAAACCCAAATGGGACCGTGTTTGAGAGCTATGTTTCAATATCTGAACATCAGCTGCAGCAAATACAACATGAACATGTAAAAAGATCATTGCTGGGGAAAGGGGAAAACAGTTGATGTTGGATATATGGGAGCCCGCTATATTGAATATGTGAATTACTGTGATCTAAAACTTCTATGGCGACAAAATTAAAAATTAGGGGAAAAAAAAAAAAGAAAGGATGCAGACACTGAGGAAGAAATGAAAGAAATTGCCTTGCCACCACATATACATGGCAATGCTTATTGCAGTGATGAAAGGCAAAACGTCAAAAACAAAACCTTATAATATTTTTCATTTTTTAATACCCCAATTTATTTTTACTTTTAGTTTTTCTAAATTTGTATATATCCTATTTCTAATCTTTAAACCCATCACTATATATCATTTTCCTATTAATTGAATTTGGCAATATATTAGGCTTCATTTTTTAAGAAGTTTTGGACCACTTAGAGGCTCAACTATGGCAAGGGAGGAACACTGGTGTGGGGTGGCATTGATGGAGGGGCACATGGTTGGGAGGGAGTTCTCCAGGGCATGTATCTAGGGTACATAAAAATGTCTGGATATATGTTGGGTATTTTCATAATAGTTACAGTTACAAATGACAACTGAGGGAGTGCTGAGTTCTGAGCTAGGGGAGCTCTCTCACATTCCCCAATGGAACAGCAACAACCCCCCAAGTGCAATGGCAAAGACCAACAAAGAAGGATGGTCCAACAATGAGCCCTTGATACTGATGACTATGCTTAGGAGCCTGTGTGCCTGAAATTTCAACTAGGCCTAGAGCTGCAGGGTGCCTAAGAGTTACCTCCTAAGAGCCTCCATGTTGCACAAATGTGATCACTTTCTAAGCCAAACTCGGCATGTAAATGCATTACCTTCCCCCCAGCATGGGACATGACTCCTGGGGATGAGCCTCCCTGGCGCCAAGGGATTACTACAAAGCACCAGCTGGTGATGTAACTAGAAAAAAACCTTGAATAAAAGGGTCAACTCAGACTAGCAGAATATCTCAGCCTACTTGTAGGATCATGTGTTAAAAACTGCTTGTTGGCCTTTAATAAAAAGGGGAAATGGCAAAGACAATTGAGTTTATATGGCTAAGAGTCTTCAAAAAAGAGTCAGGAGGTCATCAGAGTGGTTGCTTTTATGCACACCTCAGCAGGACCCCAGAGACAACCCCAGGTACTGGTGCTCCTGAGGACTACAGAGATCCACAGGTCCTATGGTCATGGCAAATGGCTCTGGAATTCAGTGCCATGTCAGTTGACCCTACTTTGGAATTTGTGTTCTGAAGTGTGACAGAGTTGGACTCAGATGTGACCTTTCTACACATGCCTCTTCTGTCACTTTTACTGAACCTATGCTTGATACTAGAGTTGGTGTATACTCAGGCAACTTGAATCTCTGGACCGTCCATGTGCCAGCAGAACCCTGAGCCTCAGCAGACTTGCAACTCCTACCATCTCATTCATTGGACTTACCCAGGTCAGCTACCATGGAAGTGAAGAGGGTCAACCACCACACCAGGGAACTGAGAAGGCCTACAACTGCAAGCAAGAGAATTGCATCCATCATCCATGTGCAATCTAAGCCCCCTCTCAAAATAGAGGTGTAATGGACATCACCATCCCAGGGTCCACAGGATGGAGGAATAAAATATGGATTAGAGTGGGCTTACTGATACTCTACTATGGAACTATTATAACTAGTAATGGAAGAAATTGTAGCATTGATGTAGAGAAAGTGGCCACGGGAGTTGCTGAGGGCAGGGAGAGGGAAGAAGAGGTGTGATGTGGGGGCATTTTCAGGACTTGGAGTTGTCCTGGATGGTACTGCAGGGACAGATGCTGGACATTGTATTTCCTTCCATGGCCCACTGGGTGGACTGGGGGAGAGTATAAACTACAATGTAAACCACTATCCATGCGGTGCAGCAGTGCTCCAAGATGTATTCACCAAATGCAATGAATGTGCCACGATGATGAAAGAGGTTGTTGACTTGGAAGGAGTGGAGTGAGGGGGCATGGCAGGTATATGGAAACCTCTTATGTTTTTTGAATGTAACATTATAAAATAAATAGATAAAAAAAGAGGAAAAAAAGAAACATGTTTTCAGTCTCGCAAATCCATTGGCTCTGTGCCTTGTTCATTCTTGCCCCATAGAACCCCTGCAGCCCCGTGGTTGGTGCCAAATGTGGATGTCCCACAGCCGCCCAGGGCCAGCCTCTCAGTCAGTAAGTTCCCTAATAAACTATCACTGTTTTCCACAGGGGCGGCCTGCTTTGTTTTTTGGTCTAAAGTGCCCATTGAACTTTGACAGCACCTATTCTGTAGGTCCATGGCTAGATAGATAGAGATAGAGATAGATAGAGATGGATAGATAATGATGGCTGGATAGACATAGAGATGGATATATTGGTGATAGATGGAGATACATTATAGCACTAGAAAAACCCAGCATAGTTTAAATATTCAGGCATTGTACTGTACCTTATAATGTTAGAATAATTCAATGTAACTCTGGTCAGGAGGCAGGCAGAGCTACAGATTTAACTTTTTTTTTTAAAGATTTATTTATTTATTCCCCACCACCACCACCCCAGTTGTCTGTTCTCTGTGCCTATTTGCTGTGGGTTTTTCTTTGCCCTCTTCTGTTGTTGTCAGCGGCACGGGAATCTGTGTCTCTTTTTGTTGCATCATCTTGCTGTGTCAGCTCTCCGTGTGTGTGGCGCCATTCCTGGGCAGGCTGCACTTTCTTTCATGCTGGGCAGTTCTCCCCACGGGGCGCACTCCTTGCACGTGGGGCTCCCCTATGCGGGGGACACCCCTGCGTGGCAGGGCACTCCTTGCGCGCATCAGCACTGCGCATGGGCCAGCTGCACACGGGTCAAGGAGGTAGGTGGACTTGTGGTAGGTGGACTTCCTAACCACTGGGCCAAGTTCATTAACCACCTTTTAGCTCCACCAACAATGCATAACTATGTGTTCCCTCACTCTTTCTCCTTCCTCTCACCCATCATTACCTGTAGCTTCACCTCCCTTGTTACCTGTACCCTCCCATCCATACCCCCCCCCATCCTTCGCCTCCCAAGATTGTCTCACTCCAGGTACCATGTACTTTTTAAGATTAACTGAGAAAGCAAAAACGAATTTTCCAGACCCTTCTTAGAAATGCCCCCCTAATGATTAACTTTCTCTGTTCCAGCTGGTATAAAAGCTGTGAGAAAAACCCTCAACGGAGAGGCTGATCTGACATCATCCAACCTCCTGCCGGAGAATGAAGCCACTTCTTTCCAGAGCAGATCCTTGAATCTTCTACTCTGCCGTGCCAAGCGAAGGAACCCAGCCGTGGAATGTCCTCTCTTCAACCCCGTGGATGATAGAGCAATAGAAAATTATTGAAATTCAACTTGACTGCTATTCAAATACATTTTACAGAGAAGGAAAATAACGTGCACATTGTGTTTAAATGATGCTCCGAACATCAGGTTAAAAATGGAATTTCCAGGCAAACATCCAGGTATTTGGCCACTGTCTTCAATTTTGGACACAGCCAGATAATTGTCGGAATTTTCTTCCCTGGGCTTTCTGCCAGGTGTTTGGCTTCTTGTCTCCGCTGCTGCCTGTAATTGCACTCTCCAGGACGGAAGCCTTTTTTTATGTTATCGTCAATGAATGATAATATTTATATTTACTCTGTACCACTCTGGCATAATTAATGTTCTATATTATAGAGCAAAAGAACTTTGGATGCCAGTCTTGAAATCAAATATATAACTTCAGGGAATGTCTCCAAGTTCAATATTATTTGAGCTCTGCCATTTCAGAAAGTTTTGTCCCTGAATCCCCTAAAAAAAGAGAGAGAGAAAACTCCCATGTTCTTCTTCTTTATCATCAATGTCTTTTTATTGTCTGTCTTCATCTTTATTTTACTTTATCTGCCAAGCTGCTTTGCATTTCAAGGCATTTCCACTCACCTTGAGTGCCTGGTTCAAAAAGAAACAATAAAGTTTAATCTTCTCACTTGACAATGATGTATGGGTCTGTTGAAAAACACTTTTCAGGTATTATCATTAAAAAGCTTCTCTCTCTCTCTCTCTCTCTCTCTCTCTCTCCCCACACTTTATTTATGAAGAAATACACCATTGCTGTAACCAAAGTCTACACAAAACCATCCAGTTACTGGTCAGAGCCAAACACTCCACTGCCAGTGGCTCAACCATGTGCTTCCAGGTCTAATAACTCTCCTTTCTGACAAATGGTTCCTGACTGTTTTATTAATGATTTGGAGGCCATCTGAACTGCTGGCACTCCAGAGTCCAGCTTCCTCGTCAGGAAACTTGCTGAGCTCTGCCTGGAAGCAACTGGTTTGAATTAGAATTGCTTTTCCCCCTCTGCCGCTGGCTGCTTATCTGCCTCTGCCAAAACAGCAGGCAAAGAGCAGGCTTGGTTTTCAGAACCGCACAAAGAGCCTCCAAACCCGTGTTGAACCTCCTGGGTTGCACGGGGTCCCGTTCCGAACCAGAGCGCTCAGACGGGTGCCAGTGAGAGGGGGCTGCGTGCAGTTCCTCAGGACTGATGCTCGTTGACTACACAACTCTCCAGTCATTGGAAAGATTTACAAAAGCCGGGAATTGCTGAGCAGAAATCCTCAATGATACTCCAGCGTGGGCACACATGGATTTCCCTGAGAAACGCAGCACTTCCCAAACCCAACATTGGGGATATTGAGATTCTCAGCACTATCACTGCTGTTGTTGAGGGGAAGAAAAGGATTTCAACAGAGTGTGAACAAGACAGAGGAATTTTCTTTTTCAGTGTACATTTTTTTCCTTCTTTATTTTTTTTTAAAGGTTACATTAAAAAATATGAGGTCCCCATATACCCCCCACCCCCCTCACCCCACTCCTCCCACATCAACAACCTCTTTCATCATCGTGGCACATTCATGGCATTTGGTGAATACATTTTGGAGCACTGCTGCACCACATGGATAGTGGTTTACATTATAGTTTACACTCTCCCCCAGTCCACCCAGTGGGCCATGGCAGGACATACAATGTCCAGCATCTGTCCCTGCAGTACCACCCAGGACAACTCCAAGTCCCCCACATCATATCTCTTTTTCCCTCTCCGTACCCCCAGCAGCTATGGAATTTGACCTCCTGGGCAATTACCCTGAGGATGAGAGAAAGTTTGACAGGCTGGCTGGTACAGGGCAGTGGAAGATATCACCTTCCACCAACTCAGTGGACAAAGGGTGCTGCTGTTTGCAGACGTATCTTCTTTGCTTTCTGGGCAGCTGGACCAAGAGCGTACTCTTATATCAGTTACGTATGTCATCCATAGTCCAACTTTCTGTAGAACCAGAAGCAAATTGACCACTTCGTAAGCTCAATAAGCTTTGTGGGGTTTTTTTGTAATGATAAATAAAACTTTATTCTTAGAGTTTTAGATTTTCAGAAATATTACACTGAAAGTATAGGAACACCCAGATAACCACCCCATACACACACACAGTTTTCGCCATTATTATCTTACATTAGAGCGTACATTTGTTACAGTTGATGAAGCAACATTGAAGTCTTGCTACTAACCAAGGACTATAGTTTACATAATGGATACAGTTTGTGCAGTACAGCTCTATAGACTTGGACAAATACATCCTGTCACGTATCCACCACTGCAGTATCATACAGAACTCGATAAGATTTTGACGATGTTCAACTTTATCTGCGTCCTATGCTCCCAGAACACAGCAGCAACTAAGAAATGTCCCTGCCCTTCATGTCTCAGGAAGCAGCTCACGGCAAAGAGCCGCCCTTCCCCAAAGGACATGGCAGGGGTCCCGGCATCCAGAATTCTTTTTTTTTTAATTCATTCATTTTTTAAAAATATTACATTAAAAAAATATGAGGTCTCCATGTACCCCCCACCCCCCTCACCCCACTCCTCCCCCCATAACAACAACCTCCTCCATCATCATGACACATTTATTGCATTTGGTGAGTACATCTCTGGGCATCGCTGCACCTCATGGTCAATGGTCCACACCATAGCCCACACTCTCCCATGTTCCATCCAGTGGGCTATGGGAGGGCCTACAATGTCCGGTAATTGTCCCTGCAGCACCACCCAGGACAACTCCAAGTCCCAAAAATGCCTCCACATCTCATTTCTTCCTCCCATTCCCCACACCCAGCAGCCACCATGGCCACTTTCTCCACACCAATGCCACATTTTCTTCGATTACTAATCACAATAGTTCATGAATAGAATATCAGTAAGTCCACTCTAATCCATACTCTATTCCTCCATCCTGTGGACCTTGGATTGGCTGTGTCCACTCCACATCTATGTCAAGAGGGGGCCTGGCATCCAGAATTCTGCAGAGCTCAGCAGGTGGTTCCAGTGGGCAGGCACGTTGAGAAGCCCCTTAGCCAGACCTGCCTCCTGAGTGGTCCAGCTACAACACAGGAAGTGGTCATCAAGGACGACGTGTGAACACATCAAGAAGGAAGGAGGCAAAAGCCAACGGTGGGATAAAACAGCTCACACCGTCACAGTGTGGCAAAGGAAAGCATGTCAATCCATGGCGTCAAGTCAACTGGGCACGATCTCATTTGCCGCAGGGCTGGCGATGCAAAGTACCAGAAATGGGCTGGCTTTTCTAAAGGAAAACTTATCTGGGTGAAAACGTACAGTTCCAAGGCTGTGAGATGCCCAAATCAAGGCACAGAGGTGCTTCCTCACCAAAGTCAGCTGCCGTTGAAGTTGTTGTCTGCCCCTGTGGCGAAGCAAGATGGCGGCTGAGCTCTGCCAAGGTCCCTGCAGTTCCCTCCAGCATTTTCCATCTCACAGAGCTCAGCTGTGGGCAACCAAGTGTAGGGCTTATCTCTCCCTGGGTTCAGCAACTTGAGCTTCTCAGGGCTTCTGTTTCCCTGCAGACCCCTCTTTCAGATGGCAGGATCCATATAACATGGCGCTCTCTCTTCCTGTGTCTCCGTTTCTATCAGACCCAGCAAGAGAGCAGAGACTCATCCTGACTCACGCCTCACTGATGTCCAATAACAGGAGGCTCACACCCACAGGAATGGATTCGTTCAAAAACAGAATCTTTTCCCTTTTGGGATTCACCAAATTCCAACTGCACCTGGTCCCCTCTTCACGCCAGAAGTTGGAGTGTAAATGGAAGACAAAATGAAAGACCCAGAAGCTGCGAAAGGATAGCCCACGAGGGTCAGCTAAAGTCCAGGAACAAATGAAGAGGTAAGCAGCATCGTCAGACACCAGGAAAATAAAACTTAAGCCACAAGGTGAGAGCACACGCTCAGTAGAAATTCACAGAGCTGTGCTCTTGTCCCTGCTGGTGGGAGAAAAAACAGGTACTGCCACTTTGGAAAACTGTTGGACATCATCTACTAAAAATGAACATATGAAATTCAATGGAATAGTATTTAGCTATTAAAAAGAAGCAATTTCTTACACAGCTACGACATAGATGAGCCTTAAGGTAGTACGCTGAGTGAAAGAAACCAGTTGCAAAGAGCCACAGATTGTATGATTCCATTTATAGGAAATGCCCAGAATAGGCAAATCATAGAGCCAGAAAGCAGATTCCTGGTTGTGGGAGCAAGGGGAAGGGTGACTGGGGAGTGATGGCTGGTGGGTATGGGGTGATAAAATGTTCTGAAACTTGGGAATCGTCTGTGGCTCAACTGCTTGGGCTCCCATCTACCATACAGGGGGCCCTGGGTTTGATTCCTAGGGCCTCGTCGTGAAGGCAAGCTGGGGCCCATAGAGAGCTGATGGCTTGCTCCTGCAGGCCACTGACAGCCCGTGCCCACAGAGAGCCAGTGCAGCAAGATGACACCACAAAGGGAGAGAAGCAGACACAGAAGAATGCAGAGAATGGACACAGAGAGCCGACAGCAAAGCAAGGGGCAGTGGGGGGAGGGATAAATAAATCTTTTTAAAAAAAAGTTCTTGGAAATGGACTTGGCCTAGTGGTTAGGGCGTCCGTCTACCAAATGGGAGGTCCGTGGTTCAAACCCCAGGCCTCCTTGACCCGTGTGGAGCTGGCCCATGCACAGTGCTGATGCACGCAAGGAGTGCCCTGCCACGCAGGGGTGTCCCCCGTGTAGGGGAGCCCCACACGCAAGGAGTACACCCATAAGGAGAGCCGCCCAGCGCGAAAGAAAGAGCAGCCTGCCCAGGAATGGCGCCGCCCACACTTTCCGTGCCCCTGACGACAACAGAAGCGACAAAGAAACAAGACGCAGCGAAGAGACACAGAGAACAGACAACCAGGGGAGGGGGGGGAATTAAATAAATAAATAAATCTTTATAAATAAATAAATAAATAAAAATTTTTAAAAAGTTCTGAAACTAGATAGAAGTGATGGTTTCACCACACTGATATACCAAATACCACTGAATTGTTCATTTTTTTGTTTTTATGTTTTTTATGTTTTTTCTTTTTCCTTATTTTTTTATTTTTTAATTTACTTTTTTAATCTTTTTATTTTGATATTTTTGTTTTTCTTTTAGTCATTTTTTCACTTGTGCATTTCTCAATGGTGAATTTTATCTTATGTGAATTGTTTTACCTCAACTAAAATAAAATAGTGCGGCCCAGCCTTCCGCTCCACGATGGAATGAATACATACGTGGCCACCAAAACAATGGGAAAAAGAATGTTGAGATCCGTACTCCTCCCCCAAACTGGAAACAGCCCAAACGTCCACCAACAGCAGGATAAATAGATTGCCTGAGGCACATGCAACAGAAAGGGAGTTGCACTGCGATGACAATGAGCAAACTACTTGTACAAGAAGGCATGTCAAAACATAACCCTCACAGAAAGAAGTCAGACTCCAGGCAGTGCGTTTCCATTTATGCCAAGTCACAAACAAGCAGAACTCCTCCCGGCTGCTGGCTGCGGCGGCTTGCTCGGTCAGTAGAGGTGGGGTCTGGCTGCGGACAAGGGGTCGGTCCAGCTCTGGACGAGGGGTCGGTCCCGCTTGGGACGAGGGGTCGGTCCGGCAGCAGACGAGGGATCGGTCTCACAAGGGGTTGCGCGGTTCGGCTGACGGGGTCGCCCGGCGAAGCCGGCGACGAAGGGGTCGCCCGGCGAAGCAGGCGACGAAGGGGTCGCCCGGAGAAGCAGGCGACGAACTGGGGACAAGGGAGGCCAGGCCCTTGTCGGGGGCTCTCAGGACTGGAGGGCACACGGCAGAAGAACTACCGCGGAGACAAGGTAAACACGCAGGTCCACTTTATTGAGGGAGAGGCAACAGTTTTATAGGGGCTGGGGAAGGCTGATTGGCCGAAGCCACGCCCTGTTCTGATTGGTTGCCGGCGAAAGGTCAGTGGGCGGTACTGGATGGGGGAGGGGTGGTGGTTAGGGATTGGCTGTCGCTGTTGCTGGGGGAAGGGGCAGGGTTTAGGGATTGGTGGCTGCTGTTGCTGGGGTGGAGGGCAGACTTGAGTTTCCCGCCCACGCCTGGCTGTTGCTGCTGTCGGGGGAGGGAAAAGGGCAGACTGGATTTTTCCGCCCATGCCTGGCTGTTGCTGCTGTTGGGGGAGGGGAAAAGGGCAGACTGGAATTTTCCGCCCTGCGCCTGCGCAGGGGAGAAAGAAGAAGAAGGGTGCCGCCCCACAGGCATCGGGTGGCGCTATCTGGGAGGAGGGGCGGCCGCGGAAGCATGGCTGCCGAGAAGGGGAGACCAGAGGGCACTCTGCGCCCATGCCGAGCTCCCTTCAGGGGTGGCGGTGAGTCCGACCAGCCACCCTATTATGGGGGCAGTGGCTTGGCCTGCCATGGCTGCTCCCCCGCCAGGCCAGCAAACCACACTTCAGCCCGTGGGGTGACCGCAGCTGGCGATGCTGGACTTCGCCCGGCCCCTCGTGCTTGGAGACGGACAAGGGGATGGGATTCTCCACGCTGCCTAAAGGAAAGCAGCCTCCTGCGGGAAACCGCCTTCCCCTTGGGGTTTATTTTTATTTTTATGTTTTACAGTAATAGCATTGAACTTTATTTCCTTTTTTACCTTTTTTTTTTACACTTTTTAATTAAAGTTAATAGATCTCAAAGAACATTACATCAAAAACAAAAAAACATAAGAAGTTCCCATATATCCCCGTCCCCACCCCCTACCCCATCATCCTTGCAAATTGTATTTTTTTTGAAGATATATACACCACCAAAAAAAAAGTTTTGTTAAAAAACATAACAGGTCCCCATATACCCCCCACTCCCCCACCCCACTCCTCCCACATCAAAAACCTCCCCATCATTGTGGCACACTCATCGCACTCGGTGAACACATTATGGGGCACTGCAGCACCACGTGGATAATAGTTTATCCTGTAGCTCACATTCTCCCCCAGTCTACCCAGTGGGTTATGGCAGGATATAGAAAGTCCAGCCTCTGACCCTGAAATATCATTTAGGGCAACCCAAAGTCCTAAAAATGCCCCTGCATCACAGCTCTTCCCTTTTCCTGCCCTCAGCAGCTGCTATGGTCACTTGCTCCTCCTCAATGCCACAATTTCTTCTATTACTAGTCACAATTTTTTTTTTAATTTTTTAAAGATTTATTTATTTATTTCTCTCCCCTTCCCCGCTCCCACCCCAGTTGTCTGTTCTCCATGTCTATTTGCTGCGTGTTCTTCTTTGTCCGCTTCTGTTGTTGTCTGCGGCACAGGAATCTGTGTTTCTTTTGGTTGTGTCATCTTGTTGTGTCAGCTCTCCGTGAGTGTGGCACCATTCCTGGGCAGGCTGCACTTCCTTTTATGGTTTTTTTTTTAAAGATTTATTTATTTATTTAATTTCCCCCCCTCTCCTGGTTGTCTGTTCTCTGTGTCTCTTCGCTGCATCTTGTTTCTTTGTCCGCTTCTGTTGTCGTCAGGGGCACGGGAAGTGTGGGCGGCGCCATTCCTGGGCAGGCTGCCCTTTTCTTTCGTGCTGGGTGGCTCTCTGTACGGGGCGCACTCTTTGCGTGTGGGGCTCCCCTACGCGGGGACACCCCTGTGTGGCAGGGCACTCCTTGGGCGCGTCAGCACTGTGCATGGGCCAGCTGCACACGGTCAAGGAGGCCCGGGGTTTGAACCATGGACCTCCTATGTGGTAGACGGACGCCCTAACCACTGGGCCAAGTCCGTTTCCCAGGCTGCACTTTCTTTTCACGCTGGGCAGCTCTCCTTACAGGGCGCACTCCTTGCATGTGGGGCTCCCCTACGCGGGGGACACCCCTGCGTGGCACGGCACTCCTTGCTCGCATCAGCACTGCGCATGGGCCAGCTCCACACGGGTCAAGGAGGCCCGGGGTTTGAACCGTAGACCTCTCATGTGGTAGGCGGATGCCCTAACCACTGGGCCAAGTCCGCTTCCCCACAATTTTTAGAGAAGACTCACGGACGCCCCCCCCCCCCCCTTTGTCTGGGACACGGCCGGACACAGACCCCGTCCCATCCTCAGCCTCATCAATGATTACTTGAACTTTTGGTGTCCGCTGGTCGATCAGAACAAAATGCTTGTTAACCAACAGTAGTGGACTTTCCATCCCCCCCCAGACCCCTAAACTTGGCCACCCCCAGCCTGAGTCAGCTGCTGCCCCCTCACGAATGGGCAGACCTGGGGGCAAAACCTCTCATCTTTATCTGATCATACCCAGGGCTTTTTAAAATTTTTTTTAAATGTTACATTCAAAAAATGTAAGAGGTCCACTCCTGCACTGCTCTCTAGAAAGGAAAATGCTTTTCCTAACCCTTGAGCTCCCTGCAGGCCACGTCAGAATGTTCTCAGATTGCAGTAATCTCACCCCCTTGTAGTAATCCTGCAGGTAAAGTCCCTGTCTCTTAGGTCTGGATTTTCTTTTTAATTTGTAATTATTTTATTTTATGTTTCTTCTTTATTTTCTTTTATTTTTTTATAGAATCTTTTTTTTAAAGGTTTATTTATTTACTTATTTCTCTCCACCCCCCACCCCCACCCCAGTTGTCTGTTCTCGGTGTCTATTTGCTGCGTGTTCTTCTTTGTCCGCTTCTGTTGTTGTCAGCGGCACGGGAATCTGTGTCTCCTTTTGTTGCTTCATCTTGTTGTGTCAGCTCTCCGTGTGTGCGGTGTCATTCCTGGGCAGGCTGCACTTTCTTTCATGCTGGGCGGCTCTCCTTACGGGGCGCACTCCTTGCAGGTGGGGCTCCCCTACGCAGGGGACACCCCTGTGTGGCAGGGCACTCCTTGCGCACATCAGCACTGCGCATGGGCTAGCTCCACACGGGACAGGAGGCCCTGGGTTTGAACCGCGGACCTCCCATGTGGCAGGCGGACGCCCTATCCATTGGGCCAAGTCAACTGCCTCTTTATTTTCTTTTAAATGCTACATGCAAAAAATGTGAGGTCCCCATATATCCCCCACCCCACCCCACCCTCCCACATCAACCACCTCTTCCATCATCGCAGCACATCCAGTGCACCTGGTCGGTACATTTTGGAGCACTGCTGTACCACATGGCCAATGGTCCACATTATAGTTGACACTCTCCCCCAGCCCACCCAGCGGGCCATGGCAGGACACACAATGTCCAGCATCTGTCCCTGCAGCACCACCCAGGACAACTCCAAGTCCTGAAAATGCCCCCACATCATATCTCTTCTTCCCTCTCCGTACCCTCAGCAGCCACCATGTGTGTGGATTTGTTTTTTATTTGACAATGTTAGAAGACTAAATGGCAATTACCCCTGGGAGGGGACGGGCATGGGAAGGCAGGGGACGGGGGAGCAGAGGGTGGGAAGGGAGCTTTATTGCTTAATCTGCGTCGTTTCCTGGCGTGTTCCCATGGAAATACACAGAACTCTATGCTTATCGGTTCCCTTTTCTGCATGTACTTTATACGTCAATAAAAACTTTACTAAGGAAAAAAAAGAAACAGCCAGCCACCACTTTTCTAAGAGGATTGGAATTCACTTTTAACCAAATGTTCAGGGTAGCAGAAAGGCAAACAAAGAAGGGGTGAGAGCAAATGGGAGAAAAGGGAAAGCATAATGAATGAGTTTTCCACCGGCAATATCCAGGAAATTGGCCGTTCATCATCATTAATGAATTATTACTTGGTATTAAGGCTTTCCTGTAATCACAGGGAGCACAGTGGTTTTGTCTAATTGAAAAATGGATCTGGGGATGATTTCCCAGCTCTCCATGTCCCCTCGCTCAGCCTCTTTCTTCCAGGGCGCGGGGAAAAGAAGGCACACTGGGCCAAACAGCAAGTTAAATTTGCAGGAGGGATGAAATTTCAGCAGAGAGAGAGGGAAACACCACAGTGAAAAGTAAGCACTAAAATAATCAAAAGCAGGATAAAGAAAAGGGCCCTGACCACAAATCAAATACACAAACATCGATGAAAGTCTGAGTCTCTAGACTGTCCATGTGGCAGCTGGGCCCTGGGCCTCAGCAGAACTTGCAGCTCCTACCGTCTGGTTTGTTGGACTTACCCCACTCAGCTAACAGGGAGGTGAAGAAGGTCAACCACCACACCAGGGAGCCAAGAGTGCCTACAACTGCAAGCAGGAGAATCCCATCCATCATCCATGTGGGATCTAAGCCCCCTCTTGATCTAGAGGTGGAGTGGACATCACTATCCCAGGGTCCACAGGATGGAGGAACAGAGTATGGATTAGAGTGGACTTCCTGATAGTCTACTCTGGAACTATTGTGATTAGTAGTGGAAGAAATAGCACTGATGTGGAGAAAGTGGCCACGGTAGCTGCTGAGGGCAGGGAGAGGGAAGAAGAGATGTGATGTGGGGGCATTTTCAGGACTTGGAGTTGTCCTGGGTGGTGCTGCAGGGACAGATGCTGGACATTATATGTCCTGCCATGGCCCACTGGGTGGACTGGGGGAGAGTGTAGACTACAATGTAGACCATTATCCATGTGGGGCAGCAGGGTTCCAAAATATATTCACCAAATGCAATGAATGTGCCACGATGATGAAAGAGGTTGTTGATGTGGGAGGAGTGGGGTGAGGTGGGTGGGGGGCATATGGGGACCTCTTATATTTTTTTGAATGTAGCATTTTAAACAAAATATAAAGAGAGAAAAAAAAGTCAAAACAGGGCAACCCAACACATTGAGATTGGGGCTAAATGGAGGTAGAAAGGTGCATGGATGAGGGTGGGCACATGGTGAAAAACAGGCATCGTAAATTACTCCTTTCTAGTCACTCACTCACTGTTTTCACCTAAAGCCCATTATTGAAGGTGATCTTTCATTGTCATATGGAAAAAAAAAACAACACTTAGGAAACAGTGGGTCCCTTGGCCAGGCCAGGATGCGGGTGATGGCGACGGAGAAAGGTGGGAAAAACGACCAGGTGTGCAGGGTTCCAGGTGAAGCTCCCCCTGAGCTCACCTGTGGGGCTCTGAGCATTTTGGAGGCATGGGCTGTGAGCTGGCCAGGGCACAGGGCACCTCTGGGGGTACGTGCAGGAGGGGGTGTCGGCACATGCCCCCAAGAGGGGCAGGCACCGAAGCATCGTGTGGAGGATGGTGTGGCTTCCATGGGCTGTGTGGAGGATGGCGTGTCTTCCATGGGCTGCGTGGAGGACGGCGTGGCTTCTGTGGGCTGCGTGGAGGATGGCGTGGCTTCCGTGGGCTGCGTGGAGGACGGCATGGCTTCCGTGGGCTGCGTGGAATATGGTGTTGCTTCCGTGGGCTGCGTGGAGGATGACGTGGCTTCTGTGGGCTGCATGGAGGACGGCGTGGCTTCTGTGGGCTGCGTGGAGGATGGCGTGGCTTCCGTGGGCTGCGTGGAATATGGCGTGGCTTCTGTGGGCTGCGTGGAGGACGGCGTGGCTTCCGTGGGCTGCGTGGAGGACGGCGTGGCTTCCGTGGGCTGAGTGGAGGATGACGTGGCTTCTGTGGGCTGCATGGAGGATGGCGTGGCTTCTGTGGGCTGCATGGAGGACGGCGTGGCTTCTGTGGGCTGCATGGAGGATGATGTGGCTTCCGTGGGCTGCGTGGAGGATGGCGTGGCTTCCATGGGCTGCGTGGAGGATGGCGTGGCTTCCGTGGGCCATTAAGCATCAACCTGAGTCCTGTCAAACCCCAGGGTTGATGCTCTGAGGGCTTCAGTGGAGATGCAAGTAAAGACAGGAAGGCTCAACTGCTTGGGGACTCTTGGAGAAATGGGGGTATATATGAATGCCTGGGTTGCTGAGGGCACCTAAGGGGCTTGAATTGTGTCCCCCTAAAAATAAGTCTACCTGGAATCAGCGAATGGGTCCTTCTGGGGGAAAAAAAGTCTTGCAGGTGTCATTAGTTAAGCATCTTGAGATGAGGGCATCCTAGATTACCCAGGTGGACCCTAAATCCAGTGTTCCTATAAGAAGAGACAGAGTCACAAGGGAAGGCCACGGAAAGACTGGGGTGACGCGGCACAAGCCAAGGAGCGCCTGGGCCACCAGAGCTGGAAGAGGCGGGAGGGACATCCCCAGGGCTTCCAGAAGATTCCAGCTCTGCCCCCCACCCTTTGACTTTGGGTTTGTGGCCTCCAGAGCTGCCACAGAACCTATTCCTGTTGTTTGTGCACTTTTTGTGGCATTGCTGGGAATCTAAGACGGTGCCTCGGGGTGAAGGTTCTCTACCCTCCCGCTTTGCTTCCGCAAGGCAGATCTCAGGGTTCCTGTTGGCAGGCTCCAAGGGGTCCCAGAAATCAGTAAGGGGGAGTTTTGGGGGTTTCCGGGAGTGCCCCATCACTTGTGCCTCTGGCTGCTTTGAGACCCTCACTCTGGGGTCTCCTGGATTAGGGGTTAAGCCTCCAAGGGAAGGGAGAGCCCCCAAACCAGAGGATGAAGCTAAGTCCTCAAAAGAGGAGGAGAACTGCATGCTGAAGGCTAGCAAGGGACCACACGGTGTCCGTGGCTTTCGGTGCAGGTGTGCAGCCAGCTCTCCATTTCTTCTAAATCTTAACTTAGCGTGACGCCCTGGTCACCCACCAAGGACTATTTGTCCGTGAATAACGAACATAAAAGAATCGAGGGCGCCGTCCTTGGGTGTTTCTAGGGCAAAGCTACAGCTAAATCTAAATTAGCACCAGGACTATTTCATGCGGGAAACGTGAGCTTCAGGCTGAAAATCAGGGCATAACCGTTGGTGACGTTTAATATGTCTTTTGGCAGACCTGGAACTTATAATGAGGATCGAATTCTTTCTTCGTCTTTGCAACCCAGCACATCAGTCAAAAGGATTTCTTGGCAGTAGCGCAAGCATGAAGATGGCTGTATATGTTCATTTTTCACCGCAAGATTTGGCAGGAGAGGATGCTCTTGCCTTCCCCCTGCTCCAAATCCACAGCTCAGATATTTTTTTTCAGCCTGTAACTTTCTTTTTTTGTCTTTTTCTTTTTTTTAAGTGTTACATACAAAAAAACATAAGAGATTCACCCCACTCGTCCCACATCAACCACCTCTTTCATCATCGTGGCACATCCATTGCATTTGGTGAATACATTTTGGAGCACTGCTGCACCACATGGATTATAGTTTACATTGTAGTTGACACTCTCCCCCAGTCCACCCAGTGGGCCATGGCAGGACATACAATGTCCAGCATCTGTCCCTGCAGTACCCAGGACCACTGCAAGTCCTGAAAATGCCCCCATATCACATCTTTTCTTCTCTCTTCCTACCCTCAGCAGCTACCATGGCCACTTTCTCCACATCAGTGCTACAATGTCTTCCCTTACTAGTCACAATAGTTCCCCAGCAGAACACCAGTAAGTCTACTCTAACCCATACTCTATTCCTCCATCCTGAGGACCCTGGGATGGTGATGTCCGCTCCACCTCTAGATCAAGAGGGGGCTTAGATCCCACATGGATGATGGATGCGATTCTCCTGCTTGCAGCTGTAGGCACTCTTGGCTCCCTGCTGTGGTGGTTGACCTTCTTCACCTCCCTGTTAGCTGGCTGGGGTAAGTCCAATAAACAAGAGAGTAGGAGCTGCAACTCTGCTGAGGCTCAGGGCCCAGCTGCCACATGGACAGTCCAGAGATTCAGGTCTCCTGAGTTTACAACAACCCAGCACCAACCACAGGTCCAGTAAAAGTAACTTTTCTTTACTCTATAATTTACATATAGTCCTCATTTTTCTTCCTCAATCTTTTAAAATTGCTTTGAGAAAGCAAGCCATTATAAACCGCCAGTGAAAAGATGATCGGAATTTCTACAAATGGCCTATTTTATTTTGTTTAGAACATTTAGAACACTTGTTTTGTTTACGGTGACCGTGCCAGGCAATAAAATCCCTAGTTTTCAACGGCGAATGTGCTATGGTTAAGTCAGCAAGGGACAAACTCCATCCTTTAGAATTGGCCGAAACTCAAGAAAACAGGAAATCCGGGGGCCCATTAGTCTGCCTCTAAGGACAGAGCCCAGGACACTCTTATTTTGGGGGAAAGAAGTGGGTGAACTGGCAACGGGAGCGTTTGCCTTAAAGCCACGTGCCACTCAGCAGCCCCAGAGTGCATCGCCCCCAGTTCTCCAGGACCCCCAAAGCAAAGGAGAAGCCCACCCACCCGCCCCCATCACTGGGCAGAGGACCCAGCCCCAATTACACGCTGCTGCCTGGCATGCCTAAGAGGAAGGTGCAGTCGTCATCCCAGAGTACATATGGGGAAACTGAGGCAGGTAACGCGTCTCACCCGGCCGGTAAGGAGGGGACTCCAACCCAGGCACCGGCTCTCCGCGAGCCCGTCCCTCACCTGTGCGTGCCGCCGCGCGCACCTGTGCAGCCCCGAGCCAGGTGCCCCCTGGGGCTGCTGCTCGCCGCTGAGCTGTGGGCCAGCGTCAAGGCGTCGGAGAGCACCCTGAAGCCCCCTGCCCAGGAGTCGAGGCAGGACGTGAAGCTGTGCTCGGCCGTCCCCGCGCCTGGCGGGGTCCCCAGTCCCAGCGGCAGGACAGAGGATGCTAGGGGAGGCGCAAGGCGGGGCCCCAGGGTGCTCCTGACCCTCTGCGCAGGGGCTCTCCAGTCCGCCCTGGGACCCCAGGTCCCTGAGGGAATGCTCATCCTTGACAAAAGTTCTGGAGCGCCAGAGGGCGGGGGCAGGTGAAATCCGCTAGATGAAGATCAACCGTTTTAAGTGAACAATCCCACCGCGTTTGGTATACTCGCAATGTTGGGTGTTCCAAAACCTTTAACCTCCCCAGTGGGGAGAGCCGGTAACCTGTAGCAGTCGCTCCCCTCCGGCTCTCTCCAGCCCTTTGGCAGCCACCAATTTACCTTCTCTCTCTACGGATTTGCTCAATCTAGGCCTTCTATTTTAGTGGAATCATCAAGTATTTCTTTTTCTTTTTCTTTTTTGTCTTTATTTTTTTAATGTTACATTAAAAAAATATGAGGTCCCCATATACCCCCCACCCCCCGCCTCCCCCCATAACAACAACCTCCTCCATCATCATGAGACATTCATTGCACTTGGTGAATACCTCTCTGAGCACCGCTGCACCTCATGGTCAATGGTCCACACCATAGCCCATACTCTTCCCCCAGTCCACCCAGTGGGCCATGGGAGGACATACAATGTCCGGTAACTGTCCCCACAGCTCCACCCAGGACAACTCCAAGTCCCAAAAACACCCCCACATCTCATCTCTTCCTCCCACTCTCTATCCCCAGCAGCCACTATGGCCACTTTCTCCACACCAATGCCACATTTTCTTCGATTACTAATCACAATAGTTCATGAATAGAATATCAGTAAGTCCACTCTAATCCATACTCTATAATGGTATACTACTCGGCTGTAAGAACGAATACACTACAAATACACGTGATAACATGGATGAGTCTTGAGAACCTTATGTTGAGTGAAGCAACCCAGACATTGAAGGACAGATACTACATGACCTCAATGATATGAAATAAGTAAACCAAGCTGCCTCAGAGAGCTAGAGACTGGATGATAGGCTTAAAGGAAATTGGGGGGTAGAGGAAGGATGTAAGCTGACACCTACATGGGTGAAACCTTTGATAAGCTGGAGGAAAGTGTTTGTACCATGAAGGGATAAAATGGGGGAATAGGGTCACCTTATCAAGTATTTAACCTGTGCCTGCCTTCTTTCTCCACCCCTGATGTTTTCAAGGTGAGTCCTTGTTGGAACCCTGGAAACAGAAACTGCAAAAGGCAGAGAGCAGGGGGTGGCTGGGGTCCTGCCACAGGCAGAGCTCTAGATGGCTTGGACCCTCCCACCTGCCACTGCCCTTACCCACACTCAGAATTGGAGCAAACTTGACTGTAACTATACTAACAGGAGGGCAGCGGAGAGCTTGTTTCCCTCAGGATGGATAGTTTGATGCTTTGGGAAGCTTCCATCTTTCATGTTCTGGCATTACCCCAGAGGCCACGTGGCTGACGACCTATGAGGAGCAGGGCGCCAGGTTCCCGTGGGGTTTGCAGTCACTCCCAGAGCTGCAGGGTGATGTGAGGACCCCCAGCCCCTGCTCCATCTGCCAGTGCAGCCCCACGCATGCCCACATTGCATGTCCACCCAGCATTACGAGCCTGGCTCTGAACCAGACACTCGGGGCATGAGGGTGAACAAAGCATCTGCCCACGCAGTGTTTACAGTCTAGGCAAGAAGCCAAACAGGTGAGGGAAAGTGATGGCGATAGAAAGAGTAACACCTGCCGGGATGGATGACAAAGGGAGGAGGATGACAAGTAAGTGGGGGTCCATGTGTGGGGGATGGGGTCAGCGGGCCATTCTGCTCCATGTGTGTTGGCTGGGTCAGCCAGGTGGATCTCCATGAGGTTGGATGGAGTCAGCTGGCCATTCTGCTCCATGTGGGTTGGCTGGGTCAGCCAGGTGACTTTACATGAGGTTGGATGGGGTCAGCGGGCCATTCTGCTCCATGTGTGTTGGCTGGGTAAGCCAGGTGGATCTCCATGAGGTTGGATGGGGTCAGCGGGCCATTCGGCTCCATGTGTGTTGGCTGGGTCAGCCAGGTGGATCTCCATGAGGTTGGATGGGGTCAGCGGGCCATTCTGCTCCATGTGTGTTGGCTGGGTCAGCCAGGCGGCTCTCCATGAGGTTGCATGGGGTCAGCGGGCCATTCTGCTCCATGTGTGTTGGGTGGGTCAGCCAGGCAACTCTCCATGAGGTTGGATGGGGTCAGCGGGCCATTCTGCTCCATGTGTGTTGGGTGGGTCAGCCAGGCGGCTCTCCATGAGGTTGGATGGTGTCAGCGGGCCATTCTGCTCCATGTGGGTTGGCTGGGTCAGCCAGGCGACTCTCCATGAGGTTGGATGGTGTCAGCGGGCCATTCTGCTCCATGTGTGTTGGCTGGGTCAGCCAGGTGGATCTCCATGAGGTTGGATGGGGTCAGCGGGCCATTCTGCTCCATGTGGGTTGGCTGGGTCAGCCAGGTGGATCTCCATGAGGTTGCATGGGGTCAGCAGGCCATTCTGCTCCATGTGTGTTGGCTGGGTCAGCCAGGTGACTCTCCATGAGGTTGGATGGGGTCAGTGGGCCATTCTGCTCCATGTGTGTTGGCTGGGTCAGCCAGGTGACTCTCCATGAGGTTGGATGGGTTCAGCGGGCCATTCTGCTCCATGTGTGTTGGCTGGGTCAGCCAGGTGACTTTCCATGAGGTTGGATGGGGTCAGCGGGCCATTCTGCTCCATGTGTGTTGGCTGGGTCAGCCAGGCGACTCTCCATGAGGTTGGATGGGGTCAGCTGGCCATTCTGCTCCATGTGGGTTGGCTGGGTCAGCCAGGCGACTCTCCATGAGGTTGGATGGTGTCAGCGGGCCATTCTGCTCCATGTGGGTTGGCTGGGTCAGCCAGGTGGCTCTCCATGATGTTGGATGGGGTCAGCGGCCATTCTGCTCCATGTGGGTTGGCTGGGTCAGCCAGGTGGATCTCCATGAGGTTGGATGGGGTCAGCGGGCCATTCCGCTCCATGTGTGTTGGCTGGGTCAGCCAGGCGAATCTCCATGAGGTTGGATGGTGTCAGCGGGCCATTCTGCTCCATGTGGGTTGGCTGGGTCAGCCAGGTGGATCTCCATGAGGTTGGATGGGGTCAGCTGGCCATTCTGCTCCATGTGCGTTGGCTGGGTCAGCCAGGTGGCTCTCCATGAGGTTGGATGGGGTCAGCAGGCCATTCTGCTCCATGTGGGTTGGCTGGGTCAGCCAGGCGACTCTCCATGAGGTTGGATGGGGTCAGCGGGCCATTCTGCTCCATGTGGGTTGGCTGGGTCAGCCAGGTGGATCTCCATGAGGTTGGATGGGGTCAGCGGGCCATTCTGGTCCATGTGGGTTGGCTGGGTTAGCCAGGTGGATATCCATGAGGTTGGATGGGGTCAGCGGGCCATTCTGCTCCATGTGGGTTGGCTGGGTCAGCCAGGCGTCTCTCCATGAGGTTGGATGGAGTCAGCTGGCCATTCTGCTCCATGTGTGTTGGCTGGGTCATCCAGGTGGCTCTCCATGAGGTTGCATGGGGTCAGCTGGCCATTCTGCTCCATGTGGGTTGGCTGGGTCAGCCAGGCGACTCTCCATGAGGTTGGATGGTGTCAGCTGGCCATTCTGCTCCATGTGGGTTGGCTGGGTCAGCCAGGTGGATCTCCATGAGGTTGGATGGTGTCAGCTGGCCATTCTGCTCCATGTGTGTTGGCTGGGTCAGCCAGGCGACTCTCCATGAGGTTGGATGGTGTCAGCTGGCCATTCTGCTCCATGTGTGTTGGCCTGGTCAGCCAGGCGACTCTCCGTGAGGTTGGATGGGGTCAGCGGGACATTCTGCTCCATGTTTGTTGGCTGGGTCAGCCAGGTGGATCTCCATGAGGTTGGATGGGGTCATCTGGCCATTCTGCTCCATGTGTGTTGGCTAGACCAGCCAGGTGGATCGCCATGAGGTTGGATGGGGTCAGCGGGCCATTCTGCTCCATGTTTGTTGGCTGGGTCAGGAAGGTGGATCTCCATGAGGTTGGATGGGGTCAGCGGGCCATTCTGCTCCATGTGTGTTGGCAGGGTCACCCAGGTGGCTATCCATGAGGTTGGATGGGGTCAGCTGGCCATTCTGCTCCATGTGGGTTGGCTGGGTCAGCCAGGTGGATCTCCATGAGGTTGGATGGGGTCAGCTGGCCATTCTGCTCCATGTGTGTTGGCTGGGTCAGCCAGGCGACTCTCCATGAGGTTGGATGGTGTCAGCGGGCCATTCTGCTCCATGTGGTTGGCTGGGTCAGCCAGGTGGCTATCCATGAGGTTGGATGGGGTCAGCTGGCCATTCTGCTCCATGTTTGTTGGCTGGGTCAGCCAGGTGGATCTCCATGAGGTTGGATGGGGTCAGCGGGCCATTCTGCTCCATGTGGGTTGGCTGGGTCAGCCAGGTGGATCTCCATGAGGTTGGATGGGGTCAGCGGGCCATTCTGCTCCATGTGTGTTGGCTGGGTCAGCAGGTGGCTCTCCATGAGGTTGGATGGGGTCAGCAGGCCATTCTGCTCCATGTGTGTTGGCTGGGTCAGCCAGGTGACTCTCCATGAGGTTGGATGGGGTCAGCGGGCCATTCTGCTCCATGTGTGTTGGCTGGGTCAGCCAGGTGACTCTCTATGAGGTTGCATGGGGTCAGCGGACCATTCTGCTCCATGTGTGTTGGCTGGGTCAGCCAGGCGACTCTCCATGAGGTTGGATGGGGTCAGCGGGCCATTCTGCTCCATGTGTGTTGGGTGGGTCAGCCAGGCGGCTCTCCATGAGGTTGCATGGGGTCAGCGGACCATTCTGCTCCATGTGGGTTGGCTGGGTCAGCCAGGTGACTCTCCATGAGGTTGGATGGGGTCAGCGGGCCATTCTGCTCCATGTTTGTTGGCTGGGTCAGCCAGGCGACTCTCCATGAGGTTGGATGGGGTCAGCGGGCCATTCTGCTCCATGTGTGTTGGCTGGGTCAGCCAGGTGGCTCTCCATGAGGTTGCATGGGGTCAGCTGGCCATTCTGCTCCATGTTTGTTGGCTGGGTCAGCCAGGTGGCTCTCCATGAGGTTGGATGGAGTCAGCGGGCCATTCTGCTCCATGTTTGTTGGCTGGGTCAGCCAGGCGGCTCTCCATGAGGTTGGATGGGGTCAGCGGGCCATTCTGCTCCATGTGTGTTGGCTGGGTCAGCCAGGCGGCTCTCCATGAGGTTGTATAGAGTAAGCTGGCCATTCTGCTCCATGTGTGTTGGCTGGGTCAGCCAGGTGGCTCTCCATGAGGTTGGATGGAGTCAGCAGGCCATTCTGCTCCATGTGTATTGGCTGGGTCAGCCAGGTGGATCTCCATGAGGTTGGATGGGGTCAGCGGGCCATTCTGCTCCATGTGTGTTGGCTGGGTCAGCCAGGCAGCTCTCCATGAGGTTGGATGGGGTCAGCGGGCCATTCTGCTCCATGTGTGTTGGCTGGGTCAGCCAGGCGGCTCTCCATGAGGTTGTATAGAGTAAGCTGGCCATTCTGCTCCATGTGTGTTGGCTGGGTCAGCCAGGTGGCTCTCCATGAGGTTGGATGGAGTCAGCAGGCCATTCTGCTCCATGTGTGTTGGCTGGGTCAGCCAGGTGGATCTCCATGAGGTTGGATGGGGTCAGCGGGCCATTCTGCTCCATGTGTGTTGGCTGGGTCAGCCAGGTGGCTCTCCATGAGGTTGAATGGGGTCAGCGGGCCATTCTGGTCCATGTGTGTTGGCTGGGTCAGCCAGGTGGCTCTCCATGAGGTTGGATGGGTTCAGCGGGCCATTCTGCTCCATGTGTGTTGGCTGGGTCAGCCAGGTGACTTTCCATGAGGTTGGATGGGGTCAGCGGGCCATTCTGCTCCATGTGTGTTGGCTGGGTCAGCCAGGCGACTCTCCATGAGGTTGGATGGGGTCAGCTGGCCATTCTGCTCCATGTGGGTTGGCTGGGTCAGCCAGGCGACTCTCCATGAGGTTGGATGGTGTCAGCGGGCCATTCTGCTCCATGTGGGTTGGCTGGGTCAGCCAGGTGGCTCTCCATGATGTTGGATGGGGTCAGCGGCCATTCTGCTCCATGTGGGTTGGCTGGGTCAGCCAGGTGGATCTCCATGAGGTTGGATGGGGTCAGCGGGCCATTCCGCTCCATGTGTGTTGGCTGGGTCAGCCAGGCGAATCTCCATGAGGTTGGATGGTGTCAGCGGGCCATTCTGCTCCATGTGGGTTGGCTGGGTCAGCCAGGTGGATCTCCATGAGGTTGGATGGGGTCAGCTGGCCATTCTGCTCCATGTGCGTTGGCTGGGTCAGCCAGGTGGCTCTCCATGAGGTTGGATGGGGTCAGCAGGCCATTCTGCTCCATGTGGGTTGGCTGGGTCAGCCAGGCGACTCTCCATGAGGTTGGATGGGGTCAGCGGGCCATTCTGCTCCATGTGGGTTGGCTGGGTCAGCCAGGTGGATCTCCATGAGGTTGGATGGGGTCAGCGGGCCATTCTGGTCCATGTGGGTTGGCTGGGTTAGCCAGGTGGATCTCCATGAGGTTGGATGGGGTCAGCGGGCCATTCTGCTCCATGTGGGTTGGCTGGGTCAGCCAGGCGTCTCTCCATGAGGTTGGATGGAGTCAGCTGGCCATTCTGCTCCATGTGTGTTGGCTGGGTCATCCAGGTGGCTCTCCATGAGGTTGCATGGGGTCAGCTGGCCATTCTGCTCCATGTGGGTTGGCTGGGTCAGCCAGGCGACTCTCCATGAGGTTGGATGGTGTCAGCTGGCCATTCTGCTCCATGTGGGTTGGCTGGGTCAGCCAGGTGGATCTCCATGAGGTTGGATGGTGTCAGCTGGCCATTCTGCTCCATGTGTGTTGGCTGGGTCAGCCAGGCGACTCTCCATGAGGTTGGATGGTGTCAGCTGGCCATTCTGCTCCATGTGTGTTGGCCTGGTCAGCCAGGCGACTCTCCGTGAGGTTGGATGGGGTCAGCGGGCCATTCTGCTCCATGTTTGTTGGCTGGGTCAGCCAGGTGGCTATCCATGAGGTTGGATGGGGTCATCTGGCCATTCTGCTCCATGTGTGTTGGCTAGACCAGCCAGGTGGATCGCCATGAGGTTGGATGGGGTCAGCGGGCCATTCTGCTCCATGTTTGTTGGCTGGGTCAGGAAGGTGGATCTCCATGAGGTTGGATGGGGTCAGCGGGCCATTCTGCTCCATGTGTGTTGGCAGGGTCACCCAGGTGGCTATCCATGAGGTTGGATGGGGTCAGCTGGCCATTCTGCTCCATGTGCGTTGGCTGGGTCAGCCAGGTGGATCTCCATGAGGTTGGATGGGGTCAGCTGGCCATTCTGCTCCATGTGTGTTGGCTGGGTCAGCCAGGCGACTCTCCATGAGGTTGGATGGTGTCAGCGGGCCATTCTGCTCCATGTGGTTGGCTGGGTCAGCCAGGTGGCTATCCATGAGGTTGGATGGGGTCAGCTGGCCATTCTGCTCCATGTTTGTTGGCTGGGTCAGCCAGGTGGATCTCCATGAGGTTGGATGGGGTCAGCGGGCCATTCTGCTCCATGTGGGTTGGCTGGGTCAGCCAGGTGGATCTCCATGAGGTTGGATGGGGTCAGCGGGCCATTCTGCTCCATGTGTGTTGGCTGGGTCAGCAGGTGGCTCTCCATGAGGTTGGATGGGGTCAGCAGGCCATTCTGCTCCATGTGTGTTGGCTGGGTCAGCCAGGTGACTCTCCATGAGGTTGGATGGGGTCAGCGGGCCATTCTGCTCCATGTGTGTTGGCTGGGTCAGCCAGGTGACTCTCCATGAGGTTGCATGGGGTCAGCGGACCATTCTGCTCCATGTGTGTTGGCTGGGTCAGCCAGGCGACTCTCCATGAGGTTGGATGGGGTCAGCGGGCCATTCTGCTCCATGTGTGTTGGGTGGGTCAGCCAGGCGGCTCTCCATGAGGTTGCATGGGGTCAGCGGACCATTCTGCTCCATGTGGGTTGGCTGGGTCAGCCAGGCGACTCTCCATGAGGTTGGATGGGGTCAGCGGGCCATTCTGCTCCATGTTTGTTGGCTGGGTCAGCCAGGCGACTCTCCATGAGGTTGGATGGGGTCAGCGGGCCATTCTGCTCCATGTGTGTTGGCTGGGTCAGCCAGGTGGCTCTCCATGAGGTTGCATGGGGTCAGCTGGCCATTCTGCTCCATGTTTGTTGGCTGGGTCAGCCAGGTGGCTCTCCATGAGGTTGGATGGAGTCAGCGGGCCAATCTGCTCCATGTTTGTTGGCTGGGTCAGCCAGGCGGCTCTCCATGAGGTTGGATGGGGTCAGCGGGCCATTCTGCTCCATGTGTGTTGGCTGGGTCAGCCAGGCGGCTCTCCATGAGGTTGTATAGAGTAAGCTGGCCATTCTGCTCCATGTGTGTTGGCTGGGTCAGCCAGGTGGCTCTCCATGAGGTTGGATGGAGTCAGCAGGCCATTCTGCTCCATGTGTATTGGCTGGGTCAGCCAGGTGGATCTCCATGAGGTTGGATGGGGTCAGCGGGCCATTCTGCTCCATGTGTGTTGGCTGGGTCAGCCAGGCAGCTCTCCATGAGGTTGGATGGGGTCAGCGGGCCATTCTGCTCCATGTGTGTTGGCTGGGTCAGCCAGGCGGCTCTCCATGAGGTTGTATAGAGTAAGCTGGCCATTCTGCTCCATGTGTGTTGGCTGGGTCAGCCAGGTGGCTCTCCATGAGGTTGGATGGAGTCAGCAGGCCATTCTGCTCCATGTGTGTTGGCTGGGTCAGCCAGGTGGATCTCCATGAGGTTGGATGGGGTCAGCGGGCCATTCTGCTCCATGTGTGTTGGCTGGGTCAGCCAGGTGGCTCTCCATGAGGTTGAATGGGGTCAGCGGGCCATTCTGGTCCATGTGTGTTGGCTGGGTCAGCCAGGTGGCTCTCCATGAGGTTGGATGGGGTCAGCGGGCCATTCTGCTCCATGTGTGTTGGCTGGGTCAGCCAGGCGGCTCTCCATGAAGTTGTATAGTGTAAGCTGGCCATTCTGCTCCATGTGTGTTGGCTGGGTCAGCCAGGTGGCTCTCCATGAGGTTGGATGGGGTCAGCTGGCCATTCTGCTCCATGTGGGTTGGCTAGACCAGCCACGTGGCTCTCCATGAGGTTGGATGGGGTCAGCGGGCCATTCTGCTCCATGTGTGTTGGCTAGACCAGCCAGGCGGCTCTCCGTGAGGTTGGATGGGGTCAGCGGGCCATTCTGCTCCATGTGTGTTGGCAGGGTCACCCAGGTGGCTATCCATGAGGTTGGATGGGGTCAGCTGGCCATTCTGCTCCATGTGTGTTGGCTGGGTCAGCCAGGTGGCTCTCCATGAGGTTGGATGGGGTCAGCTGGCCATTCTGCTCCATGTGGGTTGGCTAGACCAGCCATGTGGCTCTCCATGAGGTTGGATGTGGTCAGCGGGCCATTCTGCTCCATGTGTGTTGGCTAGACCAGCCAGGCGGCTCTCCGTGAGGTTGGATGGTGTCAGCGGGCCATTCTGCTCCATGTGGGTTGGCTGGGTCAGCCAGGTGGATCTCCATGAGGTTGGATGGGGTCAGCTGGCCATTCTGCTCCATGTGTGTTGGCTGGGTCAGCCAGGTGGCTCTCCATGAGGTTGGATGGAGTCAGCAGGCCATTCTGCTCCATGTGGGTTGGCTGGGTCAGCCAGGCGACTCTCCATGAGGTTGGATGGGGTCAGCGGGCCATTCTGCTCCATGTGGGTTGGCTGGGTCAGCCAGGTGGATCTCCATGAGGTTGGATGGGGTCAGCGGGCCATTCTGCTCCATGTGGGTTGGCTGGGTCAGCCAGGTGGATCTCCATGAGGTTGGATGGGTTCAGCTGGCCATTCTGCTCCATGTGTGTTAGCTGGGTCAGCCAGGCGACTCTCCATGAGGTTGGATCGTGTCAGCTGGCCATTCTGCTCCATGTGTGTTGGCTGGGTCAGCCAGGCGACTCTCCATGAGGTTGGATGGGGTCAGCGGGCCATTCTGCTCCATGTTTGTTGGCTGGGTCAGCCAGGTGGATCTCCATGAGGTTGGATGGTGTCAGCGGGCCATTCTGCTCCATGCTTGTTGGCTGGGTCAGCCAGGTGGCTCTCCATGAGGTTGGATGGGGTCATCTGGCCATTCTGCTCCATGTGTGTTGGCTAGACCAGCCAGGTGGATCGCCATGAGGTTGGATGGGGTCAGCGGGCCATTCTGCTCCATGTTTGTTGGCTGGGTCAGCCAGGCGACTCTCCATGAGGTTGGATGGTGTCAGCAGGCCATTCTGCTCCATGTGTGTTGGCTGGGTCAGCCAGGTGGATCTCCATGAGGTTGGCTGGTGTCAGCAGGCCATTCTGCTCCATGTGTGTTGGCTGGGTCAGCCAGGCATCTCTCCATGAGGTTGGATGGGGTCAGCGGGCCATTCTGCTCCATGTGTGTTGGCTGGGTCAGCCAGGCGACTCTCCATGAGGTTGGATGGGGTCAGCTGGCCATTCTGCTCCATGTGTGTTGGCTGGGTCAGCCAGGTGGCTCTCCATGAGGGTTAACTGGGTCACTACATGACTGCATTCAGCTAGGAGCTCCACTGGGCTGGAACTTCTGAGCCTGTGCTGGAGAGGCAGGGCTGGCCAGCACTTAGTTGCTTGCGCTGCTATGACAAACACCACATATTTGGCTTAAATAAGAATTCATCGTCTCATGGATTTGAAGGCTGGAAGTCCAAAAGCTGTCAGCTGGGCCATGCTTCTCCCCATTCTGGTAATGGCTGTCGTTCTCTCCTCTGTGACTCCTCTGGCTTCCGGCTTCTGCATCTTCCATCATCCCTAACCGCATCTGAATTTCCTCTCCACCTAGTTATGCAGATTAAGGCCCTTCCTGATCCACTTGGCCACACCTTAACTAAGAATAACGTCTCCAAAGTTCCCATTCACAAGTGGGCTCACGGCCATCAGAACAAGGGTTAGCACTCGAGCTCGTCTTTTGTGGGGTCATGATTCAATCTGCAATGGGTGAACTGGCTTCCAGGGCCTCCTCTCTAGCACAGAGATCTTTAGGTGTTTGCCCTAGGGCTTCCAGCAAGTGAAAGAGGCAGCCACGAAGCCCATAGGGCTGGCCTGGACTGCCACATCTCCTCTTCTGTGTTCTGTCGGCCAGTGCGGTCACAGACCTCCCCCTAAGACTTGGGAGACAGAAAGCTGAATCCCCCTGTTGGAGGGAAGAGAGGCGAGCATGGACGGAGAGGAGTGGAATTGCCAGCACCCTCATTATGGCCAACTCCCCAACCAACCCGTGAAAGGTTGCCTGGAAATCTGAGGAGACTGAATTTCTTATAAAACGGGCAGGGCTAGAAGCCCAAAGAGAGGAGTTTGGGCCACTCCGTGGGTGATGTGGCCATCATGACTGAGCTACATGCCCAGCAGCCCTTCTCAGGGACCTGGACCCATGGATGTGGGCTAGAAACTTGGCTCTTCTCCGAAAGAGTCCTTGATCTCACCATGATTTCATCCAAACCTCTTGAGCTTCTGGTCTGATCTCTTCCTCCTGCACCCAAGCAGTTTCCCTCACCCACTTTGCTTCATCAAACAAAAGTAAAAATTGAAAATGGGGCCTCCTTCAAGAAGGGGGTGCATCCTGCCCTCATGGGGTCCCCACGGCCCCCAGGGATCTGTTCTCAGCCTCTGCAGAGAGCTCAACAAACTTATGATACTGCTGCCCAAAGGACTGCTCGTTTTCCACTTTTCTCACTGAAATACCTCGATCCCTTGACCTCCCTTCGAAAGGCCAGAAGCAATCAGCACGGCTGTGGATTAATCACCGGACTAATTTCTTCTTTGGAGTCAAGGTTAATTTTAAATGAAAACGCGCAAGAGAAGACTTTCATTACAGAGAAGGAGGTCACTTTTCGCCCCTGGAGTGCCAGCTTCTCGGGTCACTGCCACGGCAAGGTGGGGGGGCGGGTGCTGGGACTTCCCAGGACCAGCCCCCAAATAATGGACTTGCCGGCTATTTGAAATGAAATGGGACCGTGCACTGCATTTATAATTAGGGCAAATACGGGTCTGCATTTAACCGCCCCACAGTGCGTTTCACGCTGGCACAGAAACTTGGTCCAGGAGATTCTCTCTTCCCTCGAAACGAGCCATGGCCCTGTGGAAATCCCTCTACCTGCGCGACACTCCAGCAGGACTCCCCATCTGCGCGGCTCACCTGTTTCGACTTCCTTCTTTGCTTTCTCCTCCAAGGCATCTCCTCGGCCCCCATATGCCAAACAGAACATGTTTTTGTTTACTTGGCAGTTGGGCGGTAGCCGTCGGATGCTAATTCTTCATTATTCAGAGCCCACTGCGTTCTCCCTCCCCCTTCCCTTCCAAAATGACAGTCACGCCTTTTGGCATAATTGTCCGTGAGTGAGTCGGCTCGCTGACCCTCTCCGCCGTTGCCTCGGAGGCAGGCCCCTGACTCCTGGGAGGGCAGGGGTCGTCTCTTAAATCATGCCTTCCCCGCATCCCCTGCGAATTATGCCGTTGACAAACTGCCGCTAATGATTAGACCAGCCCGTATTAGACTCCCCTGCTAAACTGCTATTACTTGAGTGATGGATTACACATCTAATGAGCAGATTATTGCCACCAGTGACCCCGGCAGGGGAAAGAGGGCTGCAGAGATGCAGCCTCGCTCACACGCGCGGCACCGCGCGCCCGGGTGTGCCCACGCGTGTGTCTTCTCCACCCTGAACTTGCTCCTTGCGCTTTCAGCTGCGCGTTTGGGGACACCTGCGCTAACTGGGTCTGAGCTCCGTCCCTAACGAGGGTGTTTTAATTCACCTGAAGTCAAAATGTGCCATGAGCAACACATGCCCTGGGGAAGCCCGGCTCCCCATGGCACTCTCAGCCTCGAGGGCAGGCACAAGGGGCGGGACCCTGGGTGGAAGTGGACTTTCTCCTGGAGGCCGTGCGCACAGCCTCCTCCAGGCGGGAATGGATTATTTCTAGCTGCTGCCAGTGGGCTGCAAAGCCCTAGAAAGGCTTCTGGGGGTCGAATCACGGAGGTGGGGAGTGTGTGACAAGCTCCCAGTGTCCTGAGAGCCCACAGCCCGCTCTAGAAGTGGGGGCAGTCAGAGCGGGAACACGGGGGCCAGTGTCTCCCCAGGTCAGGGCCTGCCTGCCATGACCCCCGGGACAGGTGGAGGAGTTCCTCACGCTGCGGCGGCGCACATCTTCTGGTGCTTTCCACCAAGAGGGACTCTGAGCCCCCACCTGTCACCTGGTCGTGCTTTCCACCAAGAGTGACTTGAGTCTCCATGTGTCACCTGGTCATGCTTTCCACCAGGAGTGACTTGAGCCTCTGCATGTCACCTGGTACTGCTTTCCACCAAGAGGGACTCTGAGCCCCCACCTGTCACCTGGTCGTGCTTTCCACCAAGGGTGACTTGAGTCTCCATGTGTCACCTGGTGTGCTTTCCACCAGGAGTGACTCTGGGCCCCTGTGTCACCTGGTAGTACTTTCCACCAAGAGGGACTTGAGCCTCTGCATGTCACCTGGTACTGCTTTCCACCAAGAGGGACTCTGAGCCCCCACCTGTCACCTGGTCGTGCTTTCCACCAAGGGTGACTTGAGTCTCCATGTGTCACCTGGTGTGCTTTCCACCAGGAGTGACTCGGCCCCTGTGTCACCTGGTAGTACTTTCCACCAAGAGGGACTTGAGCCTCTGCATGTCACCTGGTACTGCTTTCCACCAAGAGGGACTCTGAGCCTCCAAGTGTCACCTTGTACTGCTTTCCACTAAGAGGGACTCTGAGTCCCCAAGTGTCACCTGGTCGTGCTTTCCACCAAGAGTGACTCAGCCCGCATGTCACCTGGTACTCCTTTCCCACCAAGAGTGACTCAGCCCCCACGTGTCCACCAAGAGTGTCTCTGAGCCCACACATATCACCTGGTCATTCTTTCCACCAAGAGGGACTTGAGCCTCTGCATGTCACCTGGTACTGCTTTCCACCAAGAGGGACTCTGAGCCCTCACCTGTCACCTGGTCGTGCTTTCCACCAAGGGTGACTTGAGCCTCCATGTGTCACCTGGTGTGCTTTCCACCAGGAGTTTTTCTGGGCCCCTGTGTCACCTGGTAGTACTTTCCACCAAGAGGGACTCTGAGCCTCCAAGTGTCACCTTGTTCTGCTTTCCACTAAGAGGGACTCTGAGTCCCCGAGTGTCACCTGGTGTGCTTTCCACCAAGAGTAACTCAGCCCCCACGTGTCACCTTGTAGTGCTTTCCACCAAGAGTGTCTCTGAGCCCACACATATCACCTGGTCATGCTTTCCACCAAGAGTGACTTGAGCCTCTGCATGTCACCTGGTACTGCTTTCCACCAAGAGGGACTCTGAGCCCCCATGCATCACCTGGTGTGCTTTCCACCAAGAGTGACTCAGCCCCCACATGCCACGTGGTAGTGCTTTCCATCAAGAGCAACTCTAAGTCTCTGCATGTCACCTGATAGTGCTTTCCACCGAGAGTGACTTTAGCCCCCGTGTGTCACCTGGTGGTGCTTTCCACCAAGAGTGACTCATGCCCAGTGTGTCACCTGGTAGTGCTTCCCACCAAGAGCAACTCTAAGTCTCTCTGCATGTCACCTGATAGTCCTTTCCACCAAGAGTGACTTGATCCCCTGAGTGTCACCTGGTATGCTTTCCACCAAGAGTGACTCATGCCCAGTGTGTCACCTGGTAGTGCTTTCCACCAAGAGCAACTCTGAGCACCCGTGTGTCACCTATAGTGCTTTTGCACCAAGAGTGACTCTCAGCATCCATGTGTCACCTAGTAGTACTTTCCCACCAAGAGCGACTTGAGCCCCCACATGTCACCTGGTAGTGCTTTTCACCAAGAGCAACTCTAAGTCTCTGCATGTCACCTGATAGTCCTTTCCACCAAGAGTGACTTGCTCCCCCGAGTGTCACCTGGTATGCTTTCCACCAAGAGTGACTCATGCCCAGTGTGTCACCTGGTAGTGCTTTCCACCAAGAGCAACTCTGAGCACCCGTGTGCTCCTAGTAGTGCTTTCCCACCAAGATCAACTTGAGCCCCCATGTGTCGCATGATAGCACTTCCCACCAAGAGTGACTCTGAGCCCCCACATGTCACCTAGTAGTACTTTCCCACCAAGAGTGACTTGAGCTTCTGAGTCACCTGCTAGTGCTTTCCACCAGGCGAGACTTTGAACTCCTGTCCAGGCAAAGATAGACCTCTGGGGAGAGGTAAACGCAACGTCCTTGCTGAAGCGCGCCTGAGGATTCCAGCACGCAGCAGCTCAGGGCTCGTGGGTCAGTTGGGTTAGCGCTGGCACCGGCAGCGGCAGGTCTCCGAGTTGAACCAGGGACCCCTCCCCACCCACCTGTCCACACCCCATGGCCCTGGAGCTACCAGTCTCCCATCCAGAACTCACCTGGGCTTCCAGAGACCACCATCCTCTTCACCACGGACGTGGCCAAAGAAGTTCCCTGAGCTTCTGTAGCCAACGGTCCAGTGCTGGAAACTCAAAACAACCCCAGGGAGTACATGTAGTGCAGTGGTTGAGCGCCTGCATCCCATGTACGAGGTCCAGGGTTCGATCCCCAGTACCTCCCAAATACAAACAAACTCACTGGGGAGTGGGTGTAGCTCAGTGGTTGAGCACCCATGTCCCATGTACAAGGTCCAGGGTTCAATCGCCAGCACCTCCCATAAAAAACCCAGACATTTATCCTCGCACAGCTCTGGATCCAGAAGTCCAAAACCGAAGGCTCTTCGGGAGCTCACCCCTGCCTGTTCCGGGGACCCAGGCGTCGTGCACTTGGGGCTACGCCCAGCAAGACCTGCTCCGTCTTCACGTGCTCTTCCAGGACACGCATGCCTGGATTGGAGCCCACCCTAATTCCAGATGGGCTCATCCCAAGACGTTTAAGTAATTACGTCTGCCAAGACCTCTTCCCAAATGAGGTCCCCAGTGGAGGTTCTGGGGTCAGGGCATGAGATGTTTTTGGAGGACCTCAGGCAAAGCACTGCATCCCAGCTGCTGTCCCCAGACCCTCCACGAACCCCTGGTGCCGCCGGCGCCTGCCCGCCAGCTACTCACTAAAGAAAATGAGGGCAATGGGCGCCCGGGAAGCCGAAGGAAAGGAGCCCTATCCAGGGGCGACGGCTGGGGGCTTCTCTCTCGTCCTCGCTGCTTGCTGCTGCCCGCTCTTCAGTTGCGCCATGCTCGACCGTGGCGCATGCCGCAGGAAGGGCCGAGAACTGCACAGGTGAGGAGAGCGGGGCGTGCTCCCCCGTCTCCATGGAGGGGCTCAGATTTGAGAACCCACAACGCATCACGGGCAACACCCCATCCCTGTGGCACCCAGAGAACCTGCAGCCGAGGCTGCCTGTGCTCTGGAAACCCCACCCCACCAAGACTACCTATATCCTGGAGACCCCATCCCACCAAGGCCCCTGTGCCCTGGAGACCTCATCCCACCAAGGTCCCTGTGCCCTGGGGACCCACCAAGGCCCCTGTTCCCTGGGGACCCCACCCCACCAAGACCCCTGTGCCCTGGAGACCCCATCTCACCAAGGCCTCTGTGCCCTGGAGACCCCACCCCAAGGCCACCTGTTTCCTGGTGACCCCACCCCACCCAAAGCCACCTGTGCCCTGGAGACCCCACCCCACCAAGGTTCCCGTGCCCTGGGGACCCCACCCCACTGAGGTCACCTGTGCCCTGAAGACTCCACCCCACCAAGGCCCCTGTGCCCTGGGGACCCCACCCCACCGAGGCCCCTGTGCCCTGGGGACCCACCAAGGCCCCTGTGCCTGGAGACCCCCCCCCACCAAAGCCCCTGTGCCCTGGAGACCCCACCCCACCAAGGTCCCTGTGCCCTGGACACCCCACCCCAATGAGGCCCCTGTGCCTTGGGGACCCCACCCCACCGAGACCCCTGTGCCCTGGAGACCCCCCCCCATGAAGGCCCCTGTGCCCTTGAGATCCCACTCCAAGGCCACCTATTCCCAGGAGACCCCACCTCACCCAGGACCCGTGCCCAGGAGACCCCAACCCACCAAGGACCCTGTGCCTAGGAAAACCCACCCCAACAAAACCTCCTGTGCCCAGGAGACCCCACCCCACCAAGGCCCCTGTGCCCTGGAGACCCCACCCCACCAAGGCTGCCAATTCCCTGGTGACCCCACCCCACCAAGGCCCCTTTCCCTGGAGACCCCACCCCACCCAAAGCCCCTCTGCCCTGGAGACCCCACCCCACCAAGGCCCCTGTACCCTGGGAGAACCTGCACTTGCCAAGTCCATGTGCCCCATGGTCTCAGCAAAGCCCCAGCTTTTGTCAGGGACCCAGGACTTCCCCCTCACCTCCTCACTGCTGCCTGGGGTCCCGGAGCCCCCAGGACCAGCCCCCTATTTCCCCTTGTTCATTCCCTTCTCAGCCACAGCTCATCCCGCAGCTGCTCTTTCCCCACTTTGTCTCTTTCCTTTTACGGGATTGAAGGCGTTCTCTGGAGTCAAGTACTTTAAACACACACATGAGTATCTACAGACCCAATGGCCAGCAGGCTCCAGGGGTCGGGGGACTCGGCTCAGCTCCCAGCTCTGCCCCATCCGGGCTCTGGGGCTTTGGGAAAGTTGCCTGACCTCTCTGTGCTTCCACCCGTCACACCCAAGACTGGGATGGGGGCAGATTTCTGCCCCAGGACACCAGGGAGGGGCTTCTGTGGTTGGGGATTACCTTACCTGCCCAGGGAGGGGCTTCTGTGGGTGGGGGTTAGTTCTACCTGCCCAGGGAGGGCTTCTGTGGGTGGGGGTTACCTTACCTGCCCAGGGAGGACTTCTGTGGGTGGGGTCACCCTACCTGCCCAGGGGGGGCTGCTGTGGGTGGGGTTACCCTACCTGCCCGGGGGGGCTGCTGTGGGTGGGGTTACCCTACCTGCCTGGGGGGGCTGCTGTGGGTGGGGTCACCCTACCTGCCCAGGGGGGGCTGCTGTGGGTGGGGTCACCCTACCTGCCCAGGGGGGGCTGCTGTGGGTGGGGGTCACCCTACCTGCCCAGGGGGGGCTGCTGTGAGTGGGGTTACCCTACCTGCCTGGGGGGGCTGCTGTGGGTGGGGGTCACCCTACCTGCCCAGGGAGGCCTTCTGTGGGTGGGGGTCACCCTGCCTGCCCAGGGAGGCCTTCTGTGGGTGGGGTCACCCTACCTGCCCAGGGAGGACTTCTGTGGGTGGGGTCACCCTACCTGCCCAGGGGGGGCTGCTGTGGGTGGGGTCACCCTACCTGCCCGGGGGGGCTGCTGTGGGTGGGGGTCACCGTACCTGCCCAGGGAGGGCTTCTGTGGGTGGGGTCACCCTACCTGCCCAGGGGGGGCTTCTGTGGGTGGGGTCACCCTACCTGCCCAGGGAGGACTTCTGTGGGTGGGGGTCACCCTACCTGCCCAGGGGGGGCTGCTGTGGGTGGGGGTCACCCTACCTGCCCAGGGGGGGCTTCTGTGCATGGGTGTAAGCCGCACCTGCCCCAGGATACCAGGAAGGGGACTCTTGGAAGAGCTCAGGGTTCCCTAGGGAAACAGAACTGACAGGAGAGATCTGTAAATAACACGAGAGTTTATAGAATTGTCTCACACAAACGTGAGGATGCACAAGTCCAAATTCCGCAGGGCGGGCTGCAAACCTGGGGCTCCGATAAAGGTCCCTGGTGAGTTCCCAGGAGACACGGGCTGAAGTGGAGCTGGGAATTCTCCCTCGATGCTGAAATCACTTCCCCTTTTAATGCCTTCATGTGGGTAGATGAGACGTCCCTCATTGCCCACAGGCTCCTCGGTTGGTTGTAGATGGGACCAGCCATCGAAGCAACCAACTCATTCTGATCAAAGTCCATGTGTCTGCTTATTTTCAAGATATAGGAGTTCTTTATATATGCAGGATATTTGTCTCCCTTCAGATATATATACCAAATATTTTCTCCCATTGTTCAGGCTCTCTTTTCACTTTCTTGACAAACTGACATCACCCTCCCAGGGTCCACAGGATGGAGGAATAGAGTATGGATTAGAGTGGACTTTCTGATATTCTACTCTAGAACTATTGTGACGAGTAATGGAAGAAACTGTATTATGGATGTGGAGACAGTGACCACAGGAGCTGCTGAAGGCAGGGAGAGGGAAGAAGAGAAGAGATGTGGGGGCATTTTCGGGACTTGGAGGTGTCCTAAATGATATTGCAGGACAGATGCTGGACATTGTATATCCTGCCATAACCCACTGAATGGACTGGGGGAGAGTGTGAACTACAATGTAAACTCTAATCCATGTGGTGCAGCAGTGCTCCAAAACGTATTCACCAAATGCAATGAATGTGCCACGATGATGAAAGAGGTTGTTGATGTGGGAGGAGTGGGGTGGGGTGTGGGGTAGGTGGGAACCTCTTGTATTTTTTAATGTAACATTTTTTGTGATAAATATCTTTTTTAAAAAAAGACAATTAAATAAAAAAAGTGTTTTAAAAGTCTGTGAAATGCCCTTGCTTTACAGTTAGCCCAGGGCTTGCTTGACCAACAACTGGGCAGCTCAGCCTGACCTTCACAAGGCGTTAACCCCACCTGCCCGGGGAGGGGACTCCACGAGCCTGCCCTGCACACTGCCCGGTCAGCACCTGGCTTCTGTAAGGACACACTGAGTAGGAATCCATCCTTACATTCACCATCGAAGCTGCGGCCACAGGGAGGGAGGAGCAGGGCGGGCGGGAGGTGACCGCGCTGACCCGTGGGTGCAGCCCGGGGCACCCGGAGAACGTGCAGCCCTGCACCTGCTGAGGTCGACTGAGGCCAGCCGTTCCCCGGGGAGGCAGTTCTGACCCCAAAGACACTGGCACTGGTAGGGTGGGGGTGCTCCTGGCGTCCAGCGGTGGAGGCCACGGAAGCCGGACATCCCACCGTGCCTGGACAGACCCAGCACAGGGGGATGTACGACCCAGGAGTCGGCAGGCAAGCTGTCTGTCTCTGTCATCTCTTTCTAGGTGTCCTGGTCCACCCGTCTACCTATTTCTACTATCGAAAGTGTAGCTCTAAATCGCTCTACTGCTTTTCACCTATGTCTACTGGTCTATAACTATCATCTATATCCATCTATCTATAACTACCATCTATATCTATTTCTAGCTATATCTATTATTTATATCTATTTGTAGGTATCTAGAGTTATCATCTATATCTACTTATCATCTATCATCTATCTATCCATCTATCTCTACTCTCCGTTGTCTATATTTATATCTACCTCTATTACCCATCATCTGTAACTACCATCTATATCTATTTCTAGCTATATCTATTATTTATATCTATTTATAGGTATCTAGAGTCATCATCTATATCTACCTATCATCTATCATCTATCTATCCATCTGTCCATCTATCCATCTATCTCTACTCTATTGTCTGTATTTATATCTACCTCTATTACCCATCATCTATAACTACCATCTATATCTATTTCTAGCTATATCTATTATTTGTATCTTCTGTATCTAGATTATCATCTATATCTACCTATCATCTATCATCTATCTATCCATCTACCTCTATCCTCTATTGTCTATATTTATATCTATCTCTATTGCCCATCATCTTTATCTATTTATCTATAACTATCATCTATATCTATGTGCCTATCCTTCTATCTACATCTATCTATAATCTGTATATTTATCTATTTATATATCTGTCTATGTAGAATTTTCATTTCTATTTTTTCTTTATTTTTTTATTTTTTATTTTTTTTAGATTTTATTTATTTCTCTTCCTTCCCCCCCAGCTGTCTGCTCTCTGTGTCCATTCTCTGTGTGTTCTTCTGTGACTGCTTCTATCCTTATCAGCCGCACCAGGAATCTGTGTTTCTTTTTCTGTTGCGTCATCTTGTGTCAGCTCTCCATGTGTGCGGCACCACTCCTGGGCAGGCTGCACTTTCTTTCGCGCTGGGCGGCTCTCCTTACGGGGCGCACTCCTTGTGCGTGGGGCTCCCCTATGCGGTGAACACCCCTGCGTGGCAGGGCACTCCTTGCGCGCATCAGCACTGCGCATGGGCCAGCTCATCACGGGTCCAGGAGGCCTGGGGTTTAAACCACAGACCTCCCATGTGGTAGGCGGATGCCCTATCCATTGGGCCAAGTCTGCTTCCCTTTATTTTTTTTTAAATGTTACATTAAAAAAATATGAGGTCCCCATATACACCCTTACCCCACTCCTCCCACATCAGCAATCTCTTTCATCATCGTGGCACATTCATTGCATTTGGTGACTACATCTTGGAGCACTGCTGCACCACATGGATAATGGTTTACATTGTAGTCTATACTCTCCCCTAGTCCACCCAGTGGGTCAAGGCAGGACATACAATGTCCAGCATCTGTCCCTGCAGCACCACCCAGGACAACTCCAAGTCCTGAAAATGCCCCCACATCACATCTCTTCTTCCCTCTCCCTGCCCTCAGCAGCTACCGTGGTCACTTTCTCCACATCAATGTTACATTTTCTTCCACTACTAATCACAATAGTTCCATAATAGAATACCAGTAAGTCCACTCTAATCCATATTTTATTCCTATCTGGCAGTAGTCCGTGCCTGGGATAATTTTGTCCCCTAAAGAGACTACTTGGCCATGTCTGGAGACATGTTTGGTTGCCACAGTTGGGGAGGGGCTGCTCCTGGCACCGAGGTGGACTCCAGGGATGTGACTCCACATCCCACAGTGCCCAGGGCAGCCCCCTCCTCAGAGTCACCTGTCCCCGAATTTCAGTAGCACCGAAGCTGAGAAACCCTGGTCCAGGCTGGGCCGGGAGCTGCAAGAAAGCAGAGGAAGCGGGACAGGGAGGAAGCAGGGCTGATGGTGGAACTCGGGCTGCTGGGGACGGGCGGGCTTCGACCGAGGTGTGAGTGGGAGTGGGACGTGCCCGTCGCAGTCTGGTCTGGAGGCGGGGCGGTGGCGCTGCTCTTAGCTCGGGGCTGCAGACGTTTCTCTTTTGCCTTCTTTTGCGTCACTTCTCGGGGCTCGGGGCTGGCTTGTTTGGGGTTCTCTGCGGGACGGGGCTTGGCAGGCTGTGACTGACGAGAGCCCACTCCCACCACGTAAGACGAAGAGGTCTGAATTGGGGCCGAGGGCAGGCTCGAGGAGGGCTGGGTGATGCCGTGGCTGCGGAGAGCCATCGGACACTGGTCGAGGGGCCGGGAAGGCAGTGCAGGCGTTTGAATCGGAGCTGCACTTCTCCAGGGCTCCCAGGTTCCTCAGAAATCTCCACACGGCTTCTTTTCCGTCCCTTCTGACAAAGGAGGATGCTGAGATGAAAAAGAGGAGCGAGAAGCCGGAGCGCAAGTCCGTGCGTGGAGCCTTCTCCCCAACCTCTCTGCAGGCTCTCCTGTGTAGTTGTTAAACAACTTCATTAGGAAGCGGATGTGGACCAGGTGATTGAGCTCCCGCCTATCACATGGAAGGTCCCGGGTTCGGTTCCTGGTGCCTCCTGGAGAGGATGAGCAGGACAGCGAGCTGGTGTGACGGGCAGGCGTGGTGAGCAGGCGCAACAAGATGATGCAACAAAGAGACAAGACTATGAGAGACACAACAAACCAGGGAGCAGAGGTGACTCAAGTGATTGAGCAGCTCTCTCCCACATGGGAGGTCCTAGCTTTGGTTTCTGGTGCCTCCTAAGATGAGCACAGAGCACACAGCAAATGGACACAGAGAGCAGACACCGAGCGCAAACAACGCTAATAAAATAAATCTTTAAAAAATATGACTATTGTGAAATAATTCACCTACCATACAATCCACCTGTTTTCAAGTGCACACTTCCATGGTTCTAATATTTTCACAAGTTTATGCAGCCATCACCTAAGTCAAATTTAGATCATTTCTCAAATAATCAATAAGAAGTCCCACACTTTTTATCACCCCCCCCAATCCTCCCATCTTCCCCCAACCTCAAGAACCACTTATCTGCTTTCTGCCTTGATGATTTTGCCTATTCAGGACATTTCATATAAGTGGAATCATACAATATTGTCCCTTTTGTGGCTGGCTTATTTCACTCAACACAGTGTCTTCAGGTTCATCGATGGTGTGGCTTGAATCAGAACTTTGTTCCTGGGAAACAGACTTGGCCCAGTGCTTAGGGCGTCCGTCTACCACATGGGAGGTCTGTGGTTCAAACCCCAGGCCTCCTTGACCCGTGTGGAGCTGGCCCATGAGCAGTGCTGATGCGCTCAAGGAGTGCCCTGCCACGCAGGGTTGTCCCCCACGAAGGGTAGCCCCACGCGCAAGGAGTGCGCCCCGTAAGGAGAGCCGCCCAGCGTGAAAGAAAGTGCAGCCTGCCCAGGAATGGTGCCGCACACACAGAGAGCTGACACAAGATGACGCAACAAAAAGAAACACAAGATTCCCGTGCCGCTGATGACAACAGAAGCGGACAATGAAGAAGACACAGCAAATAGACACAGAAACAGACAACCAGGGCGGAGGGAGCGGGGAAAGGGGAGAGAAATAAGTAAACAAATAAATCTTAAAAAAAAAAAAAGAACTTCGTTCCTTTTCACAGGTGAATAATACTCCAATGCGTGATGGACCACCTATGTTGAGCTGCTCACCTGCTGGTGGACACTTGGGCTACTACGAGTCCAGCAGGGTCTTATGGAGAGAGGAGCACCTCCTACCACCATCATTAAACACCCCAGAATACATTCCTGGCAGGCCACGGGGGGATCTGGCAGGGAAAAGGAAGATGTCAAAAAGAAGCATCCCGAGTTTGCCGTGGGACAGCCCCTGCTGCAGCCGAGCAAGGGACGCCACCCCGTGGTGGCCTTGCTTCTAGAAGACTCAAGGGGGAGGCTCTCCCGCTGACCTTGAGGAACAGGCGGTGTGTTGTGTCGGGGACCTGTGGGTGCCCCCAGGACCCGAAGGTGGCCACCGGAACCAGCCAGTAAGAGGCCAGTGCCCTTGGACTTGCAGCTACAAGGAAAAGAAACCTGCTTACAACCAGAACAAGCATGCGAGCCAATTCTTCCCCAGTCGAGGCTCAGATAAGAATACTATCCATTCGATCACGTGACCGCAGCCTTGCAAGTCACTGAACGGAGATCTGGCTAAGAGTCCACAGCACAGGCTCTACGCACAATCCAAGCGTGCTGTTTTAAGCCACTCAGCGCATATCGATTTGTTACGCAGCACTAGCTAACTATCACAAAGATGAAAAGGCAGGTGGTGAGCGCATTTCCTCGAGCCACGCTGGGATGGGATGTCACTGCCAGCACAGCTCTCGGGGCACCATTTCAAAGCCTTCCTTTCCCCACAAGGCAGAGCAGCTCTGTCCTGCTCTGCCAAGGAGGATCTATGTGCTTGCCTTATCACAAGCTCCCCGAGCAAGTTCCTCTCACGCTCCGGGGTCCAGGGAGCTCCCCAGGGGAGTCCCCGCTCACTGAGACATGGCACTGCTTGATCATTCCCGAGAGGAAGCTGCTTTCAGAGCTCAAAGAGGCAGGAAACATAAATGGCCCTTAAGCCTGGTAGAAGATGCCGAATTTCACAGCCATCAAAGAAACGTCAATCAAACACAGCAGGATGCCATGTTTCCTTTTCATCAGTTCCGTAAAGATGTCAAAATCTTATCGCAGTATGGGCAACGGTGCATGAAAACAGACATTCTCAGTGGGAATAAACAGGGGCCACCCCCTGCCAGGACCTATCTAAAGCTTTTTTTTTTAAGATATGCTTTATTTATTTATCTCCTCTTCCCTGCCCCCATTGTCTGCTCTCTTGGGGCCATTCACTCTGCGTTCTTCTGTGTCTGCTTGCATTCTCAGTGGCACTGGGAATCTGTGTCTCTGTCTCTTTTTGTTGCATCATCTTGCTGCGTTGACTCTCTGTATGTGTGGTGCCACTCCTGGGCAGGCTGTGCTTTTTTTGCACAGGGCAGCTCTCCTTGGGCGGTGCACTTCTTGAGTGTGGGGCTCCCCTACGCGGGAGACACCCCTGCGTGGCAGGGCACTCCTTGTGCATAGCAGCACTGCGCTTGGGCCAGCTCACCACACAGGTCAGGAGGCCCTGGGTTTGAACCCTGAACCTCCTAGATGGTAGGCAGATGCTCTATCAGTTGAGCCACATCTGCTTCCCATATCTAAAACCTTAAGAGCAAACTACCTTTGAGCAGGGGTTTCTTTCTGAGAATTTCTCTTAAGACAATGAGCGTGAATCTTGACAAAGACCTAGTAGCAAGGGTGTCCTTGAAAGCGTTATTTATAAGGCTAAAAATTGTGAAAAGCACAAGAGCCCGAATAGGAAATTAGGCAAATACACGGAAATTGTGCAGCACTCAAAGTACAGAACGGGTGTGACAGTGTGAAGATGGTGGATACCGGAAAATCACGTTCTTAGGGCTACTCCATTCCTGCGGGTGGGACCCTTTGATTGGGTCCAGTTCAGCTGGGGGTCTTTGATGGGATGGCTACGGTGAGGCGTGACCTGGGGGTGACTTGGTCCTCTCTCTGGAGGTCTTTATAAAGGGAAGACTGAAAGCAGGGACACAGAAAGAGGCAGTAGAGGCAGGGAAATCCTGAGAGGTTAGAGAGACGAGGCTCACAGAGAGCAAGAAGCCGAAGCAAAGAGCCCGGAGGAGAGAAGAGAGAGAGCGAACCCCACCACGTGCCTGAGTGCCCACAGCTGAGCTCGGGGAGAAGGTGAGCCTGGAGGAGAAGGCAGACGCCACTGCGCCTCTCCACGTGGCAGGAGTCCAGGACGCGAGCAGCCGACCTTTGGTGATTCAGCATCTCTGAAGATGCCTCGATTTGGACATTTTCACAGTCCCAGAACTGTAAGCTTTTAACCTCATAAATTCCCATTGTAGAAGTCAACCCATTTCTGGTCTATTGCTCCCAGCAGCTTTTAGCAAACTAAAAGAGAGAGAAAGATAACGACGTGGGAAATTCTCAGAGTTTCGCTAAGGTTGAAGAAAAGCATGGGGGGAAAAAAAACAGCATTCCAAAGAAGACAGAATTCCAGATGCTTTATGCAGATACCCCACCCCCAAGCGGAAGAGCCCTTCCTCGAGTGTGGGCTGTGCAAATGGCTTCCTTCCAAAGAGCACAGGCTGGGAATGAAGGAAAGCAGGGGAAGTGTACAGTGGAGGAAACCAGCAAGGACCTGTTAGCCAGGTGTCAGGTAACTCCTGATAGCCTGATGGCAGGACTGAGAGAGAACACAGTTCTGTTCTTTCGAGCCACCCAGGAGGTGCTGCTTGACGACAGCAGCCAGGGGGTGTTCAGAGGGGCCCAAGACTACTCTATTTCCTGCCATTCTCCCATGAACTTGCCTTCCGACTGCACCCCAGCTCACCTGGCCCTGCCCTCCCAGCTGGCTCCACACTTGTACCTGGCTCACCTGGCTCCATACCCCCTCCTGGCTTACCTGCCCCCACCTGTCTCACCTGGCCCCACACTTCCACTTGACTCACCTGGCTCCACACTTGTACCTGGCTCACTTGTCTCCACATCCCTACCTGGCTCACCTGTCTCCACATCCCTACCTGGCTTACCTGCCCTCATCTGTCTCACCTGGCCCCACACCTCTATGTGGCACACCTGGCTCACCTGTCTCCACACCCCCACCTGGCTTACCTAGCCCTCACCTGTCTCACCTGGCCCCACACCTCCACTTGACTCACCTGGCTCCACACTTGTACCTGGCTCACCTGGCCCCGTACCCCCACATGGTTCACCTGACTCCACACTTCTACCCAGCTCACCTGGCTCCACACCCTAACCTGTTTCACCTGCCTCCCCACCTGGCTCACCTGGCCCTGCCCTTCCCCCTAACTCACCTGGCCCTGCACCCCACCTGGTTCACCTGGCCCCTACACCTCCACCTGTCTCACCTAGGCCCAGACCTCCACCTGATTCACCTGGCCCCATACCTCTTGGTTCATCTGGCCCCCCTCTGGCTCATGTGATCCTGCATTTCCACCTAACTCACCTGGCCCTGCACCCCCACGTCATTCACCTGGCCCCCACACCTCCACCTATCTCACCTGGTCCCACACCTCCACCTGGCTCACCTGGCCTCACACTCCCACTTGGCTCACCTGGCCCCACACCTCCGGGTTCACCTGGCCCCCACCTGGCTCATGTGGCCCTGCACTTCCACCTAACCCACTGGCCCTGCACCCCACCTGACTCACCTGGTCTCATACTCCCACCTGGCTCACCTAGGCCCAGACCTCCACCTGGCTCACCTGGTCCCATACCCCCACCTGGCTCACCTGGCCTCCACACCTCCACCTGGCTCACCTAGGCCCACACCTCCACCTGGCTCACCTGGCCCCCACACCTCCACCTGGCTCACCTAGGCCCAGACCTCCACCTGGCTCACCTGGTCCCACACTCCCACCTGGCTCACCTGGCCCCCACACCTCCACCTGCCTCACCTAGGCCCAGACTGCCACCAGATTCACCTGACCCCACACCTCCTGGTTCACCTGGACACCACCTGGCTCATGTGGCCCTGCACTTCCACTTAACTCACTGGCCCTGCACCCCACCTGACTCACCTGGTCTCACACTCCCACCTGGCTCACCTGACCTCACACTCCCACCTGGCTCATCTGGCCCCACACCTCCTGGTTCACCCAGCCCCCTACCTGGCTCATGTGGCCCTGCCCTTTCACCTAGCTCACCTGGCCCCACACCCCCACCTGGTTCACCTGGCCCCCGTACCTCCACCTGGCTCACCTAGGCCCAGACCTCTACCTGGCTCACCTGGTCCCACACCTCCACCTGGCTCACCTAGCCCAGACTGCCACACCTCCTGGTTCACCTGGCCCCCACACCTCTACCTGGCTCACCTGGTCCCACACCTCCTGGTTCACCTGGCCTCACACTCCCACCTGGCTCACCTGGCCCCCACACCTCCACCTGGCTCATGTAGGTCCAGACCTCCACCTGATTCACCTGGCCCCATACCTCTTGGTTCACCCGGCCCCCCACCTGGCTCATGTGGCCCTGCATTTCCACCTAACTCACCTGGTCCTGCACCCCCACGTGGGTCACCTGGCCCCCACACCTCCACCTATCTCACCTGGTCCCACACCTCCACCTGGCTCACCGGCCTCACACTCCCACCTGGCTCACCTGGTCCCACACTCCCACCTGGCTCACCTGGCTCCCACACCTGCACCTGCACTGCCTCATGCCCATACCCACCAGCATGTCTCTTACACTGCCTCCAATACTGTCTCTACTGTGAGGTCATAGACATGTCAGAAGATCCACTTCCTCCCACACATGCTGCCCCACCACTGACACCATGGGCCCTCTTGAAAGGCAGGAGTAGGAGGCTCAAGCTCTGGCGTGGCCATACCCCATGTCCTGAGTTCCCCCAAGGACCCCACTCCAGAGCAGAAGGTCCCTGAGGGCAGGCTGCATCTACTCTGCTCACCCGCAGTCCCACTCCTGTCCCAACTGGCCTTTCTTGAATCCCTGCCCACTTGACCCCTGTGGAGGGAACACAGCCCCAGTCTACAACTCACAGGTCAACAAAATAGGATGTGGGAGAAGAGGAGGGAGGACCTCCATGACCTTCACTTGAGCCTTCATCTACAACTCACAGGTCAACAAACAAGCTGTGGGAGAAGAGGAGGGAGGTCACCTCCATGACTTTCACTTGAGCCTTCATCTACAACTCACAGGCCAATCAAAGAGGATGTGGGAAAGGGGGGAGGTCAGCTTCATGACGTTCACATGAGCCTTCATCTACAACTCACAGATCAACAAAAAAGATGTAGGAGAGGAGGAGGGAGGTCACCTCCATGACCTTCATGAACTCTTCATCTACAACTCACAGACCAACCAAAGAGGATGTGGGAGAGGAGAGAGGTCGCCTGCACAACCTTTATGTGAGCCTTCATCTACAACTCACAGGTCAACAAACAAGAGTTCAGAGAGGAGGAGGGAGGTCAGTGACCTCCACGACCTTCATGGGAGCTTTCATCTACAACTCACAGGTCAACCAAAGAGGATGTGGGAGAAGAGGGAGGTCAGCTCCATGACCTTCACGTGAGCCTTCATCTACAACTCACAGGTCAACCAAAGAGGATGTGGGAGAGGAGAGAGGTCAGCTCCACGACCTTCACTTGAGCCTTCATCTACAACTCACAGATCAACAAAAAAGATGTAGGAGAGGAGGAGGGAGGTCACCTCCACGACCTTCATGAACTCTTCATCTACAACTCACAGGCCAATCAAAGAGGATGTGGGAGAGAAGAGAGGTCGCCTGCACAACCTTTATGTGAGCCTTCATCTACAGCTCACAGGTCAACAAACAAGAGGTCAGAGAGGAGGAGGGAGGTCAGTGACCTCCACGACCTTCATGTGAGCTTTCATCTACAACTCACAGGTCAACCAAAGAGGATGTGGGAGAGGAGGGAGGTCAGCTCCATGACCTTCACGTGAGCCTTCATCTACAACTCACAGGTCAACAAACGAGCTGTGGGAGAGGAGGAGGGAGATCACCTCCACAGTCTTCATGGAGCCTTCATCTGCAACTCACAGGTCAACCAAAGAGGATGTGGGAGAGGAGAGAGGTCAGCTCCACGACCTTCACTTGAGCCTTCATCTACAACTCACAGATCAACAAAAAAGATGTAGGAGAGGAGGAGGGAGGTCACCTCCACGACCTTCATGAACTCTTCATCTACAACTCACAGACCAACCAAAGAGGATGTGGGAGAGGAGAGAGGTCGTCTGCACAACCTTTATGTGAGCCTTCATCTACAACTCACAGGTCAACAAACAAGAGTTCAGAGAAGAGGAGGGAGATCAGTGACCTCCATGACCTTCATGTGAACCTTCATCTACAACTCACGGGTCAACCAAAGAGGATGTGGGAGAGGAGGGAGGTCAGCTCCACGACTTCCACATGAGCCTTCATCTACAACTCACAGACCAACAAAAAAGATGTAGGAGAGGAGGAGGGAGGTCACCTCCACGACCTTCATGAACTCTTCATCTACAACTCACAGGTCAACCAAAGAGGATGTGGGAGAGGAGGGAGGTCAGCTCCATGACCTTCACGTGAGCCTTCATCTACAACTCACAGGTCAACAAACAAGATGTGAGAGAGGAGGAGGGAGGTCAGCTCCACAGTCTTCATGGAGCCTTCATCTTCAACTCACAGGTCAACCAAAGAGGATGTGGGAGAGGAGGGAGGTCAGCTCCACGACCTTCATGAAGTCTTTATCTACAACTCACAGGTCAACAAAATGGGATGTGGGAGACGACTCAGGGAAGTCATCTCCATGACCTTCACGTGAGCCTTCATCTACAACTCACAGGCCAACAAACAAGCTGTGGGAGAGGAGGGGGGAGGTCAGCTCCCAAACTCCCGTGTTGGTGAATAGAAAGGCTTCTTTGAAGGGGGTTGAGTCTTTGCTTTGCTGAAACCCATTCAAAATCCAAATGGAGATGCTCCAGAAAAGCATAAAAGGGGTGACATGATTTTAAACGTGTCCCTGAACCCACACTCCCCAGGGTGCAGGCTGGAAAGCTACCAACAGGAAGATTTTGCTCTCCATTTAGGAGTTGTCAAGAAAGGAATAGAAGGCAGGGGCGGCATGTGTAAATCTGTGAGGACAGCCCAGCTGGGCTGCTCAGAAAAGCAAAGGGGTGGCTTTGGGCTCACAGCTGCTCCGTAGAGAGCTCCCCAGCCTATCCCTGGGAAGAGGGGGAACAACCTTGCTCTTTCGAAAGATTTCCATTCCCTTTTGGAGGAGAACAGTTCCCTTATGATGTGCCATTCAGAAAGAATTGACATTTCGTCATTGGCTCAAAGGTCTCTAAACAGCTGGTAAAGGAATCAGGGGATTTTCTGGGTGAAATGGGAGCTTTGTGTAGCAGAGGTGACGGGGTGCCAGGACTTTCTGTCGGTCCCTGACGCCTGCACGTCTCCAGCCACAGGCCTGCCAAAGAGCCGCTCGCCCCTCATTGTCCACGGGCAAACAGCTTTTGACACGTTTCCAATATGATTACATTAGAACAAGTGGCCCGTGATTGATAACCTAATATCCAGGCGCCGAGCGCCATCCATCACGGGAAGTATATTAATTATTCAATGTAGCTCTCTAATGCGAGAATCAATACCGAAAATGAAGAAGAGAAACTCCGAAGTCCCAGCAGAGTCCCACGACACAATAAAAAAAAAAAAAAGAATACTAAATAATACCAGTCCGTAATCATCTGACTAATAAAATCCATTTATTTAGCTGTCAAAGGCATGGCATTGTCTCATTTTACAACAAGGATAATTGAATATATTTCCAGGTCTTCTTTTTGGAACAAAATGACTTGCGCGTCTTAAGGGGGTCGTTAGCTCTGGAACTGAACATCGAGATGGACACGTCAACGGCTGAGGCATCGATTAAGGGAAGGTCTCACGGAGACCCCGATGAGATCTGCTAAGTCAAGACCAGCTCAGGGGCTCACGGCCTCTGGGAGTCCCGGAATCTTGCAGCACTGGCCCTGCCTTGGAACTGATTCAAGACAGCAATCTGGGGTGGCAGACTTGGCCCAGTGGTTAGGGCATCCGTCTACCACATGGGAGGTCCGTGGTTCAAACCCTAGGCCTCCTCGACCTGTGTGGAGCTGGCCCATGCGCAGTGCTGATGCGCACAAGGTGTGCCGTGCCACGCAGAGGTGTCCCCCCACGTAGGGGAGCCCCACACACAAGGAGTGCACCCATAAGGAGGGCCGCCCAGCGCGAAAGAAAGTGCAGCCTGCCCAGGAATGGTGCCGCACACACGGAGAGCTGACCCAGCAAGATGACGCAACAAAAAGAAACACAGATATGTGGCTGACAACAACAGAAGCGGACAAAGAAAACGCAGCAAATAGACATAGAAAACAGACAACCGGGTGGGGGGAGAAGGGGAGAGAAATTAATAAATAAATAAATCTTAAAAAAAAAAAAGACAGCAATCTTCTTTGGAAGCCTTCTGCTTTCGTTTGTAGGGTGGGCTAAGGCAGCTTTGGGGGAGCCCCAGGCTGGCAAAAGCCTTACCTTATCCATTTTTAGGTTGTGTTCTTCATTATAATTCTTTTCCTCTGAATTTCATTAAATTTTAACTTGGAAAAAAGAGAATGCCTGGGTGCGTCGCTCAGACCTGCAATCTGTAAGACAAATGTGGGAGGGGGCCAAATTCAGAGCTTGGGGTGTGGGGTGGGTGGGCCTGAGACCCAAGAGAACACAAAAAGCAAAGACTGGAAGGAATTGCATGGACCTTGAGCATGTCTTTAGCAACTGTTGAAGATCATAATTCCTCACCTCAGTCAACAAGATGCCTCCAAATCAGAATGGACGGGGGGGTGGGGGGAGGAGAAATCTCATGGTTAAGCCATGTGGAGAAGCAAATGCATTTTTTGTGGTCCATTCAGAGATCACGTCTAAGTATCTGCATCAGACCACAAAGAGTTGAGTTATTTGACCAATTCTCCCAAACCATCAGTCTCTGCTTTATTGAATGTATTTCGAAAGGGTGGATGCAAGTGTGCAAAAAAATAAAACGAAAGGTCAGGCTTTTAATAGTTGCCATAAATGTCTCAAAAATATCGACTGGGTAGAGGCATGCCATGCAATATTATTCAGCCATAAAAAAGGAACGAAGTTCTGATACATGCGGCTCCATGGATGGACCTGTTGAGTGAAATAAGCCAGACACAAAAGGGCAAAAACGGATTTGAAACAATTAGAATAAGCAAACTCAGAGAGTCAGAATCTAGAACACAGGTTATCGGAAGGGGCAGTGAAATGGAATGGGAAGTTAAACCTTATAATGTACAGGATTTCTATTTGGAACACGGAAATATTTTGGTAATGACTGGAGGTGATGGTAGCACCCCACTGTAAACATAATTAGCAATCCTGAAAGATGTGTCTGAATGTGATTTAAAAGGGGAAATGTTTGATTGTATATGTGGTAACCAAGTGAAACATGTTTAAAAAATCCACGGGACTGCACAACGCCAACAGCATACAATTACAGAAAGCGTGCTATCGAAAAACACATATTGACTAGGAAATCGATGCTGTCATTGTTTTACGCTCACATGGGAGCATAACGAGCTCCATGACCAATGGGCTCTTCAAATGCCACCTGCAGCACAAGAGAGGGATGATCTAAACCTCAAGAAAGAGCCAAGACAGGAGTCCCCGAGAGGCCACGTCCAGCTGCACAGGCTGTTGACTTTGACGGTGGTCAAGCTGCCCAGGAGGTGGGCAGCTCCCAAGGGGCATGTCCCTCTCTGGACAGCTTTGGCCAGACCTGGCTTGTTGCCACACGGACCCAGCCCCTGGCCAGTGAAGTGCTCTGTGCAGGTACGAGGTGGAAATCCCTCCTTCACCTGTGCAGGTACAGGGTGGATCTCCCTCCTTCGCCCTGGGCTAGGGGCAGCTGTGTGGCTCCACCCTGGGTGTGTCAGACCCCCCAAGGATGCTGTGACGGTACAAAGGTCTTTTTTGAATCTCCTAAGTTTCTCTTCTTAAGTGGATCCACTCCTGTGGGTGTGGCACTTTTTTTTTGTCTTTATTTTTTTAATGTTACATTAAAAAAAATATGAGGTCCCCATATACCCCCCACCTCTCTCACCCCACTCTTCCCCCCATCACAACCTCCTCCATCGTCATGAGACATTCATTGCACTTGGTGAATACATCTCTGAGCACCGCTGCACCTCATGGTCAATGGTCCACACCACAGCCCACACTCTCCCACAGTCCACCCAGTGGGCCATGGGAGGACATACAATGTCTGGTAACTGTCCCTGCAGCACCACCCAGGACAACTCCAAGTCCTGAAAACACCCCACATCTCATCTCTTCCTCCCACTCCCTACCCCCAGCAGCCACCAGGGCCACTTTCTGGTGTGGCCCTTTTGATTGCGTTGGGCTCCCTTTGATTAGATCACTTTCAATTCGATTGTTTTGGGGCATTTGATTGGGCCACAACACTGGGGTCTGTTGCACGTTAGCTCTCTGCCCTCTGGCCATGTCTTCTATAAAGCTGAGAACACAGAGAAAGGGGGCTTTTCCGTTTTGACCCAACCAAGTGAGAGAGGATGGGAGGATTCCTGGCAGGTGAAACTGAAGCAAGAGTCTCTGAGACCTGGTACATGACAGATAGGGCTGGGCCCATGGAGCAGCTCAAGGCTGAGGAGACGAGCCCTACACCTGATCACCACAGGGCAGGACGCCAGCATCCCCAGCTGCTGACATCACTGAGAAAGCATCTCTGGTGGTGCCTGGACTGGGTGATTTTGCATCCTCAGAACTGTAAGCTTTTGCCCTAAATAAAATCCCCATTATAAAAACCAACCCATTACTAGAGTCACAATAAATCAGTGGCCACAGGAGTTGCTGAGGGCAGGGAGAGGGAAGAAGAGGAGTGATGTGGGGGCATTTTCAGGACTTGGAGTTGTCCTGAATGATATTGCAGGGACAGAGGCTGGACATTCTATATCCTGCCATACCCCACTGAATGGACTGGGGGAGAGTGTCAACTACAATGTAAACCATTATCCATGCGGTGCAGCAGAGCTTCAAAATGCATTCACCAAATGCAATGAATGTGCCACGATGATGACAAAGGTTGTTGAAGTGGGAGGAGTGGAGACGGGTATATGGGAACCTCTTATATTTTTTGCATGTAACCTTCTGTACAGTTAATGTATCTTAAAAAAAAAAAAGAGGGAAAAAAAAAAAAAGCCAACCCATTTCTGGCACTTTGCATCAGCAAACGAAGACGTCCTAATGTCCCGGAACCGGTGAGCCTATAACCCGACACGGCAGATGAGAGAAAGTCGGGGTTCTTCAGCTGGGACATTGTTCTGGGTCACCAGGAAGATATAAAGAGGGTGGCAGGAGGGGAAGGAGGCGTGGCGGTGAAACAAGGGGAGCAGAGTCAAAGAGAGCCTGGAAGACGCTGCGCTGGCTTTGACGGTGGAGCAAGGGGTCGAGGGGCGTTGGCGCCTCACGGAGCCAGAAAGGACCAGAAGCGATTTCTCCCCTGGAACTTCCAGAAGGAGGCAGAAGGCAACATTTTGACCTCAGCCCGGGGCACCCCAGGTTGACTGTGCAGAGCTGGGAGGGAAGAAACGTGCGACGTCACCACCTGCACGGCGAATTCCTACGGCATCCATGGGGGACTCGTCCGGCTGACGTTGGGGCCACGCTAGGAGCCCCCCAGAACTGGCTTGGTCTTCTGCTGTTGCTGCTTCTACACCCTTAAGAACATTTTAACAAGGGGCCCCACTTCGTCAGCTGACACTGGACCTGAAAAAAGTGATCTTCAGGCTTCGGCTTGCAATTTGGGAGGCGGGCCAAGAGGGGGTGCTCTTAGCTGATGCAGACCCAGGCTCACCTGAGGGCTCCCTGCCCCGAGCCCCTCCAAGCCATGAGCAGGTTCTTTGGTCATTGTGTATGTGTGTGTGTGTGTGTGTGTGTGTATGTGTGCTGGTTCATCCCCCATTTTTTAAACTATCTTTTTTTTTAAAGATACATAGATCACAAAAAAATGTTACATTAAAGAATATAAGGAAAGTGGATTTGACTCAATGGATAGAGGGTCTGCCTACCACATGGAAGGTCCAGGATTCAAACCCCGGGCCTCCTTGACCCGTGTGGATCTGGCCCATGCGCAGTGCTGATGCGCACAAGGAGTGCCCTGCCATGCAGGGGTGTCCCCGCGAAGGGGAGCCCCACGCTCAAGGAGTGCGCCCCATAAGGAGAGACCCTGTGCGAAAAAAAAGCACAGCCTACCCAGGAATGGCTCTGCACACACAGAGAGCTGATGCAGCAAGATGACGCAACAGAAAGAAACACAGATTGCCGTGCCGCTGACAAGAATACAATCAGACACAGAAGAACACACAGCGAATGGAGACAGAGAATAGACAACTGGCGGGGAGGGCAGGGAAGGGGAGAGAAATTAATTTTAAAACAGAAATCTAAAAAAAAAACGTAAAGAGTATTAGAACCTCCCACATACCCCACTCCCCACCCCACTCCTCCCACATCAACAACCTCTTTCATCACTGTGGCACATTCACTGCATTTGGTGAATGCATCTTGGAGCCCTGCTGCACTGCATAGATTATAGTTTACATTGTAGTTCACACTCTCCCCCAGTCCATTCAGTGGGTTATGGCAGGATATAGAATGCCCAGCATCCGTCCCTGCAATATCCTTCAGGACAACTCCAAGTCCCGAATCTTCGGTCATTCTCCTGCCCCCTTGCAGACTGTGAGGAAGCTTCCCGGGGGAGCCGTTCCCCCCACTGCGGTAAGGGCTGGAACCCAGGACAGGCTTCTCCAGGCTGGACCTGCCCTCCTTGCCTGCAGCAGGTGCCCCCACCGGGAGCTCCATTTCTTTACCGTCACAGTCCCCCAGGGTCCTCCCTGAGGCTGGGCACAATCCCCAAATCCGTGAGACAAGGAATTCCTGCTTTTAAGCCATGCCATCGCACGATATGTGAGCAGCCTGGAACGGAAAGCAGCCCACGGCCAGGGCAGGACCCTCGGAGGTGCTTCCAACCCCAGCCCCAGCTCCTGGCGACTACCAAATCCCCCCGTTCTGGCTGTAGGGATTCACCTGTTGTGGCTATTTCGTATAAATGAAAGCAGGCCCTACGTGGCCTTTTGTGTCCGGTTTATCTCAGCACCGTTTTCAAAGTCCATCCAGCCGGAGCGTGTATCGGAGCTTCGTGCTTTTCTGGGGCTGAGTGATATCTCATGCCGCGCAAGGACCACGGGGCGTGGGTCCCCTCATGTGCTGCAGGCCGTTTGGGCAGTTTTGAGGGGTGTTTTGTGGGGGGAAGAGTCTAGGGGTTCTGGCTTAGTGTCCAAGGAGTCCCAGAGCCCCCTCAACAGGAAGAGGCAAGAGGAGGGGTTAAAGAAAGGGGATGCTGAAAGCACACACTGTCCACCCAGGGCCCAGCGGCGTCTCCAAGTGATCACGAGGCTACACCACACTGTGCGATACCAGAACAAAAACCCCGAGAGCTCAGTCCCCAGACGAAAGGCAGCGCGTCAACTATAGCGGAAACCACTATCCACGTGGTGCAGCGGGGCTGCAAAATGTATTCGCCAAATGCCATGAACGGGCCACGACCATCAAGGAGGTTGTTGACGTGGGAGGAGTGGGGTGTGGGGTACGTGGGAGCCTCTTATATTTTTTGAATGTAACATATTTTTAAAAATTGAGAAAAAAAAAGGCAGAGATGGGGGGGCGCCTGAGTTACTCAGAATTTTCTCACACTTTGCCCATCCCCAAGGACTTAGGGAGACCCTGTCTCCTTCAAGGAGCCCCTCACCCGGAGGACAGAGTCGTTTCCTCCATCCGCTCCAACCTTCCACCACGCAGGCTTCCTGTCAGCCGAAGCACACCCGCTGCTCGAGCCCCCGTGACGAGATTCCCAGGGAAACCCAGGGCTGAGGGGGAGACCCTCCTGGGGGGCCGCTCTCTCCTGACCCCCCTGCAGGGGCGTTGCTGGGCGTCCCTTCAGTCAAGAGCAGTGCGTGCACATTGCAAGAAGGAATCCAGGGGCACGGAGCGTGCGCTATTGGAAAGCATCCCTTCTCCCAAGGATGTAAAGCGTTTTTTAAAATTTTAAATGTTACATTCAAAAAACATGAGGTCCCCATATACCCAGCACTGCCCTCACCCCACTCCTCCCACATCCACAAGCTCTTTCATCATCGTGGCACATTCATTGCCTTTGGTGAATACATTTTGGAGCACTGCTGCACCACATGGATAGGGGTTTACACTGTAGTTCACACTCTCCCCCAGTCCACCCAGTGGGTCATGGCAGGACATACAACGTCCAGCATCTGTCCCTGCAGCACCACCCAGGACAACTCCAAGTCCTAAAAATGCCCCCACATCACATCTCTTCTTCCCTCTCTCTGCCCTCAGCAGCTACCGTGGCCACTTTCTCCACACCAATGCTACAGTTTCTTCCATTACTAGTCACAATAGTTCCATAGTAGAATACCAGTAAGTCCACTCTCATCCATGCTCTACTCCTCCATCCTGTGGACCCTGGGGTGGTGATGTCCACTCCACCTCTGTATCAAGAGGGGGCTTAGATTCCGCATGGATGATGGATGGGATTCTCCTGCTTGCAGCTGTAGGCATGTTGTTCCTCCCAATCCAAATCCAATCAGATAGAATCTCAGATAATTGCACAGTGATAAAGCTGAATGTCACAGTTTATGTTGTAGCTCACACTCTCCCCCAGTCCATTCAATGGCTTATGGCAAGGCTTACAATGTCCAGCATCTGTCCCTGCAGCACCACCCAGGACAACTCCAAGTCCTAAAAACGCCCCCACATCACATCTCTTCTTCCCTCTCCCTGCCCTCAGCAGCTACCGTGGCCACTTCTCCACATCAGCTGTAAAGCGGTTTTGAAATGCTCGCCCCTCCAGTTGTACCTGCGCCCCCACACCAGCTGGACACAGCTTCCCCTCGACTCACTGAGTGGCACGGCTGTCCACCCAGCCCGTAGCTGAAGTCACACCCCAGGCCCCATCCCAGCTTCCCCTCCACCATCTCATCTCCATCCTCAACCCGGATGCACGACCTCGGAGCTGCAGCCAGAAAGCATTCCTAATTCCTTCACCCTCAGCACCTCAGCTGCCACCATGGCTGCCATTGCCCCTGTCCCTGGCAGTTACATCCTCATGTTTGACCCTCTCCCCTTGCACCCAAGCACCTTCGCAGGTGAGCCAGCTCCCGACGCAGCCTTCTTGTTGCTCTTGGGACAATCTCCTCACCTCCCCTGGCCCCCAGAGCTAGGGTAAGTCCCCAGGAAGAGGTGGGCACTGAGGTCGAAGAGGATGTGGATCTGGAGCAATGGAACCCTTTCCAGGAGTTAGAGCCGATGGGGTAACCGCCGGCTGGAGGTAAGACCTGCCAGGCTGGTTGATTCAGAGGCTCAGAGGAGGCCTCTTTTCATCCTTCAAGTCTGCCAACTTGGGCTGATGGCACCTGTCTTCTGGGGTGTTGCCTCATGGGCACAAAATGGCTGCCATTGCTCCAGACATCACATCTTTCCACAATTCTGCCAGTAGCAGGAAAGGGAGTCTCTGCTTTCACATCTACTCTCTTCAAGAAGGAAAATTTTCCCAGAACCCATCACCGGACATCGCCACTAATCCCCTCACCCAAAAGTGGGCTGTATGCCCCAGGCCCTAGCTATCGGGGTCCTGGTAAGGTGAGGGTCTGGCCTACACAGCCTGTGCAGTGAGGGGTGGGGGGAGCAGGGAGCAGGTTTTTTTGCCCAGGTGGTCACAGGGCTTCTCCCCAACGAGTCGGGAGGCCGCTGGAGGTTGAGGTGTCTCCAGCCTGTACCCCAAAACAGGGGCACTGGCCACACGACAGAACACTTACAACACTTGCATCTTGTCGTCCAGGGGAGGACCAGAAGGGGAACTTGGCAAGGCGTCCCCTGGTGGGACCCTCTCTCTCATGGGCACTTGGAGTTAGCCCACCAGACGTCACCCCAGAGCAGCTGCAATCACACCGGCCATTGCCTGTTTATCCAAACAAGCCTTATGTCCTCACCCACAGCCCTGACCTCTCCGGCAAGGCGGCTGAAAGTCCGGCCCCAGGGGATGCCAGCAAAGGGGAAGGCTTGGACCCACATTCTCACCGGTCTGGGATAATGAGACAAGGGCAGGGGGCTTTCTTCACCCCCACAGGCTGCTGAATTCCGATCGGCTGCCCGCTCCACCCAGCAGGCGGCGCGGCGGGGCCAGCAGGCCGCTGCGAAGCTTAGCGGCGTGGCGTGACGGTCAGCCGGCTCCTCCCCGGCTCCATCCCGATGTCACCGGGCAAAGCTCTCCGCTCGCGGGCGAGTGTCTCTGGCCCCTGGCCCGGCCTCGGTGTCCCTCTTCTCAGACAACGTAGGACAAATCATTGCTCTCCTGTTTCTCTCTCACCCTCCAGGGCAGGAGCTCTTGATCACGGGTCGGTGGGTTGAATTGAAATTCAAAAAACCATGACTCTTATGGGGACATGCTCGTGCGGGGGTGAAATATCTATTTTTTAATAGATTTTTAAATTTATTTTTTTTAAATACATAGATTATACAAAATGTTATGTTATTTTCAGGCAGGATCTCCTTCAATTTTCCGCTACCAAACATAAAATCCCCTCAGACTCTACATATACTTCCTTCTCCTCTCTCATTTACAGCTAAAGAAACTACCTTTCTACTTCATACCAATTCTGCGTCTTCTCCTTCAAATTCCACGTCCTCCCACGTTTAACCCAATATATGGCTCTATTTTCTCCTATAAAAATTTAACCTCTCCTGTTTACTGGCCCATTTCTGTCAATATTTAAATATGTTCAGGTCTCCCTCACTTATTAAAAAACTTCCCTTGACCTCATGTTCTCATCTAGGTACCGCCCCACCCCTCTTTTTTTTTTAACTTGATTTTGCACATTGAATAATTGAAAATATAAACAGTAATTTAAAAGCCAAAAGAAAACACGTTTGAATAAAAACACATATTTCTCAATTAAATGTAAAAAAAAATGTTATATTAAAAAATATGAGGTTCCCATGTACCCCCCGCTCACCCCCCACTCCTCCCACGTCTACAACCTCTTAATTCAAAAGACATATACTCCATTTTGTCGAGTGACTTTCAGTTAGGATACTTTTATGAAATTCTTTCATGGTGTTGCAAAGTAGTATTTCATAACATGTAGCATTTTAGTGTTTTTTTTTTTCCATAGGACCCTTCCTTCACTAATAATGATGATGATGGTAATAATTGTAATTGTAAATATACTAGGAGTGTGTAGGCATAAAGTGGAATACATTCCAGAGAAGTTTAATTACTTTTTCTCTATATGCTTGGAGAATAGTCCTGGCATTGACTCACTAGATCACAGTGTAGGGACGCCAGTTGTTGTTAAGCATGTGGAAATACTGACAGGAAATATCCACAGTGCATAACCTCTCTGAGAAAGTAACTCAGCACCTCCTTCGCCCAATACCTTGCCTTCATAGAAGAATCCCTGTCCCTAGCACTGAGGGGGCAGCACAGATGAGTGAGAGTTCAGGCCCACCAGGCAGGAATCACCTGAAAGGAAAGAACAGACTCCCAGTACAGTGGGAAGTATGTCCAAGGGGCTGATTGTTACCTGGGGTTACTTTCAACATGCGCCATGGTCTCCCCATTAGCTCCCCGATTTTCCAACACCCCAAAAGGAGCCCCATTCCCAATAAGCAATTACTCCTACTTCCCCAACGCTGGAGATGATGAATCTGCTTTCTGTCTCGATGCAGGTGCCTCTTCTGGACCTTTCCCATAAATGGGACCACACGGTACGTGGCCTCTTGTCTGGAGCTCCGTTCACGCGGCATAAAGTTAAACAGGTTCGCGAAGTTGTGCCATGGATTGGAATTTCACTCTTTTTCGGGGCTGACGAATATTCCACTGCAGGCTGCGACGTTCTGTTGACCCCTTTCATCCAAGTGAGAACATTTGGGGTGTTCCCACCGCTTGGCAGTTGTAAACGGTGCTGCTATGTGCACGGGCGTGCAAGGAGCTCATTGCAGTGCTTCAGGCATAACCGAGGAGGGGACCTGCCAACCTCGTCGGGTGACTCCGTGTGAAACTTTCCAAGGAACCAGGCTCCTTCCCTGCTGGCCCTTCTTCTCAGGATCTTACGGAGAGGTTGACTAAAACAGCAGAAACTTGCCAAGACGCCATCTGGAAGCAGCTGTGGGCACAGGCAGAGGCCCCTGCTTTCCTAGGGTGTCAGGGGGCAAACTCAGCACCAATGGCCCAAGGCGTCCTCAGTGCATCTCCAGGCCCAGGCATCCTGGGAGCTTCTCCAGGGCCAGGAGTCCTGGGTGATTCTCCAGGGCCAGGAGTCCTCGGTGCTTCTCCAGGTCCAGGCGTCCTCGGTGCATCTCCAGGCCCAGGCATCCTGGGTGCTTCTCCAGCTCCAGGCATCCTCAGTGCTTCTCCAGCTCCAGGTGTCCTGGGTGCTTCTCCAGCTCCAGGCATCCTGGGTGCTTCTCCAGGGTCCTGGTGGCCTGGGTGCTTCTCCAAGTCCAGGAGTCCTGGGAGCTTCTCCAGATCCAGGAGTCCTGGGTGTTTCTCCAGGGCCCTAGTGTCCTGGGTGCTTCTCCAGGCCCAGGAGTCCTCGGTGCTTCTCCAGGTCCAGGCGTCCTCGGTGCTTCTCCAGCTCCAGGTGTCCTGGGAGCTTCTCCAGGCCCAGGCGTCCTGGGTGCTTCTCCAGGGCCCTAGTGTCCTGGGTGCTTCTCCAGGCCCAGGAGTCCTCTGTGCTTCTCCAGGGTCCTGGTGTCCTGGGTACTTCTCCAAGTCCAGGAGTCCTGGGAGCTTCTCCAAGTCCAGGAGTCCTGGGAGATTCTCCAGGGCCAGGTGCCCTGGGAGCTTCTCCAGGCCCAGGTGTCCTGGCTGCTTGTCCAGGTCCAGGTGTCCTGGCTGCTTGTCCAGGTCCAGGTGTTCTGGGTACTTCTCAAGGGTCCTGGCTTCCTGGGTGCTTCTCCAGTTCCTGGTGTCCTGGGAGCTTCTCCAGGCCCAGGAGTCCTGGGTGTTTCTCCAGGGTCCAGGTGCACTGCGTACGTCTCCAGGGTCCAGATATCCTGGGTGCTTCTCCAGGTCCAGGTGTCCTGAGACCTTCTCCAGGCCCAGGTATCCTGGGTGCTTCTCCAGGGTCCCGGCATCCTGGGTGCTTCTCCAGAGTCCATGTGCAGTGGGTGCTTCTCCAGGGACCTGATGCTGGTCTTCTCTGGACACCAGGTGCTTAGGTGCTTCTCCTGGCCCTAGGAGGGGCTGTTGGCCACATCTTCAAGGCATCTAGACAGGTGATAAGAACCTGTGGCTTTGGAAAACCCATTTAAACACACCCAAGTAAACAAAGCTGTGCGATTTCCCTTCGTTGCGTGCTCATCCCAAACTGCTGAGTCGTGTTCGCGCGGCCTTCCTCCATTCTCTCCTCCGTAAGCATCGCTGACACCCAAGCACACGATGCTCGAGGTTGGAGGTCAGCTCCAAGGCTCAGGACTCTGGGCTTGCTCAGCCTCTGTGTTCTTCCTGGAGGGTGGAGTGGGAAGTCCTGCCTGACCGTGACGTGGGGTCCCTCTCGGGGCGGCTGTCTCCAGTGACCTCCTCCCCCAAACGCCTGGGTCCAGCCAGACCACGGCTGGAGAGAGCTCTTGCAGGAGGTTAGAACAAAAGTCCAGCTTCAGGCCAATTTGATTTTCTGGAATGGATCCTTCCAACCCCACTCTGAGCCGGCTTCACCCTAGGAAGGAGAGCTGGTCTCTCGTGGAGGGCGCTGTGCCTTGGAGATAAGATTTTCACAGAAGCATCCGGGCAACCTCCAAAAGCAAAGGAGGCTCGGCCAGCGTTGGGACTGTGCTGCATTCAGCTCACAATACGTTGGCTGAAAGGGAAGGCGACGCAGAAATAAAGGTAGACACAAGAGGGGAGATGCACCTGGGACCGGGGGACTCACGACTTCTGAAACTGAAAGCCCTCATTTTCCCATTTATTGTGAAACTACCAAGCAGCTGCTTGCTATCTGAACTGCAACATCATTTACAATAACAGGGAACAACTGCAACATCTAACAACTGCTACATTTAACGGGTGTAACATTTACAGTAACAAACAGGTAAGCCAGTTTCCCTCAACAGGACTGAATTACAAGCAGAGACATTACTGTTTGTCTTTGTTTTCCCATTGGTAGATATTGAGCGGACAAAATGGTTTAGAAGGGGGAAAAAAAGGCTCTGAAGGGAATTTTCGGATGCGCGTTCAATTCACTGAAACAGGAGGCATTGGTCCCTTCACCGACAGCAGTGTGGGAGACGGGCTTTTACCAAATCAAAGGGCCAAGGAAGGGGGAGCAGATGTCCCCGCTCCGGGGACCCCACTGCTTGCCCGTCTCCAGGGTGTCTGTTCTCAAGCATGTCCCTGTTTGCATCCGAAAATAACACCGTCCCGACAGATGAGCGCTCTGCTTGGGAAAAAAATTCCTCCAAGGTCCGTGCGTCTAATAATCAGCAGCTAATGGATGTAGTTCAACACGCTGTTGGGAAAAGTGTGTTTAAGGCAATTTACAACCAAACTGTCAAATCTGCCTCAGAAACGGCAGAATTCAGGAGCAAGGATACACCTGCATTTGAGCCAAGAAGGACTTGCCTTGACTATTTTCACGCTAGAAAAAAAAATTTTTTTTTAATTTAAAAAGGAGACAGGCTTCTTCATTGCAAGGCTGCTTGTTTTGGGGTTTTGTTTCTCAATTCGATGCAGATATCAGCTGGTTCAATTGTGGCTCAAGAAGTCAGGATTTTCGCAATCCAATTATCTATTCGTTGATTAACTCAAAACACAACAGGTGTCCACCAGGCACGTGAGTCGCTTAGCAAGATATATCCAGTCATTTAAAAATTGGAAATCTATGCAATATGAATAGAAACCAGACGCTCGCAGCTGAGGGGCGGGCCGGTTTCGTTGCAGACGCCCGTTTCAAGAAACAAGGGGCAAGAAGTAGCTTTCTCATTATATTTCTCGAGCAGACTGTTATCTCGGGAAACTCTCGTTTGAAGGTGCCAGTATGGGCTGCTGCTATTAACAAGTTGCATTGCCAAAGTCAAAGCCCTTTCAGAGAAAGGGATTTCTGACATTCGTCGCCACCTTTAGGAGGCTGCGTGTTTTAGAATAAACCTTAAGTACAGGACTGAAATCCAGACATAAATCAGCTTATCATCTCCAGTCTTTCCCCGTCTGCAACAGCAACAGAAAATTATTCGCATGACCTTTAAGCGTTATTTCTTCTGTGATTAATACCTATTTTTTTTTCAGCTTCCTTCTCCTAAAAAATCTTACCGACTCTCTGAGCTTTCAAGAACGATCGGATCGTGGACATTTAAAGGCATTTTAACTTGATTCGGCATTATTTGCTTACTCTTAAAACCTACCCTTTTGACATGGTCAGGGAAACAATGCGTTAAACAAGGGGTGCCAATTTTAACGAGGTTTGTCATTCCTGCCGCAGCAAACGCTCGTAGAATATCATCCTGCTCGTTGTTCCTGGAACGAAAAAGTAAGCACAGATGCCTCCTCCACCCTCGAGGCCAATGGGGTAGACTGGGGGAGAGTGTAAACTACAATGTAGACCACTGTCCATGTGGTGCAGCAGTGCTCCAAAATGTATTCACCAAATGCAATGAATGTGCCGCGATGATGAAAGAGGTGGTTGATGTGGGAGGAGTGGGGTGAGGGGGGTGGGGGGTATATGGGGACCTCTTATATTTTTTGAATGTAACCTTTAAAAAAAAAATAGAGGGAAAAAACAAAAAAGCAAGCTGAGCCCTGCAGCGTGAGGGGTGAAGGCGCTGCGGGGTTCATTTCCAGCTCCCCTCACCCACGGCTGGGACGTCGGCGGCACGGCTTGGGAAACGCGTGTGCCAAAATTAAAGCCGTGAATTATATCCCCCGGCGCCCTCCCCTAAGCCAAAAGGGCCCCTTTTTGCACTGCCCTCCCCGAACGTGGACGGAGGATTCTGAGGCTGACGTGGCCGAGAAAGCCCAGACCTGGCCGCGTCGCTGGGGGTCCACCCCGCGCGCGGTTCTCGTTTCTCTCTGGAGTGGGGTCGTCCCACTAGGGCCAGGGAAGGGGTCCTGTGGGTGCCGCAGCCTCCACCCCGGCCGAGGGGGCCCTGGAGCCCCTCGGGGCTCTCCCCGGACACCTGGAAAGAGAACAAGCGGCTGAGGCGCAGCGTGGGTGAGTGTGGCCCCGGGAGGTGGGGAGGCCACGGCCGGTGTGGACCCCCCAGGACCGCGCAGCGCCCGCGAGCCCTGCCCCCCGTGGGCGCACACGCCCGTGCAGGGAGCTCTCCCCACCTGCCAGCCCTGAGCGCTTTCTCCCACTGTCTGTCTTTAGTTACAAGGATTAAAATTCACCACTGGAACCGTTTTAAAGCATCCAGGTCAGTGGCATTTAGCGCAGTCACCCTGTTGGCAAACCCCTGTATCTAGTTCCAGGACATTCTCATCACCCCAAAGGAGACCCTCCCCATGAGCAGGCACCCCCATGCCCCCTCCCCGTGAGCAGGCACCCCACATCCCCTCCCCATGAGCAGGCACCCCATTCCCCCCTCCCCATGAGCAGGCACCCCACATCTCCTCCCCATGAGCAGGCACCCCCAATTCCCCTCACATGAGCAAGCACCCCCACTTCCCCTCACATGAGCAGGCACCCCCACGTCTCCTCCCCATGAGCAGTCACCCCACTTCCCCCCTCCCATGAGCAGGCACCCCCACTTCCCCTCCCCATGAGCAGGCACCCCCACTTCCCCTCCCATGAGCAGGCACCCCATTCCCCCCTCCCCATGAGCAGGCACCCCCACTTCCCCTCCCATGAGCAGGCACCCCCATTCCCCTCCCCATGAGCAGTCACCCCCACTTCCCCTTCCCATGAGCAGGCACCCCTACTTCCCCTCACATGAGCAAGCACCCCCACGTCTCCTCCCCATGAGCAGGCACCCCCACTTCCCCTCCCATGAGCAGGCACCCCCACTTCCCCTCCCCATGAGCAGGCACCCCCACTTCCCCTCCCATGAGCAGGCACCCCATTCCCCCCTCCCCATGAGCAGGCACCCCTACTTCCCCTCCCCATGAGCAGGCACCCCCACTTCCCCTCCCATGAGCAGGCACCCCATTCCCCCCTCCCCATGAGCAGGCACCCCCACTTCCCCTCCCATGAGCAGGCACCCCCATTCCCCTCCCCATGAGCAGTCACCCCCACTTCCCCTTCCCATGAGCAGTCACCCCCACTTCCCCTCCCCACGAGCAGGCACCCCCACTTCCCCTCCCATGAGCAGTCACCCCCACTTCCCCTTCCCATGAGCAGGCACCCCCACTTCCCCTCCCCATGAGCAGGCACCCCCACTTCCCCTCCCATGAGCAGGCACCCCCATTCCCCTCCCCATGAGCAGTCACCCCCACTTCCCCTTCCCATGAGCAGTCACCCCCACTTCCCCTCCCCACGAGCAGGCACCCCCACTTCCCCTCCCATGAGCAGTCACCCCCACTTCCCCTCCCATGAGCAGTCACCCCCCCTTCCCCCCATGAGCAGGCACCCCACTTCCGCTCCCCAGGACTCTGCCTTCCCACTCTGGCTTTGCGCGCCGCTGGCATCACAGCGCTGGCCTCAGGCGCTTGCTGCCCTCACTCCGCCTCGTGTTTTCGGGGTTCGCCCGCGCTGTCGCGGGTCCAGCTCCTCCCTCCTCGTCCCAGCCCAAGCAGACGCCATCGCACGCCGGAGCTCGGAGCTCGCCCGGCCGGCCCGCTCTTCGCTGCACGGAACTCGAGGGCTGTGACGAAGTCAGCACTTTAACTTTGGGGGCGTCCATGGGCTGGCTTGGGGTGCCAGAATCAGCGAACGCGGCAGCTCTTAGACTCCACGTCCCACAGGGCAGACGGGCCGTGGCAGGTCTGAGAGAAGCCCCCTCCTCACACCCGGCGAGAGGGGCCGCAGGGCGCAGCCCGGGGGTCCCACGGGGCAGACGGGTGGTGGCAAGTCTGAGAGAAGCCCCCTCCTCTCACCCGGGGAGAGGGGCCGCAGGGGTCCCACAGGGCAGACAGGCCGCAGCGGGTCTGAGAGAAGCCCCCTCCTCACACCCGGCGAGAGGGGCCGCAGGGCACAGCCCGGGGGTCCCACGGGGCAGACGGGTGGTGGCAAGTCTGAGAGAAGCCCCCTCCTCTCACCCGGCGAGAGGGGCCGCAGGGCGCAGCCCGGGGGTCCCACGGGGCAGACGGGTGGTGGCAAGTCTGAGAGAAGCCCCCTCCTCTCACCCGGCGAGAGGGGCCGCAGGGGTCCCACGGGGCAGACGGGCCGTGGCAGGTCTGAGAGAAGCCCCCTCCTCACACCCGGCGAGAGGGGCCGCAGGGCGCAGCCCGGGGGTCCCACGGGGCAGACGGGTGGTGGCAAGTCTAAGAGAAGCCCCCTCCTCTCACCCGGCGAGAGGGGCCGCAGGGGTCCCACGGGGCAGACGGGCCGCAGCGGGTCTGAGAGAAGCCCCCTCCTCACACCCGGCCAGAGGGGCCGCAGGGGTCCCACGGGGCAGACGGGCCGCAGCGGGTCTGAGAGAAGCCCCCTCCTCACACCCGGCCAGAGGGGCCGCAGGGCGCAGCCCGGGGGTCTCCGCGACACCGCGAGCATCTGCGGCTTCTTCCAACTCTCAGGAAACGCGCGCGCGCGCCTTTCAAAACTTACTATCGTCGGTGAATCCCCCAAGGCCTGGGGCAGGAGAGGGGCGAGCAGGAGGGGGCGTGGTCTTTGCGCCAGATTCCACGTCTGGAAAACGCGCGAGGCCGAGCGCAAGAACCCGAGCTGAGACGCGCCTGCCGAGAAGAGGGGCCCGGACCACCCACGCAGCTCCGGGGCGGCCCCGGGCTGCCCCCGCCCTTCTCACGCCCCCCGCCCGCCCTGGTTCTCGGGGGTCGCCTTTCATCCGCGCCCCCAGGTCGGCCACGGAGATTGAAGAACGGGGCCTGGGGACCGAGGAAACGCTGCGCCACCCACGGAGACGCGGGGCCCGCGGAGAAGCTGCAGAAGCCGGCGCTCGCCTACCCCGCGTCCACCCCGCAGCCCCGGCCGCTTCGCCCACGCGGGGGTCCCCGGCTCTGCAAACCCCGTGCAATCCCCTCGGCCCTTCCAGGGAGGTCCCTCCCGCGGGTGACAGCGTTCCGCCCACGATCGCACCGGTCCAAGTTGGAGAGCCAAGTGTAACTCTCGGCGCAACTAAATAAATGCATTTAGAACCAAAAGGCTTCACGAGCCAGGCGAGGACGGCGCTGCGGGCTGCTGCCGGGGCTATTTCTCGTCCATCTCCCTTGACGCCTCCTGCTCTCCCTCTGCCACGCGCCGCGTGGGGCGCGCCTTTTCCCCGCCAATCCTGCAATCCTCCAGTGAGGCTGGGAAATGTGCAAAGTTGCCTGACGGTTCCTGACAGCTCTTGGCAGGTGAAAGCTGGCAAGGCTCTCCCTCCCCCGGCCGAGATTAAATTCGGGCTGAAACACAGAGCTCATGGAAGCTGGCAATGAAAGGGCGGTGGAGACCGGGGGAGCAGGAGATGATCAATGCAGGCAGGCTGCTTTAATGAGGATATTAAGTAAACTGCTGGGTACAAGGCCCATTTATCATCGCCCACCCCTAACTGGTTTCGCGCTCTGCCTGCAACGTGCATTTTCAGGAGGAATCACGCACCCCGCACGGGGCCGTTGCGAATGCTATCCATCAAGCCCGCCGATTTTAGCTAATTCTGATGGAGAGTGAATTGAAGCCGTGGCTTGCGAAAGTGCTCGCAATTAAAGTTCATTACTTTGGCCCAGTGGTTAGGGCATCCGTCTACCATATGGGAGGTCCGCGGTTCAAACCCCCGGCCTCCTTGACCCATGTGGAGCTGGCCCACGCGCAGTGCTGATGCGCGCAAGGAGTGCTGTGCCACGCAGGGGTGTCCCCCGCGTAGGGGAGCCCCACGCGCAAGGAGTGCACCCGTGAGGAAAGCCACCCAGCGTGAAAAGAAAGTGCAGCCTGCCCAGGAATGGCGCCGCCCACACTTCCCGTGCTGCTGACGACAACAGAAGCGGACAAGAAACAAGACGCAGCAAACAGACACCAAGAACAGACAACCAGGAGGGGGGGAAATTAAATAAATAAATAAATCTTTAAAAAAAAAAAAAAAAGTTCATTACAGCTTGGGGACGCAGCACGGAGGAGCCCAGGAAGGCGCTGGAAGCCCCCGCTGCCCCCGGCTGCTGGGACGCAGAAAGCTAAGGGCGGAGCGGATGCTGAGGGTTAAGGAGGAAGCTGAGGGCAGAGCAGGGAGCTGAGGGCAGAGCAGGAAGCTGAGGGCAGAGTAGGGAGCTGAGGGCAGAGCAGGGAGCTGAGGGCAGAGCAGGGAGCTGAGGGCAGAGCAGGAAGCTGAGGATAGAGGAGGAAGCAGAGAGCAGAGCAGGAAGCTGAGGGCAGAGCAGGGAGCCGAGGATAGAGCAGGAAGCTGAGGGCAGAGCAGGGAGCTGAGGATAGAGCAGGGAGCTGAGGATAGAGCAGGGAGCTGAGGGCAGAGCAGGAAGCTGAGGATAGAGCAGGGAGCTGAGGATAGAGCAGGGAGCTGAGGGCACAGCAGGGAGCTGAAGGTAAAGGAGGAAGCCGAGGGCAGAGCAGGGAGCTGAGGATAGAGCAGGAAGCTGAGGGAAGAGCAGGGAGCTGAGGTTAAAGGAGGAAGCCGAGGGCAGAGCAGGGAGCTGAGGATAGAGCAGGAAGCTGAGGGCAGAGCAGGGAGCTGAGGGTAAAGGAGGAAGCTGAGGATAGAGCAGGGAGCTGAGGATAGAGCAGGGAGCTGAGGGCAGGGCAGGAAGCTGAGGGCAGAGCAGGGAGCTGAGGATAGAGCAGGAAGCCGAGGGCAGAGCAGGAAGCTGAGGATAGAGCAGGAAGCTGAGGGCACAGCAGGGAGCTGAGGGTAAAGGAGGAAGCCGAGGGCAGAGCAGGGAGCTGAGGATAGAGCAGGAAGCTGAGGGCAGAGCAGGGAGCTGAGGATAGAGCAGGAAGCTGAGGGCAGAGCAGGGAGCTGAGGGCAGAGCAGGAAGCTGAGGATAGAGCAGGGAGCTGAGAGCAGGGAGCTGAGGATAGAGCAGGGAGCTGAGGACAGAGCAGGGAGCTGAGGATAGAGCAGGAAACTGAAGGCAGAGCAGGGAGCTGAGGGCAGAGCAGGGAGCTGAGGGCAGAGCAGGGAGCTGAGGGCAGAGCAGGAAACTGAGGGCAGAGCAGGGAGCTGAGGGTAAAGGAGGAAGCCGAGGGCAGAGCAGGGAGCTGAGGATAGAGCAGGAAGCTGAGGGCAGAGCAGGGAGCTGAGGGCAGAGCAGGAAGCTGAGGATAGAGCAGGGAGCTGAGAGCAGGGAGCTGAGGATAGAGCAGGGAGCTGAGGACAGAGCAGGGAGCTGAGGATAGAGCAGGGAGCTGAGGATATAGCAGGAAACTGAAGGCAGAGCAGGGAGCTGAGGGCAGAGCAGGGAGCTGAGGGCAGAGCAGGGAGCTGAGGGCAGAGCAGGAAACTGAGGGCAGAGCAGGAAACTGAGGGCAGAGCAGGGACTGAGCATAGAGCAGGAAGCTGAGGGTAGAGCAGGGAGCTGAGGGCAGAGCAGGGGAATGAGGGTTGAGCAGGTTTTCGAGGGAAAAGCAGGGCGCTAAGGGCCGGCCGAGCATGCCCCTCCTCTGGCCCCCCAAGGGCAGCCGCAGCCTTGCGCACGTGGCCTCGGGCGCTTGCCTGCCTCTCTCACTGCCGTCTCACCCTCCACCAGCTGTCACAGAGCGAGATGTGTCCAGGAAGGCAAAGGGCAAGGCTGACGTGCTTAAAGAACTAGCCGTTTCTCGAGTCCTCGCCAACACTTCAGAAACTCGGATTTCCGTTCAAGATGCTGCCGGGTGAACATTCTTTTTTAAAGCATCACTGCACAGCAATTCATGGTTGAATTAGAAGTACACAGCATTACACTTTCTAAGTGAATTTCATCTTTTACTTCTGTCATCTGGACCTTTCGCAATTTAGAATGACAACCTCCTTTTTTCCCAAATTCGTGAAGTTTCACTGTAGGTCCCTTCCTAAGAATCAGAGTCCTAATTCAAAAAAAGGACAAAGAGAAAGGATATGTCAGAAAAGGGAATTTTAAAGGACCAGGATATACCAAGAGGCGTCATTTTCTTTCTTTTGGGGGGCATGGGAGCCACAATGATATGATTTGCACAACTGGAGGCTAATTCTGAAAAGCAGCTCACAATTTCGGGAATTCATGTAGCTGCTGCAGCAGCTTCTATGCATTTATTTAAAATCCTGGGGAAAGTAGATTCTCTGCCTGGACCAGCATTAGTGCTGGAGTTAGGACGGAAAACACTGGAAAGCCAGGCAAGTGGCTGATTTCAGATGAGATGTAAAACAATGACATCTTCCCTTATTCCGTGAGTTACGCACTCGTGTTCAAATGACAGTAGCATTGGGAAGCAGACTTGGCCCAGTGGTTAGGGCGTCCGTCTACCACATGGGAAGTCCGCGGTTCAAACCCCGGGCCTCCCTGACCCGTATGGAGCTGGCCCACGTGCAGTGCTGATGCGCGCAAGCAGTGCCCTGCCACGCAGGGGTGTCCCTGCGTAGGGGAGCCCCACGTGCAAGGAGTGCACCCCGTAAGGAGAGCCGCCCAGCGAGAAAGAAAGTGCAGCCTGCCCAGGAATGGTGCCACCCACACGGAGAGCTGACACAACAAGATGACACAACCAAAAGAAACACAGATTCCCAGTGCTGCTGACGACAACAGAAGCGGACAAAAAGAAGAACACACAGGAAAAAGACACAGAGAACAGACAACTGGGGTGGGGGGGGGCAGGGGAGAGAAATAAATAAAAATAAATCTTAAAAAAGAATGATGGTAGCATTAGACTTCTTTATTCTCAACCAGGAAGAAATCAATGTCACTGAAAAAAATCTGGATTTGGTTCTCCCCGTGAAGGAAACTGGTGCTAGAGGAGCTGAGGTTCAGACGCTGAAGGTGAAGTGCTTCTGGCATCTGCGGAGGAGACAGACAGCTGGAATGGCCGGGCAGCTGGGGTGTGAGCTGCACAGGGGAGCTGCAAGAGCCGAACGTGGAGTCTCAGAATATCTGCAAACCAGGGCACCTGCTCACCCGGAGACAGATTTCTAGGATCCTTGAAGGGTCAGGGAGCTGGTGGGGGAAGGAGGCTGCACATTCCAGAGGAGCCGTTCAACTTCTTCCCAGGGTAAAAGGGAGCCACTGAGAGTTCTTGAGCAGGTGCAACCAAGATGGGTTCCACGGAAGAGCATGTGGAGACGAGGGTGGAAAAGCCTCATTTGTTCACTTTTTCAACAAAAACACTGAATGCTAAAGGAGTTCCAGTCTGTGTAGACATTACATTACCTTGCAGGGGAGGGGAGACACAAAACAAACTGCTATACGAGAGACAGGTGGAGGTTTAAGTGCTATGAGGAACAACAAAGTCTGTTAAATTGGAAGGGCGGTGGGTGTAGCAGTTTGATGTAATTGATGAAATATTGGGTTATGTTTGTCATCTGGTCTGTACCTGGGCGTGATTGAGTTATGATTAGGGCTTTGATTGGGCCACGTCATTGGGGCGTTGAGTCCCCACCTCTTGGTGGGTGGAGACTCACAGATAAAGGGCAAAGGACAGAGTTGAGGGTTTTTTGATATTGGGTTTTTGATGTTGGAGTTTTGATGCTGGAGTCTGATGCTGAAGCCTTAAGCTGGAGCCCCAGGAAGTCAGCTCACAGAGGAAAGAGAAGCCAGTCCCAGGAAGAGAGGAACCCAGGAAGAAGCAAGCCCTGGGAAGAGAGGAGCCCTGAGCCCAGAGAAAAACAAGACCCTGGAAGGGAGGAACCCAGGAAGCCTGAAACCTGGCAGACGTCGGCAGTCATCTTGCTCCAAATAGACTTTGGGTGAGGGAAGTAACTTATGCTTTATGACCTGGTCTCTGTAAGCTCCTACCCCAAATAAATACCCTTTATAAAAACCAACCCATTTCTGGTATTTGGATCAGCACCCCTTGGGCTAACTAATACCCTGGGTTTCAGATGCAGGCCTGAAAAAAGGCGGGGGAAGGTACATGGGAGGAAACGTGAGATGTGCACTTGATGCCAAGAAAACAGACCGTGCAGAGGCCCTGGGGCAGCAAGTGCTCAGCCAGGGCAGGGACAGGCAGGGAAGGAAGGAGTAGGGAGACACTGAGAGGCGACTGCAGGTCAGATTCTGTGGTTAAGCCTGGAAGTCCTTGAAGGGGTGTAGAAATGGCCGTCTGCAGTGTCAGGCAAAGCACAAGTTTCTCACGTTCTTGCCAGCGTGGGAGCAGGATGCACGGGGTGCTGAGGGGAGCAGGGGCTCCTGGAGGGGCAGCCAAAGCTGTCATCGAGGGACCAGGTATGCCCTAGAAAAGATCACCCATTCCCATGCAAGGCGTTTAGCCACAGCTGCTTCTGCACCCGCACAACGCACGTTACACAGTTGGAATAAAATTAAGATTACGACTAAGGTCGGACGTCCAATGTGCCCGTCGGTCATGAGCCGAGAACCCTGTGCTCTGGATGTGCCGGTTTGTGTTTTTCCCTCAGTTGCCAGCCACACGCGGCAAACAGTGAAGCCTGCGAGTCTGTTCATACGCACGTCTCTGGAGAATGTGTCTGTGCAGGCAGAGGGAGGAAGGATGATGAAACCAAGAGCCAGCTCATCGTGAAAACAGACGCGACTTCCAACAGCAGCGTTTCCGGGAATCCCGCGTCCCCAGAGAACCTTGGCTCTGTTGAGGGACCGCGCAGCCTCGGACGCAAAGCCGGTTCATCTGAAAGGAGACTGTGGACAGGAAAAGCCTTCGCGAGCGTCGCCCTGTCCCGAGCTCCGCGGGAGATGGAGGGACAAGTCTGCCGGGGTTGGATCACCCGGAATCTGCGGGGGTTGGATTGCCCCAAATCTGCCAGGGTTCCATCGCCTCCACGGGGCTCAGCCGGGTGAGGGGGGGCGTCCCCACTCCCTCCTTTCCTGGCACATGGTGCCCTGCCCCAGTCACCCCCTTTCTCTCCCCAAGCAGAAACCACAGGCACAAACTCTTATGCACACTCATGCTCACCTGAACACAGTACACATGGACACACTCATCCATACACTCGCATATGCATGCTAACCTGACGCGGTCATGCACATTCATCTGTCTACACACATGCGCCCTTCCCTGCACACACTCATGTGTACATGCTAACTGCACACAGTTACATGTGCACGCATGCATACGCTCTTCCCATACTCACATATGCATGCTAATCTGCATACAGTTACACCTGCACATACTTCTAGCCATGCACATTGTCTGTCTACACACATGCACACTCCCCTGCACACACTAGTGTGCACATGCTGACCTGCATACAGTTACAGACATGCACACACTTACACCGTCATACACACACTTACACCATCATACACATTTGTGTGCGCATATGCACACTCGCTCCCACACACTCGTGTAAACATACTCATCTGCACACACGCTTGCACACTCATGTACATCCACACGCATGCACACATGGGCAATGATCACACACTTACATAGCCGTACCCACTTTCACACATGCACACATACACCTACTCTCCTGCACACACACTCTCCCACTCACATATACATATTCCTTTGCACCCACGTACAACTCATGCACACACTCACCCAAGCACTCGTGTAAACCTACCTTCACACACGTACATGCACACACATATGCACTCGTGCACACACTCACCTGCACACACTTTCACGCTCGTGTGCAATCTCCTGCATGCACACTCCCCACACGCGTGCACACACCCATATCCACGTGCACACAGCAGGTTTGGTCCCCCCCCCAGCCCCCTGCCCACCTTCCCGGCTCACTCCCCTGCCCCTCCCTCAGCAGTCCCCTCCACCATCTGCCTGGCATGCGCCCCTCAACCCCTCTTTCCCCCCCCACCTCGTGAGGCCACTCTCCTGGTGGAGAGGACCCTGGGTTATGGCGACGTGGCGGGGCCACAGTTAGGCGCCTTCGGTCCACGCAAAGCCGAGAGGGCGGTCTGGGACGCCGCGCCCTGCTGTTGTGCAGAGCTCTTCCTTCCGGTGCCGGTCAAAGGTGCCCTGCAGAGCCAGAGTGCACACTCAGTGGAACCCAGCACACATAAATCATGCAGGATGTTAAAAAATAAAAACAAAAAAAAAATGACGCAGGACGTTATTTTTGCTCTACAATTATTTTTGAGGTTTCATACAATTCTTTGACCCAGAAATGCCTTCAAGTAAAAAAAGGAGAGCCAAGGACGCTGCTTCCTTTCACAGGAAAAGATCACGTGGAAAACGCCGTAGTTCGTGCCTGCGTCGTGGACTGTGTCCACGGGATGTGGGGAAGCCACGGCCCGTCTTCCCAGCCCCAGGCCCCCCTTGCCAGGATGGAATAAGCAGCGTGGGCCACGTTCCGATCCTATCGAGCCTACTACATGCCGGGCTCCCCGTGAGGTCCTTGCATTTCATTGAATCGTGCAGACAAACCCGTGGCTGCTGCACTCTCGCCGTCACCCTTGCGGGTGGGAAGCTTGGCCGGCTCGCTTGAGGGCCTGCAGGGGACCCCACCTGCGGAGCCACATCACCCCTCACTCACAGACCAGCCTCACCAAGACGGTCACCAGCCACAGCGGTCACCAGCCACGGCGTGGCGCCGCGTGGCACCTCGGGGGCCAGACAAATCCCCGTGGCTGCCGAAGAGACACTATTTCACAGGCGTGGAGGCCAGAAGTCTGCAATGGGCTTCACGGAGCTGACGCCAAGGTGTCTCGGAGCTGGTTCCTCCCGGGACGGAGGGCCAAGGGCCCCCTGGGGAGGGGGAGGCGCCCACGGCCCCACGCTGCCCGCTCCTGCCAGGACAATCCAGTGTTGGCTGCCAGGCAGCCCTTTCCTCCAGAACTGTTCACTTCTTCGAGCCCCTCCCCGTTTTAGGGCCCCCATTTCCAGGAGGCAAACGAGATGACTCATCCGGTCTTAATGTCGGCAGCAGCGATCACAGCCACGCTCTCCGGCTGCGAAATCAGAGCCGTTAGAAATCAGCAGCTGCCATTTCCACGGGGGCCCGTTTCCCCCAGTGCAGATCGCTCCCTAAAACCAGACGACCGGTGAGGACGGCGCGTCGGAGTCAATCCCGCCCCCCCAGGCGGCCCACGCTGACGGATGCCTCACGAACGCTCGCCGACGTGGGAGGCAGAATGGACGGCCTTCTCGACACCAGCTGACGCTCCAGCCCCGAGGCAGCGTGCCTCGCCTCGGTGTCCCCTTTCGGAAGCTGTATTTTTATGAAAGGAAATCCAAAGCGACGCAGTATTTCCACACACGTGCGCTCACACACACGTACACCAGAGCTGCACGGAGGCCAGCCGGTGATGCCTGCTTCCCTTCAGCCTTCTCGTTTCCCAATAAACTTTTCCTTGTCGCCAAGACGGCTTTGCTCGCTCGTTGGCTTCTGGAAAACTCGGTTATCCCCGGGTCGTCTAAAGGCTTCTCACTTTCGTGGACATACCTTCCCGGGAGCTCAGAGCTTTTCTGTGAAATAACACTGGGTTTCCACGAGTGCATTTGAGTGCAGGATGAAGAGGTGGGCGCCCGGAATTTAACTACTTGGAAGGATTCCTGGACGCACAGCTGGAAAACAGCGTCTGCTGGAGTCTGGTACTGTGATACCCTGAGCATCCTGCCAAGAAGGAATGCATCCTGCAAGGAATGCCGTGGAAATAATAGCAGCCGATATTTAGTCTCCCCAGAGGCCCTTGGAGAACCTTCTAGAATGCTGGAGCCATGCGGAGAAGGGCTGGGGCGCAGTTCAACAGCCCAGCCGTGCCCTCCCCGTGCGCCACGGGGATGGGTGTGGGTTGATGGGGCCTGTTTGCTGCTGGTTCTAACGAAGGGGAAAGCGGGCGTTCCCATGGATGAATTCAGAGGCCTGCAAGCTTTCCCTCTCCTTCACCAGCCAGTATTGACCGAATACTCGGTAGGAGCAGGTGTTTTTTCTCAGGGCCCTGGAAAGAAACAAGGAAAGTGCTCAATCCAAGAGGAAATGCCAAAAAATACGCACGACCTACTGGCAGAAAGGTGTGCCTGCCCCACCAAGAATGGATGAGCGGGTGATAACGTGTCCAGAGGCATGCACGCAGGGGTGTGCATGTGAATGCGTGTGCACACTATGTGTGTGTATATGTGGGCATGTCTGTGTTGTCTGTGCACATTCATGTGTGCATGTGCACACTGTGTGCAGATTTGTGTGCATACGCATTGTGTAGGCGTGCATATGTGCATGTGTTTATATGTGTGGCTACATGTGTGTACATATGTGTGTGTATGTGGGCACTGTGCGCATCTGTGTGTGTGCATGTGCTGTGCATATTCACATATGTGTTTATGTGTGCACTGTGTGCAGACTCCTGCACGCATATGCATGTGTTCATGTGTGTACACATGTGTGTTCTGTGTGTGCACATGTGCATTTATGTGGCATGTGTGCGTGTGTCTGTGCGCACGCTTGCACATGTGTGTTCTGTGGGGCACACGTGTGTGTTGTGTGCGTGTTACCTATGTTGCATGTGTATGCCATGCATGCATTTATGTGTGCATGTATGTTGCCTGTTTTATTGTGTGCATGTGTTTATTGTGAGGGTATGTACATGTGTTACATGTTTTGTGCATATGTGTTATGTGTTCGTCTGTGTGCATGTGTGTGCGTGTGCACCTTTATGTGTTGTGTGCATATGTCCACATGCATGTTTGTGTTGCGCTGTGTTCACATATTGCATTGTGTATATGTATTGCATGTGTGCGCATGTGCATTCATTTATATGTGTATGTATATGTGTCTTATGCCTGCTTGAGTGCACATGTGTGCACATGTTTATTGTGTATGTTTATCTGCGTGCATGTGACTGTGGGTGTATATGTGTGTGTGCGTGTGTGCACACATGCGTGTGTGCACACATGCAGGCAGGCGGTTCATACCACTGTGTGGCAGGAGTTGAGGCGCTCCCCTGCATTACTCTGCGACGCCTGCACACACTGGTGAGATGAGACCAAAGGCCAAGAAGCATCGGGCACCAATTCAGGAGTGAAGCGGGAGGCGCGCGGGGCTGGGCGAGCTGCGCCCTGGCCTCCCGTCCGGCCAGGGCCGCTGCAGCGACTTCCTCTGCCTTAGGGCCGAGCCCAGGATGAAAGCAGCCTGGAGCCGGAAAAGCGCTTCCAAGTCAGCCAAAGTTAAAATTCTACCAGAGGGACCTTTAGAGAAAGCCCCTGATGGGAAAGGCAAAACCCAAAACTAACAGAGAACGGGAGCGCTGAGGATGCAGGCGGCGCAGGAAGCAGAAGACGCTGCCGCACACTGTGAGTGCACACGCGTGTGCAGAGGACAGGGTGGAAGGCACTGCTGTATGCTGTGAGTGCACGTGTGTGCGGAGAAAAAGGCAGAAGACACCCATAAGGGCTACAACGAGAGCTCAGGAAGGGGCTCCTTAGGCATCAACTTTCCCAATCCAAAGGGAAGTAACCAGAGCTTCCCTGGTAAGGGGAAGATCCCAGCACACAGAGGGCAAGGCTGCGCTTTCGTGTCACAAGCTTCTTCCTTTTTAACTATGCAATATGAATTACAGCTCAATTTAAAACAAGTACGTCCACGAAAAAAAAAAAAGAGTGTTTGGAACAATGTCTAGGAGCATGTTATATTTAAATTAAATTTTTTTAATTCATCAAATGTATTTTTTTAAGATTTATTTTTTATTTACTTCTCTCCCCTCCCCACCCCCAGTTGTCTGCTCTCTGTGTCCACTCGCTGTGTGTTCTTCTGTGACCTCTTCTATCCTTATCAGCAGTACTGGGAATCTGTGTTTCTTTTTGTTGCGTCATCTTGTTGTGTCAGCTCTCTGTGTGTGCGGCGCCATTCCTGGGCAGGCTGCACTTTCTTTCACACTAGGTGGCTCTCCTTACGAGGCATATTCCTTGCATGTGGGGCTCCCCTATGCAGGGGACACCCCTGCATGGCACGGCACTCCTTGTGCACATCAGCACTGCATGGGCCAGCTGCACATGGGTCAAGGAGGCCCAGGGTTTGACCACAGACCTCCCATGGGGCAGGCGGACGCCCTGTCCATTGGGCCAAGTCCGCTTCCCCATCAAATGTATTTTTAAATATATCAACTGAGTATACATTGTGTTTCCTGAAAAGATGGTCATTTCTCCATGAGGTTAACGTATTTTGGGGGCCTGCTATGTTGCTCACTTCCAGCCTGCAGAGTCACAAGATACTGAATGGGTGTTGTTTTCAAACTGCTAGATTTGTGGTAATTTGTTACGCAGCAGTAGCTAACCCATACATCATCAGAGAAGCATTAAAGGCCAGGCTGGAAGGCCAAGTCAGGGCCAAATCACAGAAGGCTTTGAAGGAATCCAGATTTATTGTGAACATTAGGAAGTTCCACCGAAGGACTTGCAACGAGGAAGTGATACTGAGTGTTTCGTGTAGCAGAAATCTGCTAACACTGGAAGATGAATTCAGGAGGCTGATATGCAGATTCAGAAAGGATGTGTCTTCAGTCCAGACTGGGGCAGCAGAACTGAGGACTATTAGAACCCACAGGAATTCATCGCCAATTTGATACCAGGAAGAAGGCGATGGCATGAGCCCAGAATGACGCCCGAGTTCCGGCAATGGGAATGGACAGAGTTGCTCTCCATCAGCAGGAAATGGAGAAGGGACCCAGCTGAGAGGGCTGGACTTATTCCCCTCTCTGTATCCATGCCACGTCGCCGTGCAAACCATCAGCTGCTCACGTCCGGGGCGGAGTCGACGTCCCCAAGTCCTGCAGCTGAGCTGGCCTTGTGCCCAGACTGGACCGATGGACCGCAGCCAACGTGTCACTCATTCCAACCGGCACCCATGGAGCCTCATCTCCCCTTTTCTCCTGGAACCTTGCCCAGGGGCCATATGGATGTGTTTATATGTCTGCAGAGGGGAGTACATAAAATATATCTTGAGTTTAAAGAGCCATAATAGCTTCTGTACCCAGTCATATCGGACCAAGCTCCTTCCAGAACAACGAGAAAAGCCAGGAAAATTTCTCCAAATCCACTTGACCTTTAGCCTGCTAGAAAGTAAGAGACCAAGGGAAGCCGAGCAAAGCTGCCCAGCTGTGGCCGTGTCAGGACACACTTATTCAGGTGCTCGAATAAGCCAGGCAATATCAGAAGAGGCGACCGCTGAGCTCAGCCCAAACTGCTCACCCACGAGTCCTGAGCTACCTGGACGGGCATTCTCCTAAGCCGCTGAGGGGCAGCCCGTTATTCAAAACGGTAGCGCAGAGAAGACGCATGTGGATGGAGTTTGAGGAGCTGAAGGGCGCCTGGGTGCAAAAGTCCACTAAACTGTTTTTATTTTTATTTTTTGAAAAATTTTTAATTTGCCTTTAAAAAAAAAAAAGATACACAGATCACAAAAAAAGTTACATTAAAAAATATGAGAGGTTCCCATATACCCCCCACCCCACCCCACCCCTCCCACATCAACAGCCTCTTCCACCGTTGCGGCACATCCACGGCTGTTTTTAAAATGAGTAAGACAGGGTGACGGAAGTACGGATGGGAGGAGAGCAGCGGAATTCCAGGGATGTTCACGTAATAGGTGAGCGTGGCTTCCGCTCCGTACACCTTCCTTCCTGTTTCTCTTTATTCTTCCTAGGAACATGATGTTTATAATTAACTAAGACAAGTATTTGTTTTGACCTATGTCTTGGACAGCTTTCAATATCAGCGTATGTAACCTGGTTTGTGGATTTTGGGAGAAGTTATTGCTTTTTTGTTTACAATGTATCATATCATGGGCGTTTGAATATACAGTATATGTCCCGTTTAAAGGATTAAAAGACTGAAACCAGCTATAATAGACTAACCTGTAGGGCAGAAGAGCTAGAAAAACGGGGAAAATATTTAAAAACCTATTTGGCATTTGCTCTGCCAAGGCTTGAGGCACCAAGATCCTGGAGAGAAGAGGTGGCCAGAAAAATAATTCTGGGATCTGGTGCTGCTGTCCCCAGGAGGCATTTGCTGAATTGCAAGTAGAAACCTAGAGGCTGAGAAGTTGAAAAGAGCTTTCTGCAGTCCTCCTGAGTTGGGGAGAATAAATTATAGCTCGAGGCTCTCTAAGAAAGTCTGCCCAGGCTTTGGACTGGAATGCCCAAAAGACTATGGGTGACCAGGAAATAGTCCAGTTGTTTTACAAATTTTTTCATATTTTTTTATACATGCTATCTGGCATTCAAACAAAAATAACCAGCTGGGATGTTTATACAACGTGTGGTGACTGAGTTCACATGTCAACTTGGCTAGGCCACGTGTCCAGTTGTTTGGTCAAGCAAGCACTGACCCAATGGTCACTGTGAAGGTATTTCATGCATTTAAATCATTAGTCAGTCTATTGCATCTACAGGTGACTGCATCTACAGTTAACAGAGGGGATTGCCTTCGGCAGTGAGAGAAGTCTCATCCAATCAGTTGAAGGCTTAGAAGGAGAAATGAGGATTTCAGCAGTCAAGTAGAAAGTGGAAAGGGATAAGATGAGAATTGAGTGCTGGGCACAAGAAACCAAAAATTGATGGTTTAGACATTTCTGGCTTCTGGAAAGCAAGTCCTCAGAGAATAATGCTGCACATGAGGATTTCATTGAGCATGGAACCAGTCAGCCACTTCAGTGCAAGTCAGGATTAGAAATGCAATTATCCAGGAAAGATGTGTAGAAAGTTCTTTTTCTGAGGCTTTGGACCCCTGTGTACTCCATTACACAACAAGTTGTGTTTTGGGTTTTTTTTTTTTTTTTTGCAAGACCTATATAAAAGAAACCACTAGCAGCCTAGACTAAAAGAGATGGAAAAGAGATAGATTAAAAGGAAAATGATGATGTGGAGTGGACATCACCATCCCAGAGTCCTCAGGATGGAGGAATAAAATATAGATTAGAGTGGATTTACTGGTATTCTACTATAGAACTATTGTGACTAGTAATGGAAGAATCTGCAGCATTGATGTGGAGACAGTGGCCACGGTAGCTGCTGAGGGCAGGGAGAGGGAAGAAAAGATGTGATGTGGGGGCATTTTCAGGACGTGGAGTTGTCCTAAATGATGCTGCAGGGACGGATGCTGGACATTATATATCCTGCCAGAACCCACTGAATGGACTGGGGAAGAGTGTGAACTACAATGTAAACTATAATCTACGTGGTACAGCAGTGCTCCAAGATGTATTCACCAAATGCAATGGATGTCCCATCATGATGAAAGAGGTTGTTGATGTGGGAGGAGTGGGGGAGTGGGGTGTGGGAATGTGGGAAACTCTTACAGTTTTTTAAAAGATCTATCTATCTATCTATCTATCTATCTATCTATCTATCTATCTATCTATTTATTTCTCTTCCCCTCCCCCTACCCCAGTTGTCTGTTCTGTGTCTATTTGCTGCGTCTTCTTTCTTTGTCCACTTCTGTTGTTGTCAGCAGCACGGGAATCTGTGTCTCTTTTTGTTGCGTCATCTTGCTGTGTCAGCTGTCCATGTGTGCAGCACCATTCCTGGTCAGGCTGCACTTTCTTTCACGCTGGGCAGCTCTCCTTACGGGGCGTACTCCTTGTGCGTGGGGCTCCCCTATGCGGGGACACCCCTGCGTGGCACGGCACTCCTTGCGCGCATCAGCACTGCATGTGGGCCAGCTCCACACGGGTCAAGGAGGCCCGGGGTTTGAACCACGGACCTCCCATGTGGTAGACAGATGCCCTAACCACTGGGCCAAGTCCGCTTCCCTCATACATTTTTTAATGTAACATTTTTTGTGATATATTATCTTCAAAAATACAATAAAAAAACAAATAAAAAGTAAAAAATAAATAAAAGAAAAATGACTTTCTGTGGATTCATGGAAGCTAGGGTCTGAACTGAAGACATCTTCTCGGGTGAAGACGGGTGTGGACAGCGTGAGTCCATCTTGGTTCTTGGAGAGAGCGGGCCCTCCACCCCCTTGTTCTCTGGTTTCTCTGATGCCTGGGGAATTGCAGAGAGGTTGGCTGCCACCTTTATGCACCCCAATGCCTAAACATGTTGGAGACTCACCCCAGCATCTGAGGAGAGCTTGGCTTCCTTGGAAGCACTTGGGAAGGGTGGAGCTGCTGCTTCATCAGGTCCAGAGGACAACACAAGTTTCCACAGATGACTCTCAGTCCTTCACATCTAGAGGAGTGTGCCCTGCAGGGTTTCAGAATTCCTTGGGACCCTTCACCCCTGACTTCCTTCCCGCTTCTCCTTATGGAAATGGGAACTTTATCCTGTGACTGCCCCTCTTTTGTATACTGGAGGCAGATAACTTGTTCTCTAGATTTCCCAGGTCTACACACCCAAAGGAATTGAGCCCCAGGACAGAGCATGCCTATAACTGATTTTGATGAGACTTAATATTGTTACCAGAAGGCTTTTGGGATGTTGCGATGGAATGCATGTATTTTGCGTATGGGAAGGATGTGTCTTTTTGGAGTCCAGAGGTTGGGGTGTGGTAGTTTGAAACTGTAGGGAGCCTAGAAAATCATTTCTTAGAGCTAATTGCCTCCTCCGTGTGTGAGCCTATTGTAAATAGGACCTTTTAATGAGGTTATTTCAGTTAAGCGGTGACTCAGAGTGGGTCTTTTTTTATAAAATTCCTTGGTATATAATTCTTTTTTTTTTTGTCTTTGTTTTTTTTAATGTTACATTAAAAAAATATGAGGTCCCCATATACCCCCCACCCCCCTCCCCCCACTCCTCCCCCCATAACAACAACCTCCTCCATCATCATGGGACATTCATTGCAACAAGAAGCTGGAAGCAACAAAACCTAGAAGAGAAGGAGGGCCCAGCAGACACCACTACATGCCTTGCCAGGTGGCAGAAGAGTCCAGGATTGCCAGCAGCCTCTTCAGGAAGAAAGCGTCACCTGATGATGCCTTGATATGCACATTTTCCTCAGCCTCCAAACAAAGCCAGCAGTTGCTTCAACAAGACACTTTGTTCAAATAGATTTTTGAAAAATTTTAAAAAGGTACATATCATGCAAAATGTACATTAAAAAACATAAGAGTTCCCCATATACCCCAAACCCCACCCCACTCCTCCCACTTCAACAACCTCTTTCATCATCGTGGCACATTTATTGCATTTGGTGAATACATTTTGGAGTACGGCTACACCACATAGATTATAGTTTACATGGTAGTTTACACTCTCCCCCAGTCCATTTGGTGAGTGATGGCAGGATATAGAATGTCCAGCATCTGTCCCTGCAATATCATTCAGGACAACTCCAAGTCCCCAAAATGCCCCCACATCACATCTCTTCTTTCCCTTCCCTGCCTTCAGTAACATCCATGGCCACTGTCTCCACATCAATGATATAATTTCTTCCATTGCTAGTCACAGTAATTCTATAGTAGAATACCAGTAAGTCCACTCTAATCCGTATTTTATTCCTCCATCCTGAGGACCTTGGGATGGTGATGCCCACTCATCTCTAACTCAAGAGGGGGCTTAGATCCCTCATCCCACCAGATATTTTTACCATATGAGAAAAATAAACCTGTATTTAAGCCACTCTTTCTCAGGGTTGTGTTGGTTTTTTTTTTTTTATCTTCCCCTGAACCTCATCCTAACCAACCAGGAGGCCAAATACAGGAGACTCAAAATCCACCCCTTTGACAAAATTGCTTGACTATAAGAATTAAAGATTCAATTCAGTAAACCTGTGCCAAGTGTCTTTTGGGTGCCAGGTTCTATGATGGACACAATGAAGATCCTGCGAAGAAGACAAACCCCACCCCGTGTCCTCACAAACTCATTGTCCAACACAGAGAAGAAGCAAGACCAGTAACTACCCCCAAATCCACACCCTCAGCCCCATGTCTTTCTCTCTGCATTTGGCTAGTACAATGTATACATTCGTGGCCCATCCTCACACCACCCATGACTTGGTGTGCTGTGGTAGATACATTGTAGAAAGCTCAGTGTGATTCTCTGGTCTCTCCTGGTAAAGTATGCACATTTGCTGAATTGTGGTTGACATCATTGCCCACTGATCAAATCCACCTTCCAGGAGGTCCTCGCTGCCCAGCTATGGGAATGGGGCCAGCAGGGAGCCTCCAGCTGCTCGTGCCTTCAGCACCAGCGCCAGCTGCAGAGAGCTCCCTGGCCTGAGAGCTTTTATTAAATAGACTTTATATTAAAATCTATTTATATCTATTATAATAAATCTATTGTTATATATAATGTAAATATATTGTTATATAATAAAATCTATATCTATTATAATAGATATAATGTGGATGTAAGCAAGCAGTGAGCATAAGCAATGGGGGGCATGGGATAAATAAATGCAATAAATTTTTTTTAAAAGATTTATTTTATTTATTTCTCTTCCCTCCCCCCAACCCCAGTTGTCTGTTCTGTGTCCCTTTGCTGTGTGTTCTTTTTGTCCGCTTCTGATGTTGTCAGCAGCATGGGAATCTGTTTCTTTTTGTTGCGTCATCTTGTTGTGTCAGCTCTCTGTGTGTGCGGCGCCATTCCTGGGCAGGCTGTACTTTCTTTCGCGCTGGGCGGCTCTCCTTATGGGGCTCACTCCTTGCTCATGGGGCTCCCCTATGCGGGGGACACCCCTGCTTGGCATGGCACTCCTTGCATGCATCAGCACTGCACATGGGCCAGCTCCACACGGGTCAAGGAGGCCCGGGGTTTGAACCGCGGACCTCCCATGTGGTAGACGGACACCCTAACCACTGGGCCAAGTCCACTTCCCATAATAAATCTTATATATATATATATATATATATATATACACACACACACACACACACACACACACAATGTGGTTGGATGTGAGTTTTAAAGGAGAAATAGGGTTTGTTGAGGATATTTCTACCTCAAAGGGTCTTGTGTTTAATCTCTCTGTAATGGACTAAGTAATTCCCTAATTACTATTTTTTTAACCTGGGATTTTTTTAATCTAGATTTTTGTAATGATGAGACTGACCTGTAGCTCATTTTGGGAAAAGAAGTGCTTCCCCTTTATTCTCCCTAAACTCTTGTAAAAAGGTGAAGGGCAGTTTCAGGAGGTCAGGGATGGTCCTTCTCATCTGGTCTTAGGACCCACTGACAAAACAACCCCCCTTCAGGGGCTCTCAGTCTACGTGACCCCCAAAAAAGCCTCAAAATGTGGGAAAGCAGGTTTAGAACCTCTGGAGAATGGCAACAGGGGTCAGGGCCTGGAAAACGTGCCCATCCTGACCCAAAGCTTGTCTCCATCACCCCAGGAAAGTCAGGTTCCATCGTGGGATGGGCAGATCCTAAACACCTACACCAACTACTTTTTAACTCCAATTGAAAGTGAAAAATACACCAAATGTAACACAAGGACTACAGTTGGTAATAACATTGTGACGATGCTCTTGCATAGTTTGTAACAAATATTTCACACCAATGCAAAGAGCTGGTGGAGGGGTGATGAATGAGAACCCTGTATGATGTCATGTATGTTTATGTTGTAAGTTCACAATCCTCACTATACACTTATTGTTTATGTGTGTTCGTGCATGAATGATAGACTTCCATTTTAAAAAAGCATCAAGCACACACACAAAACAAAACACAAATAAGAATTAAAAAAAACAAAGGAAGCGTCGCCTTCGAGCAGTGGCGACCTGCACAAACGTTCGGCAAGCCCGGCCGCCCTAATTGGTATCGAGGAGAGGCAAACCAGGCGTGGGGTGGGCCTCTGGCGCTGGGTCCTAGGCGAGGGTTAATTTATGGTGAGGAGAGGACGCCTGCGAGGCGAGTCAACAGGGCAGACCCCACTGGGTCAAGGCAGCCAGCCTGCGAGGGGCACGAGGTCGCATTTCATAACCTTCGCGGTGTTTGAGCAGCTGTGCTTTACTCAACGTGACGGCTTCATCGTGAGAGGGAGGAGGGGTCTTTACGAGCTGCTACAGCCCACCCATGGCCACGGGGCAGGTAGCAGCCCCCCAGTGCTGCTATGACCTACCCACGGCCATGGAGCAGGTAGCAGCCCCCCACATGCTGCTATGACCCACCCATCGTCATGGAGCAGGTAGCAGCCCCCCATGTGCTGCTACTGCCCACCCATGGCCAGGGAGCAGGGAGCAGCCCCCCACATGCTGCTATGACCCACCCATCGTCATGGAGCAGGGAGCAGCCCCCCATGTGCTGCTATGACCCACCCATGGCCAGGGAGCAAGTAGCAGGCTCCCAAGTGCTGCTACAACCCACCCATCTTCACAGAGCAGGTAGCACCCCCCACATACTGCTACGACCCACCCATGGGCACTGAGCAGGTAGCAGCCCCCCATGTGCTGCTACTGCCCACCCATGGCCAGGGAGCAGGGAGCAGCCCCCCATGTGCTGCTACTGCCCACCCATGGCCAGGGAGCAGGGAGCAGTCCCCCATGTGCTGCTATGACCCACCCATGGCCAGGGAGCAGGGAGCAGCCCCCCATGTGCTGCTATGACCCACCCATGGCCAGGGAGCAAGTAGCAGGCTCCCAAGTGCTGCTACAACCCACCCATCTTCACAGAGCAGGTAGCACCCCCCCACATACTGCTACGACCACCCATGGGCACTGAGCAGGTAGCAGCCCCCCATGTGCTGCTATGACCTACCCATCGTCACAGAGCAGGTAGCACCCCCCACATGCTGCTACTGCCCGCCCATGGCCACGGGGCAGGTAGCACCCCTCCCCACATGCTGCTACAGTCCACCCATGGGCATGGAGCAGGTAGCAGCCCCCCACATGCTGCTATGACCCACCCATGGCCAGGGAGCAGGTAGCACCCCCCACATGCTGCTACAGCCCACCCATCATCACGGAGCAGGTAGCAGCCCCCCAGGGGCTGCTACGACCCGCCCACAGCCACAGAGCAGGCAGCAACCTCCCAGGGGCTGCTACGACCCACCCATGGCCACAGAGCAGGCAACAATCCCCCAGGGGCTGCTACGACCCACCCATGGCCACAGAGCAGGCAGCAATCCCCCAGGGGCTGCTACGACCCGCCCACAGCCACAGAGCAGGCAGCAACCTCCCAGGGGCTGCTACGACCCACCCATGGCCACAGAGCAGGCAACAATCCCCCAGGGGCTGCTACGACCCACCCATGGCCACAGAGCAGGCAGCAATCCCCCAGGGGCTGCTACGACCCGCCCACAGCCACAGAGCAGGCAGCAACCTCCCAGGGGCTGCTACGACCCACCCATGGCCACAGAGCAGGCAACAATCCCCCAGGGGCTGCTACGACCCCCCATGGCCACAGAGCTGGTAGCAGCCCTCTACATGCTGCTACGACCCACCCACAGCCACTCAACAGGTAGCAGCCCTACGTGCTGCTATAACTCACCCACAGCTACGGAGCAGGTGGCAGCCCCCTGGGTTCACACAAACAGGGCTTTGCGTGAGGGCTCTGTCAGGCTTCGTAGTGGAAGGGAGAACATCCCACTCAGCTGCTGAGGAGCCCGCCCAGGCAAGGAGCTTGGGCTCATGGGGAGCCACTCCCACCCCCCTGACTGCTCCCGTAGCTTGGGGTCTGCCTGGGAGGAACTGACTTTTCCTGGACACGGAAAGGGGTACACAAAGGCTGCAAAACAGGAAGCTCTGTGGACTGTTTTCTTGGCAAAGGCGGAACCAAGGCCCTGTCCGTGGGCAGCTCTTGGGACCCCCAGAATCAGCAGGGCAATGGAAATGAGCAAAGTGGCGCCAACGGAACACAAAGGCAGCTCACGGGGGTTTCCCGGCCAGTGGCTCCCAGAGTACCCCTGGACTTCGGTCTGACGTCCACTTTGGGGTCACTTTGGGTCTGAAAAGAGGACTGCAGACAGGCATGAGAGTTGTTTTTTTTTTTTTCATTAAATTGTCTTTTTTTTTTTAGAGACATAGATTGCAAAAAGTGTTCCATTAAAAAATTAAGAGGTTCCCACATACCCAACACTGTCACCCCGATTCCTCCCACATCAACAACCTCCTTCATCATTGTGGGACATCCATTGCATTTGGTGGATACATCTTGGAGCACTGCTGCACCACATGGAGTATAGTTACATTGTAGTTTACACTCTCCCCCAGTCCATTCAGTGGGTTATGGCAGGATATAGAATGTCCAGCATCTGTCCCTGCAATATCATTCAGGACAACTCCAAGTCCAAAAGATGCCCCCACATTACATCTCTTCCTCCATCCGCGAGCCTGGTGTAATGGAAACGCCGTTTCTTCAAAACAGCTTGTCCCGCCTCACTTGGACTCATCTGTCCAGACCGGCCAAGGCCGTCAGTTGTGCCTGCAGGCCCCTCCCCTTTCCAGGGTCAGGAGGAGCCTGGTGCCCAGAGGGCAGGGGTGAAGGTTCCATTTCTCAGGCTCCGGGACCCTGGTCCCCCTGCCCTTTCTGGGGTCCTTCCCGGGGCTGAGGACCCCAGCCCAGGGACCACCTCCCCAGAAGCACGCAGGGCAGTTTCCCTGGGGGTCCGGCCACATTCCCAGAGCCCAGCCAGGGAGTGGGAGGGGTCCTGGGCTGTGGGATTGAGACCCACTGAGACCCCGCCTGGGGGAGCACCTCTGGGAGGTCCCACCTCTGCTTCTACCAGCAGATCCGTCTTCCCCTGGGCCATCCTACCTGTTGGTACTGAGACCTGCCAAGACATACCTGGGGAGCCTTGGATAAGATCACCTGGGAAGAGTGCTGAGGCTTTTTTTTTTTAGCAAAATTTTTATTGTCTTTTTTTTAAAGATAAATAGATCACACAAAATGTTACATTAAAAAACCTAAAAGGTTCCCATATACCCCACTCCCCACCCCCTCACTCCTCCCACATCAACATCCTCTTTCATCAGTGTGGCACATTGATTGCATTTGGTGAATCCATATTGGAGCACTGCTGCACCACATGGATTATAGTTTACATTGTAGTTTATGCTCTCCCCCAGTCCATTCAGTGGGTTAAGGCAGAATATATAATGTCCAGCATCTGTCCCTGCGATATCATTCAGGACAGCTCCAAGTCTTGAAAATGCCCCCACATCACACCTCTTCCTCCCTCTCCCTGCCCTCAGCAACTACGGTGGCCACTGTCTCCACATCCATGTTACAATTTCTTCCATTACTGGTCACAATAGTTCTATAGTAGAATACCAGTAAGTCTACGCTGATCCATATTTTATTCCTCCATCCTGTGGACCCTGGGATGGTGATGTCCACTCCCCCTCTACATCAAGAGGGGGCTTAGATCCCACATGGTTGATGGATGCGATTCTCCTGCTTGCAGCTGTAGGCACTCTTGGCTCCCTGGTGTGGTAGTTGACCTTCTTCACCTCCCTGTTAGCTGACCTGGGTAAGTCCAATGAACCAGAGAGTAGGAGCTGCAACTCTGCTGAGGCTCAGGGCCCAGCTGGCCCATGGACAATCCATGATTGGTTGAGTCCTCACCCCTTGCTAGGTCTGATAGAAACAGACACCCGCACGGACGCCCAGGAAGAGAGAGCCCTGCTCTCTTGGCTCCTGCCCTGTGACAGCAAGGACAAGACTCAACAGCTGAGGTCCCGGGGAGAGCAGAGCCATTTGCCTGGTAGCTCGCAGCTGAGATTGGGAATAGAATGGAGCAGCAGAGACAGGTTTAGGAGGCCCGGAAGGAAGCAGGAGGGCGGACTACAGGGTCACTTCAGCCTCAAGAGGCTGGGCCCATGGAGCTCAAGAGAAAAGGATGAGCCTGAAGGGGAAGGAGGACCCAGGGAGAGCCCGCCCGCCATCTTGCTTCCCCATGCGGCAGTGGATGTTGGTGGGAAACCACCTCTGATGGGCCTTGAGTTGGGGTCTCCACAACCTTGCCATTATAAGCTCTTACCCCGAATAAATTCCCTTTATAAAAGCCAACAGACTCCTGGTGCCCTTTGGCAGACCAAGACTCCATCCTTGGCACCTGGGCCATCCAAGGCGTAGTTTGCCCACGCCTGCCCTTGAACGTGGGAGGCGTACTCTGCATGGTTGCCATTATGGCTTTAGTGGTGGCTGGAGGAGAAAGAAGATACAGCCCAGCCCTTCCCCATCCTCAAAAGCCCACGATCTCTGAGCTGAGAGTGAGACTTGGGAGAGTGCAGGAAAGAGAGAGGATGGAGGATAAAACCTCGGCAGCAAAGCACACTCAGAGAAGGGCAGGCAGTTCAGGTCAACCTCCTGCAGGGTCCCACCTTTGCAATTTCCACAGCAGACTTGCATTTTCATTAAACCCACCCCCAATGTAAGCCTGAAATATGCCTATTCAAATTTAATCTAAGGTTAGCGCCTTAGTGTGTGGGAGATAATTTTAGACGCATTCCTACCCAGGGAAGGGTGACTTGTAGAACATTCTCTTCCCGGGAGCTCTAAGTTGTCCAAAACAGCCACAAAATGGGACAGAGAGAAAAAGAAACCATTATCCACGTGGTGCAGCAGTGCTCCAAAATGTATTCACCAAATGCAATGAATGTGCCACAATGATGAAAGAGGTTGTTGATGTGGGAGGAGTGGGGTGAGGGGGGTGGGGGGTATGTGGGGACCTCTTATATTTTTTTAATGTAACTTTTTTTAAAAAAAATTAAAAAGAAGAGTGGACATCACCATCCCCAAATCCTCAAGATTGGGGGATGAAATATGGACTAAAGTAGACATTATTATTCTACTACAGAATTAATAAAATTCTGGCAATGGGAAAACTCTTACCATTGATGTAAAGACAGTGGCCACCAGAGGTCCTGAGGTATGGGAGAGGGAAGAAGAGGTGTAATATGGGGACATTGGATTTGTCCTGCATGGCATTGCAGTGATGGATACAGGCCATTGTATATTTTGTCGTAACTTACAAAATTGTGCTGAACAAAGTGTAAACTCTAATGTAGACTCTAGTCCATGGTTAGTAGCAATGCTTAAATATGTGTTCATCAGTTGTGAAAAATGTACCACACTAATGAAGGACGTTGTTAATGTGGGAAAATGTGGGAGGGGGAGGGAGTGAGGCATATGGGAATCCCTTATATTTTTTATGTAACACTTATGTAATATAAAGTTTCTTTAAAAATTAAAAATATATATATAAAAAAGCAAGGAAAAAAATAAAAATAAAATTGTCCAAAACAGCCACAAAACGGGACAGAGAACAAGAAACACAGCAGGTGGAATGCCCGGTTCCGGGCAGGGTGAAGCAATCCTCTGTTATTAAGTGAATGCCTTAAAACATCTCAGCACAGCCTTGTAACATTTATTTGAGGCCACAGCTTTTCAAATGCTTATGTAAAGAGTTGGAGTGGAAAAAGCTGGAGACGTAAGAGACATTCTTGTCAACAGCACGATCTCCCTCAAAACTGGAGTCTTCCCGTTACATTGCTCGGTTTGCCAAAAAGCTTTTTCTTGAGTCTGTGTGTGTGTCTTTTTTATTTATTTATTTATTTAATGTTACATTAAAAAAATATGAGGTCCCCATATACCCCCCACCCCCCTCACCCCACTCCTCCCCCCATAACAACAACCTCCTCCATCATCATGAGACATTCATTGCACTTGGTGAATACATCTCTGAGCATCACTGCATCTCATGGTCAATGGTCCACACCATAGCCCACACTCTCCCACAGTCCACCCAGTGGGCCATGGGAGGACATACAATGTCCGGTAACTGTCCCTGCAGCACCACCCAGGACAACTCCAAGTCCCGAAAGTGAGCATCACCATCCCAGGGTCCACAGGCTGGAGGAATAGAGTATGGATTAGAGGGGACTTGCTCCTATTCTACTATGGAACTATTGTGACAAGTAATGGAAGAAACTGCAGCATTGATGTGGACACAGTGGCCACAGTAGCTGCTGAGGGCAGGGAGAGGGAAGAAGAGATGTAACGTGGGGGCATTTTTCGAGAGGAAGATATTTTTATAGTCGCTCCGAAAATCTCTTTTGCCTCTGGTTTTCGGCATCACCGACCTCCGAGGTAAAGAGAGCCACCGGCGTGGCTGGCATTTAATTTTCTGCCACGTCACCACAGAATGAAGTTGCCTGCTTTGCCCTAAAGTCCTGTAGGATTTTGTCTGCCAGGGAGACACGGCTTTGCTCCACTTTCTCCTCTCTGCTGTGGAAGCAGCCGCGGTGCTTCCCTCAAATGCAACGGGTGACGCTTAAAAGTGCTGGCGTGGGAGGGGTCGGGTGGAGGGATGGGGGTATACGGGAACCTCTTACGTTTTTTACAATGTAACCTTTTTTTGTGACGTACGTATCTTCAAAAAAATACATTTTACACAAATGATGGGGGTGGGGGTTGGGTTATATGAGAACCACTTATTTTTTTAATGTAACGTTCTCTGTGATCTATTAACTTTAATTTTTAAAAAGCATTATAAAAAAATAATAAATAAATAAATAAAAGTGAATTCTGGGGTGCCACTGTCCCTAATCACCACAAACTGGGAGGCTCGAGCACACCGACACCCGTCAGGGCAGTGGGGGGGGGGGGTTCGTTCCCCCTGCAGGCTCTAGGGAGACCCCTGTTCCTCTCGAGTCTTTGGCCCCTGCCCTTGGCTCTTGGCCGCGTCTCTCCCAGCTCTGCCTCGGTCTTCTCGTAGCCTTCTCCTCTGCGTGCTGGTCTCTTCTCCCCGTTCCAGCTCCTGTCATTGGACGCCCATAGATCTGCGTCTTGCTACACTCCCCCAAAGCAAACCCTAACCCCAAACTTACCTTGTCTAAACGCCCCACTAACCCTCTCCTAAATCACCAGGGACCCTGAATGGGAAAAAGCCCCTCAAGGAAATTGCTTGGGATGCTGGTCAGGAAAAGCCCGTGGAGTGGCAGGTGGCAGGTGGCGAGCCGGGCCGGGGGTGAGCGTCCCCAGTCCAGGAGGCATCCACCTGCGGGAGCTCACCTGCCCGCCCTTACCTGGCTGCACATCCTCAGTGCAATGCGCAAGCACCCGCCTCCGCGCGGACAGCCGCAGGGAGGGCCGGCTGGACCCGCACCCTCGGGTCAGTCGTGCGCAATGAGCTGCTCAGGTGACGTTCCCTGGAGATGCTTTCCCCCGCCTGGAAAATAAACCAAGGCGGCAGGTTCAAAAATAAACATTTCCTTCCACAAAGTCCTGGCGTTGGCGGGCAAGTGCCCTGGGCTCAGCGGGGGAGGGGGGCCGCCCTGGCGTGGGCCCTGGAGACCCTCGTGTGGAGTGCAATGGGGCTTTGCAGGGCACGGGGTCCTGGGGGACGGTGGGTGGGGGGCAGAGGATGGAGGGGTGGGCAGGGGGTGGAGGAGTGGGGTGGGCGTGAGGGGTGAAGGAGTGGGGATGGAGGAGTGGGGGGGTGGAGATGAGGGTGGGGGTGAAGGTGGGGTGGGGCAGTGGGGTGCCTTCAGAGCAGGGAGCGGGAGCCCCAAGGATGGGGCGCACACGCCCACACCACATCCAAATACTCTACACCTACATGCACACAAGCGCACTCACACACGCAAATAAGCTGCGCACACTCGTACATTCATGCAGGAGCATCACACACTCACAAATTCACTCTCACACTCCCGCCAACACATACACAGTCGCCCACACACACATTCTCATTCACACGTGCACTCACGTACACACTCAGCACACACTCAAATCCAGAGGCTCATACACATTCACATATACACCCACACACGTAGAAACTCATATTCACACGCATTTCACCCCACATACTCCAACACACACATCCATGAGCTCACATGTACACTTACACACAGAGACGCACATGCTCACACACATACACACATAGATGCACATGCTCACACACATACACACAGTAGCACATCTCACACAGTGACACACAGACACACATTCACATACACACACATAGATGTACATGCTCACACACATACACACACATGGAAGCACATGCTCACACACATACACATATAGATGCACACAGTTACACACATACACATACATAAATGCACCTGCTCACACACATACACACAGTAGCACATTCCCACACACTTACACACATAGTCACACATATTCACATGCATACACTGACATAGATGCATATGCTAACCCACACAGTAGCACATGCTCACACACTGACACACATATAGATGCACATGCTTGCACACATACACACAATAGCACATGCTCACACACATAGGCACACACACTCACACACATACACACAGAAGCACATGCTCACACAGAAACAGAAGCATATGCTCACACATATGCACACACAGATGCACATGCACAGTAGCACATGCTCACACTTAGACACAGATGCACATGCTTACACACTTACACAGAAGCATGTGCTCACGCACATACACACTTACACACAAATGCATGCGCTCACACACCCAGTAGCACATGCTCTCACACATACACAGAAGCACGTGCTCACACACATCACACATAGATGCACACGCACACACATATACACAGTAGTGCATGCTCACACACTTACACACACAGATGCACACACATGAATGCATGCGCTCACACACCCAGTAAAACATGCTCACACACATACACAGAAGCACATGCTTACACATACACACACATCACACGTAGATGCACACACATATACACAGTAGTACATGCTCACACACTTACACATAGACACACATGCCCACATGCCTCCACACAGAGAAGCACATGCTCACACACATACACAGAAACACACACACACATATACACTTACATACACAGAAGCACACGCTCACACACACAGTAGTACATGTTCACACGTATGCACATTGATGCACAGGCTCACACACATACACACATAGACGCACACGCTCACACACATACACAGAAGCACACGGTCACACATACACACAGTAGTACATGTTCACACTTATGCACATTCTCACACATACACACACTCACACACATACACACAGAGAAGCACACGCTCACACTCATACACCAAAGCACACACGTACACACACGTACACACACGCTCACACACACACACACGCCCCCCATGGAAGGAAACCAGCCCCACTCTGGGGCAAACACCTGCCGTGACGTTTGGGAAGGGACCCCGGAGGAGGACGCTCTCGAGCCGGGGTGCCAGGGGCTCTGCAGCCCCCCTCTCCTCCTGGCCTCCCCGAGATGCCCCGGTGGCCGCGCCCTGCGGGCACTTCTGCGCCCTGACGCCTTGCAGCGGGCGCTGGGCGCTGTGGCCGGGGCGGCGGGGTGGGGGGCCTGGAGCTGAAGAGAGGCCCCTCCCGCCCCGGGAGACAGCGCGTCCACCGCCGGCGTCAAGTGTCATAATTTGGCCGCCGAGCCTGACAGCCGAGCTCGGCGCGGGCATTAAATCGTCGCCCCGAGGAATTCTCAGCCTCACAATTCCTGGTGGTAAGCCTGTCATCTTTCCCCGCACAGCACCTATCAGTTTTGACATGATTGGATCAAAATTAGTCAGTACATTTAGATGTAAATTAGAGAATCCAAGAATAATAATGAGCACAAAAAATCCAGCCCGCCGTAATTGGCACCGCGACAGCTTCCCCCGTCCTCGGCGCGTCCCGGGGTTATTAAGCCCGTGATAGCAAAAGTATTGTATCAAAAAAGTGGGGAAACTTTTTTGAGGGGCATATTTAACTAAGCCTTAAATCCCAAATAAGTCTGTAATGTTGGCTCATCCTGCACTTAGCGCTACCAAACGGCCCCAAATAGAGAGAGAGACATAACTGGTCTCCCGTGGCGCGCTCCGCAGCCCCAGCCTCTTGCAAGCCTTCGGAATTCGGGAGGGCTTCTCGGACTCGCTGGGCATGCACCTTTCCGAGGAGAGGGAGGAGCTGGCCCGGGGGTCCGTGCCCAGGTGGGGACCGGGCTCACCTGGGCTCAGGTGGCCCCAGCTTCCGTCCAGAACGGCCGCAGCTCTTTCCACCTGCCCCAGCGGGCGCTCACACACTCCTTCTGGCTTCTTACCTGCCGCTTCCTCCTAGGATTTTCTACTCTGCCCCCCGCCCAGGTAGCCCGTGCGCCCCGGCAGGTGCTTTTCGGCCCCTTCCCGGCGACTCTTGGCCACATACCCCCAAAGGGTGCCCGAGCGAGCTTTCATTGCCCGGTTCAGCTCCAGGCAAGACCCGCTTCTGGGTCCAGGGACACAAGGGACTTTTGGGGCAAAGGACCCCGAAAGAGACAGACCTCGATCAGGAGGCGCACGGCTTTGGAAGCCCAAAGCCGTAATTAACGTCGGTGCTATTTAAGAATTAAATGCTTCTGCTTTGCCTGTAGCTCCTTTCATTTTAATATAACAAGGCAAAAAAGAAACAGCTGAAGGAATTAAATTGATTCTCAGGCACAACAGCTTTCAACGCTTCTTACTCAGAAGTGTGCGATAAAACTGACAACTCCGTCTGGAGTGGGGGGAGAGAGGGGAAAGCTTCTCCTGCCAACTGAGGGAGCTGTGGTGTGTTTAAACAACTCACCCGAAAGTGAGCGAATCCCACTCGCGTGACAGACAGACGTTAACAAAGGGCACGTGTGGCCAAACGGCATCTCGGGGCGGCCAGACTTAAATTCAATTAGGTAATTAGTGCTTATTTAGCCTGTCGTTTAGGAGCGTGCCCCATGCCTGGAGTCGTAATTAAACGCCATCGTTTGGAGGGGGGGGGTGCCCGGGAGCAGGAGCGGGGGGGGGGGGGGGGGGGAGCTGCCGGTGAAGACCCGGTCGGAGAGGAGAAAATAAACAGCTGTCAGTGCCGGCTGAGAGAAGCATCCCCGGCCGGTTTCCCGTGACAAGGTGAAAGCTCGCCCCTGGCCACCTGCAGCGAAAATGAGTCTCCACTCCCTGGGGCAGGCTGAGACTTGTAACCAAAATAATCAGGTTTTCGAGGGAGCCTTTCCCAGCTCCATTGGCAATAAGCAGCTCGCCCAACGGCCCCCGTTCCTTCCCCTGCCGTGAACCTCTGCCCCAGGCAAGACTCGTGGTGTCGTACTTTGCTTTATTTTTTAAGATTTATTTTTATTTATTTCTCTCCCTTTTCCCCCATTGTCTACTCTCTGTGTCCACTCGCTGTGTGTTCTTCTGTGTCCGCTTGCATTCTTGTCATGCGGCATTGGGAATCTGTGTCTCTTTTTGTTGCGTCGTCTTGCTGCGCCAGCTCTCCATGTGTGCGGTGCCATTCCTGGGTGGGCTGTGCTTTTCTTGCGCTGGGTAGCTCTCCTTATGGGGCGTACTCCTTGCACATTGGGCTCCCCTACAGGGGGGATACCCCTGGGTGGCAGGGCACTCCTTGTGCACATCAGCACTGCACGTGGGCCAGCTCCACCCGGGTCAGGAGGCCCTGGGTTTGAACCCTGGACCTCCCATGTGGTAGGTGGATGTTCTATCAGTTGGCGATGCAGTTTTGCCATGAGCATCAGAACTCCAGCAGCATGTGCCCCTCAGGATTCAGAGGAGATTCAGCAGAGCCCCAAGTGCAGGGCCCTCAGCCTGAGGTTCAAAACTTCGAGGGCCTTACAACAAAACTGAACATTGCCTGGATTTATTCCCCGCCCCCCGGCTGACCCAGCAGGAAACCCATGCTGGGTTCTCAACTATGAATGTGGGCACCTGTTACCAAAATACCGTGATATATGCTGCTGATTTCTTTTTTATTTTTTCCCTTCTTTATTTTTTTTCAATGTTACATTAAAAAACATATGAGGTTCCCATATACCCCCAGCCCCCTCACCCCACTCCTCCCACATCAACAACCTCTTCCATCATTTTGGCACATTCATTGCATTTGGTGAATACATTTTGGAGCACTGCCGCACCACATGGATAGTGATTTTCATTGTAGTCTACATTTTCCCCCAGTCCACCCAGTGGGCCATGGCAGGATATACAATGTCCAGCATCTGTCCCTGCTGTATCACCCAGGACAACTCCAACTCCTGAAAATGCCCCCATATCATATCTCTTCTTCCCTCTCCTTACCCTCAGCAGCTACCGTGGCCACTTTCTCCACATCAATGCTACAATTTCTGCCATTACTAGTCACAACAGTTCCATGGTAAAATACCACTAAGTCCACTCTAATTCATACTCTATTCCTCCATCCTGTGGACCCTGGGATGGTGATGTCCACTCCACCTCTATATCAAGAGGGGGCTTAGATTCCACATGGATGATGGATGCAATTCTCCTGCTTGCAGTTGTAAGCACTCTTGGTTCCCTGGTGTGGTGGTTGACCTTCTTCAACTCCATGTTAGCTGAGTGGGGTAAGTCCAACAAACCAGAGAGTAGGAGTTGCAAGTCTGCTGAGGCTCAGGGCCTGGCTGTCACATGGAAAGTCCAGAGATTCAAGTCTCCTGACTATCCACCAACCCCAGTGCTGATTTCATTTGAGGATTTTGCTCTAAGGCCAAAACGAAGTGGGGGGAAGAAAGCACACTGTGTGGGAAAGAGTAAACACAAGCCCCACAAAAAACTGGGGGGTTCTGGAAGCTGAACCCTCCCTTTGATGGGACATCCGAAATCGTGGGGTACTCTCTCCCTTCCCAAAGACCCCATTTCTTTTTTATATACTTTATTATTAAAGTTAATAGATCACAAAGAACGTTACATTAAAACCATAAAAAATACAAGAGATTTCCATTATACCCCTCTCCCCAATCCCCCACCCCATCATTTTTGAAAATTGTATTTTTTTGAAGATATATACATCACCAAAAAAAAATGCTACATTATCCCACATACCCCATCCCCACACCCCCCACTCCTCCCACATCAACAGCCTCTTTCATCATCGTGGGACATTCAATGAGTAGTGGTTCACATTGTATTTACACTCTCCCCCAGTCCATTCAGTGGGTTATGGCAGGATATAGAATGTCCTGCGTCTGTCCCTGCAGTATCATTCAGGACAATTCAGAGTCCCAAAAAGGCCCCATATCACACTTCTTCCCTCTCCCTGCCCTCAGCAACTACCGTCGCCGCTTCTTTTTAACCATGACAGTTTTCCCCTCCCAGCCAGCCAGCAATGGCGTGCTGCGCTTGCCAGCCTCGAGTGGGCTGGGGAGATGAGAGAAAAATGGGCCAGGGCACCCCTGGGAGCAGGGAGCCCGCCCGGGCTCTGCCCACCGCAGCATGGGGCACTGATGCCACTCTATCCAAGGTCTGACGGGAAATGTTCAATCTGCTCCGCCATCCGTGCTCTCTGCTCCAACAACTGTCACCGAGGTGGCGCGGAGACGTGACATCATTAAGCGGGGGTGTCACCGTGCATCCAGGTGTCAAATGCTTTCTGTGGCGAGGACGATGACGCTGAGGACGTGCCCTGTCCTGCTAATGAAAGCGGCTGCAAGCGAAGCCGGGAAAGCAAGCCGCCGCGCTCCCCGATGGCGAAGTTGACGAGGAAGGAGAGCGGGGCGAGGCTTCTGCGAGACGGGGCGCGCTGCGACTGTGGGCTTGTCAGGAAAGCGCATTTCCCAGGCCGGGCCCCAAAGCTGGGAGGCCACGAGAGCTGTGCGTCTCTTGTTACTGTCACAGAGACGCTGCAAAGTCAGTTAAAAATAATCGCTCTCCAGCGCTGGCATTCACAGAGACCTTACTCTCAATCTTTTCCCAACATTCTCCCTTCCTTATGTTATTTTCAAGAGCCCCTGGGTGCAAACCACTGCCATGGATATAGAGACAGGATAGATAAATGATAGAGGACTGATTGATAGCTAGATAGATGACAGATGGTAGAAATATAGATAGATAGATGATAGGTAGAAATATAGATAGATAGATGATAGGTAGAAATATAGATAGATAGATGATAGGTAGGTAGATATGGAGATGGAGATAAATAGAGAGAGAGAGAGGGAGAGAGAGATGATGGATAATGGATAGATAGATGATATATAGATAGGTAATTTATGTGGAGATGGAGATAAATAGAAATAGAGAGGGAGAGGGAGAAAAAGAGATTATGGGTAATGGATGATGGATAGATGATAGATAGATAGATAGATAGATAGATAGATAGATAGATAGATAGATAGATAGATAGATAGAAGATAGAGGCAGATCAGAATGGCTGAATGGATGGATATGATAGACTAGATGATTGATAGATAATAGATAGATGATAGATGATGATGATAAATCAATAGATAGAAAACAGAGGCAGATCTGAATGGCTGAATGGATGGATGTGATGATAGACTAGATGATAGATAATAGATAGATAAATGATAGATGAAAGATGATGATGATAGACTAGACAGATGATAGAAATAGATAATGATGATAGATTGATAGATAGGATGAATAGAGGATCGATGGTGGTGATAGACTAGAGAGATGATAGATGATAGATAGATAGATAGATGACATATAGATGGATGGATAGACTGATAGATGATAGATGAAATAGATGATATAGATGATTTAAATAGATGCTAGATAGATGAGAGAGAGATGATAGATGATGGATGGATTGATAGATGATAGATGATAGATGATAGATGATGGATGGATAGCTTGATGGATAGGTAGATTATAGATAGATGATAGATTGATTGATAGAGATAAATAGAGATAGAGATAGTGAGAGGGAGAGAGAGATGATGGATAGTGGATGATAGACAGATGAGAGAGAGAGAGGGAGAGATGGTCTCCCTGCTAAGACCCAGGGTCCCTCAGCCTCAGCGCTGCCGACTTAGGGACTGGGCAGTTGTCTGGAGTGGCGCCGTCCCGGGCACTGTGGGCTGCTGACCATCACCCCTGGACTCTGCCCACCAGGTGCCAGGGGCAGTCCCCCTCCAGGCGTGACAACTAGAAGTGTCCACAGGCACGGCCGGCTCCCTAGACTTGTCCTGGCAGAGAAGTCCTGCTCTCAAACACCTCGCAGGGCTGTCCATTCCCAACACTGCAGGAATCTAGGAGAACCGTCCTTCTCTCCGTGGTCACTCGGCTCCCACCCTGCTGGTGGTTTAGAATGTTCTAAAGGAATAAATAGAGACAGGTGGGCCTCTGCCAGCCTGACCCTAGGACCCAGTTCAACCCAAAAAGGCTCTTGTGTTTAACGGGTCTTTGCACCAAAACTGAGCGTGCACGACCCAGCGCGCGAGCAGGACCGTGGCACGCCAGGTGGGAATTCCACCGTGGCCTCCCCCTGAGCACAAGCAGGACACCCATCCTCCCGGACAGAGGCAGGGGGAAGCCACGGGGTAAGAGCCAGAGGCAAGTGCAGACAGCGGGAAGAGGGGAGCAGCTTCCAGTGAGCAGAATAAACAAAGACCAGCTCCAAACACAGCAAGAAGAACTTGGGTCACCCACCAGGTTACCATGTATGGGATAATGAAGGGGAAACCCGTAAGCTCGTCTAGAAAGGAGGCTAATGCGAAGTGGACGCATCTTCCTGCACCACAAGCGTCGACAGATTCTGACAACCGATCCACCTGCAGTCCTGGACCCGCTCATGACACTGAGCCCCCACCTCCTCACCTGGAAAGCAGGAATGAGGAAGCATCACCTTCAGAGCGATGGATGAGGACAAAATGCGATGATGGTCAACAGACTTGCAACTCCTACGCTCTGGTTTATTGGACTTACCCCACTCAGCTGACAGGGAGGTGAAGGTCAACCACCACACCAGGGAGTCAAGAGTGCCTACAACTGCAAGCAGGAATACTGCATCCAGCATCCGTGTGGAATCTAAGCCCCCTCTTGATATAGATGTGGAATGGACACAACCATTCTAAGGTCCACAGGATGGAAGAATAGAGTATGGATTAGAGTGGACTTACTGAGATTCTATTCATGAACTATTGTGATTAGTAATCGAAGAAAATGTCGCCTTGGTGTGGAGAAAGTGGCCATGGTGGCTGCTGGGGGTAGGGAGAGGGAAGAAGAGATGTGATGTGGGGGCATTTTCAGGACTTGGAGTTGTCCTGGATGATATTGCAGGGTCAGATACTGGACTTCATATATCCTGCCATAACCCACTGAACGTACTGGAGGCTAGTGTGAACAGCAATGTAAACTATAATCCATGTGGTGCAGCAATGCTCCAAGATGTGTTCACCAAGTGCAATGAATGTGCCACAATGATGGGGAAGGTTGTTGGTGTGGGAGGAGTGGGATGGGGGGGTGAGGATATACAGGAACCTCTTATGTTTTTTATAATGTAACCTTTTTTTGTGATGTACATATCTTCAAAAAAATGCAATTTACAAAAATGATGGGGGTGGAGGGTGGGGAATGTGTTATATGGGAACCTCTTATGTTTTTTTAATGTAATGTTCTATGTGATCAATTAACTTTAACCAAAAAAAGTGTTAAAAAATTAATAAAACATAAAAAAATAATAAAAACATAAAAATTTTGTCCTAACATTATCCCCAGCCCCTCAGAGGTTCCAGCATGGAGTGGACCCTGTGCAAACATTACTGAATTTTAATGAATGCCTCGAGTGTAGTTGGGATACACAGTAGTCTTCTGTGGGTTAACAGACTAACTAATGGACTAAGAGCTGTGTGCTCCTTTAACCTGCTGATTTGAGCTAGATAAAGGAACACATTGCTGGCATGGAAATACACGACACAGAAGATAAAGGTCACGAAGGGGCCAGGAACCTGTCCAGTGCCCTCCCTGAAAATTTCTGAAGGACCCCTAGGCCATCTCAGAGCAGACTTTATTTATTTATTTTTCTATTTATTTTTTTTAATGTTACAGTCAAAAAGTCCCCATAACAGTTACCGGACATTGTATGTCCTCCCATGGCCCACTGGGTGGACTGGGGGAGAGTGTGGGCTATGGTGTGGACCATTGACCATGAGGTGCAGCGGTGCTCAGAGATGTATTCACCAAATGCAATGAATGTCCCATGATGATGGAGGAGGTTGCTGTTATGGGGGGAGGAGTGGGGCGAGGGGGGTGGGGGGTATATAAAGACACAAAAAAACAGAGACAAAAAAAAAAAGAAGGAAAAAAAATGCGATGATGGTGGGAACAGACATAGCACAGAGCCTGTGTGAGAATTCCAGGACCACCGTGTCAAAGCAGGACAAAACCAGAGGCTCAAGACATCAGGAATTTACTCTCTCCCCGTCCTGGAGGACGGAATTCTGATGCCAAGGTGTGGGCAGGGCTGCACCTGCGCAGGAGGGTCCTCCCTGCCCCTCCAGCCTCTGCAGTTTGCACCGACGCAGCCCTGGACGTGGGACTGGGTCTGCCCAATCTCCTCCTCCCCTGCCTGCCTCGTCCCCTCTTCCTGTAGGACACGATTGGACCCAGCCCCCTTCTCCGGTGACTCACCTAAACCCAACCGCTGGCACCTACAGCACCTGTTTTTCCAGAAAGGCCCCCTTCTGAGGTGCTGAGCATGGATTTGGGCTTGGCTCTGCACCCCCATCACATCCTAACGGGGGCCAGTGTTCCATGCTCCTGCCAAGGCTGTTTTGGGAGCGGTCAATGGAATGGCCATGAGTAAGTGCTCTTTGTCGTGTTCCAGGAACCTTAAAAACCATTGCCCAGGGTCTCTACTACCCACGTTCAGTGATGACCTTCAGAATGACATCTGATTAAAGGAGCATGCTTCTCATCCTCAGAGACGCTTCCGGAACAAACATGGCGCTCGCGGTCGGCCGCAGCGACCCGTTCTTCTTTCTTCTTGGTAGTTGGCAACATTCACGAAGATGGTTTCTCTCCGGATGTTAAAATGGAGCACAATCCCCACGCAAGATGCCAGAAGACCCCAGCAAGACCTCAGGGGAGAGGTCCAGGATCTGCATGCAAACTCAGCTGGCAGAGGAATGGTTATTAGTGCTCTCTCGAGACATCTGGCAAGGACAGATCAATTTTGTCCTAACACCTGCTAGGCATGGGGTATACTCAGGGGACTTGAATCTCTAGACTGCCCATGTACCTGCTGGGCCCTGAGCCTCAGCCGAGTTGCAGCTCCTACCCTCTGGATTATTGGACTTACCCAGGTTAGCTAACGCAGAGAGGAAGAAGGTCAACCACCACACCATGGAGCCAAGAGTGCCTACAACTGCAAGCAGGAGAATTGCATCCATCATCCATGTGGGATCTAAGCCCCCTCTTGATATAGATGTGGAGTGGACATCACCATCCAAGGGTCCACAGGATGGAGGAATAGAGTATGGATTAGAGTGGACCTACTGATATTCTATTCATGAACTATTGTGATTAGTAATTGAAGAAAGTGAGGCATTGGTGTGGAGAAAGTGGCCATGGTGGCTGCTGGGGGTAGGGAAAGGGAAAAAGAGATGTGATGTGGTGGCATTTTGGGGACTTGGAGTTGTCCTGAATGATATTGCAGGGACAGATGCTGGACTTTATATATCCTGCCATAACCCACTGAATGTACTGGGGGAGAGTGTAAACTACAATGTAAACTATAATCCATGTGGTGCAGCAATGCTCCAAAATGTGTTCCCGAGTGTGATGAGTGTGCCACAATAATGGGGAAGGTTGTTGGTGTGGAAGGAGTGCGGTGGGGGGATGGGGGTATACGGGAACCTCTTATGTTTTTTATAATGTAACCTTTTTTCGTGATGTATGTAGTTTAAAAAAAGCAATTTACAAAAATGATGGAGGTGGAGGGTGGGGAATGGGTTACAGGGAAACCTCTTATGTTTTTTTAATGTAATGTTCCATGTGATCAATTAACTTTAACCAAAAAAATGTGTTAAATATTAATAACAAAAAAATAATTAAAAAAATAAAATATTTTGTCCTAACATTATTCCCAGCTCCTCAGAGGTTCCAGCATGGAGTGGACCCTGTGCAAACATTACTGAATTTTAATGAATGCCTAGAGTGTGGTTAGGATACACGGGTTGTCTTCTGTGGGTTAACAGACTAACTAATGGACTAAGAGCTGTGTGCTCCTTTAACCTGCTGATTTGAGCTAGATAAAGGAACGCATTGCTGGCATGCAAATGCACAACACAGAAGATAAAGGTCATGAAGGGGCCAGGAACCTGTCCAGTGCCCTCCCTGAAAATTTCTAAAGGACCCCTAGGCCATCTCAGAACAGACTTTATTTATTTATTTTTCTATTTTTTTTTTTTAACGTTACAGTCAAAAAGTCCCCATAACAGTTACCAGACATTGTATGTCCTCCCATGGCCCACTGGGTGGACTGGGGGAGAGTGTGGGCTATGGAGTGGACCACTGACCATGAGGTGCAGCGGTGCTCAGAGATGTATTCACCAAGTGCAATGAATGTCTCATGATGATGGAGGAGGTTGTTGTTATGGGGGGAGGAGTGGGGTGAGGGGGCTGGAGGGTATATGGGGACCTCATATTTTTTTAATGTAGCATTAAAAAAATAAATAAAGACCAGAAAAAGTCCCCATATACCCCCCACCCCCCTCACCCCTCTCCTCCCATATCAACAACCTCTTTCATCATCATGGGGCTTTAGAAAGCTCTGCTGCCCTAGTAAGGACTTGCTGAATTTAGCGATAACTTAGAATGATTTTACCCTTCCAAAACAAAAATCATCGAGACTTTAAAATCATGCTCTTTGACATCCAGTACTTTTGTGCAGAATGCGTTTTCCCATCCATTAGCAAAACATTTTGCCCAAAAGTATCTAGCCCATGCAAAGTGTCCATGTTGCCTCAAATCGGTGGGCATTTTTTCTGCACAAGTCAAAGGCAAGTGGTGTGCTGGTCATTTCTTGTCTAGTTTGTTGCACCTAGCTAGATGGTTCTGGACCCAATGTGGACTCTCATCCCGCAATTTGGGCAGATGATACGAAATGCCAGCTTCACTTGGCATTTGGTTGGCAGCCACGGGATTGCTTTTTCAATCCCCAGTTGAGATTACTCCCCTTCCAATTAAGTGGTACAAGCACCCCATGGTTCTGCTCTCTACAAAGCTAATGGGACCACAGCAGATGACCAATTGGCATGACCAGAAAGATCAACTCCAAGTGCCCATCTGGTGCACTGCAGCTGACCAGCTGCCATGGGTAAGGGTTGGGTGGGTCATGGTGGAAGTGGAATAGTTTCCCACTTCTCTGAGGTACATGAAATTGAGGCACTAAGTACCTTAGATTGGACCTTTAATCAATGCAGAGGAGCCGACGTTCCGGCTCACACATGACAGGTGCTGTCACCTGTGCCCCAAGTTGGCCTCTCACTCTGTCCCTGTACACATGAGGGACTCCCACCTCCACTCTGGCTCATGCCCTAACCTCCCCATTGTCATCGTGTGGGGAGGGGTCCCAGCTGTTCCTGCAGCCTGGAGGGCTGCAGACTGAGCTCCAACCTTCCAAGAGGCTGCTTCGTGTGGTGGGGGTCTCACCTGACCCATCCCTGAGGGTAGTAGAGGTGGGGGCAGCTGACCAAGGATTCAATAACTACTGTAGGCTGCCAAAGCAAAAATACCAGAAATGGGTTGGCTTTTATAAAGGGCATTTATTAGGGTAAAATCTTCACCATTTCTAGGCTGCAGAGATGTCCAAACCAAGGCATCATCTGAGATGCTGTCTCACCAAACGTCAGAGGCTGGTGATCCTGGACTCCTGCCATGTGGCAAAGCAATATGGCGCCCGCACTCTGCCTTCTCTTCCAGGCTCACTTTTTCCCCCATCTCGGCAGTGGGCAATCAGGCACCTGGTGAGTCTTGTCTCTTCACCTTTGGCTGCCTCGCTGATTCGGGCCTCCAGCCCCTCTCTCAGCCTCTCAGGGTCTCTCTTTCCATGGCTGCAGGTAATCCTGGAGTCCTCTCTCACGTGGCAGGTCAAATGGCAGCTCTCTTTCTCTGTGTGCCTCTTTATGCTTCTCCCATTTATAAAGGTTTCCAGCAAGAGGCCAGAGACCCCCCTCCCCAGGTCACACTTCACAGAAATGCTCCCATCAAAGACCCTAACTGAGCCCAATCCAATCCAAGGGCATCACACCCACAGGAATGGATCAACTCCAAGAATAGAATCTTTTCCGGGGTCCACGAAAGATTCAAAGCAGGATTGTCACTAAGAGCAGCAAGTGCTGACTTCTGACGATTTCTCCAAACGATGCTATGAAGTACATCTGCAGCACACTGATGAGACCAGGGAGGCTCGGTTATCGCTGTTGGACCAGAACATAGAGTAATTAATCAGGACGGGATTCAAGGTAAAAAGTGGCACCACGAGACTCTACACAGACACTCAGGCGATATCTGTCCGAGCCAAACAGCTGGCGGATCAGACCAGAGATCCACACATTTCAAAAGTGCAGTGTCCATTACCTGCCTTGTGATGTCACTCCATGAGGAGATCACTGAGAGCCACAGAAGAGTGACCTGGCAGGACCCCGGACCCACAACTCTTAACAAGACGGTTGGTGACACCCTTAAAAACAACGTGGGCCAAAGGGCTCCGATTCTAACAAAAAAGCCAGGAGCAGTTTTGGATCACAGAGGGGTTTAACTCTGGCAGGGGAGGAATACTGGTGTGGGATGTCATTGATGGGGGATGCATGGGTGGGAGGGAGTTCTCCAGGGCATGTATATAGGGTATATAGATATATTTGGATGTTTTTGAGTATTGTCATAGTGGGTAGAGTTACACACAACAACTGAGGGAGTGCTGAGTTCCCATCCTGGGGAGCTCTGTCACATTCCTCAATGGAACAGCAACAATCCTCCAAGTGCAAGGGCAAAGACCAGTGAAGAAGGATGGTCCAGTGATGGGCCCTTGATACTGATGACTATACTTATGACCCTGTGTGCTTGAAATTTCACCTAGACCTAGAGCTGCAGGATGCCTAAGAGTTACCTCCTGAGAGCCTCCATGTTGCTCAAATGTGACCACTCTCTAAGCCAAAATCAGCATGTAGATGCATTACCTTCCCCCCACTGTGGGACATGACACCCAGGGATGAGCTTCCCTGGTGCTGAGGGATTACTACCAACCACTAACTGGTGATTAAACTAGAAAAAGACCTTGAATAAAAGGGGGAAATGGTAAAGACGAATGAATTTGTATGGCTAAGAGACTTCAAAATGAGTCAGGTGGTCATCCAAGGGGTCACATTTATGCACATCTCAGCAGGATCTCGGAGACAGTCAAAGTAGATACAACTCCAGGTAGTGGTGCTCCTGACGGATATGGAAACACCCAGGTCCTATGGTCACCCAGATGGCTCTGGAATTCAGTACCTTGCCAGTGGGCCCTACTTTGGAATTTGTGCTCCTGAGTATGATGGGGTTGGACTCAGAAATGACGTCCCTACCCGTGACTCTTCTGTTCACTATTACTGAACCTGTGGTTCAGTAACCTGTGGTTGGTGCTTGGGTTGGTGTGTGCTCAGAAGACTTGAATCTCTGGACTGTCCATGTGCCAGCCGGGCCCTGAGCCTCAGCAGAGTTGCAACACCTACTCTCTGATTTGTTGGACTTACCCAGGTCAGCTAAGAGGGAGGTGAGGATGGTCAATCACCACACCAGGGAACTGAGAGAGTCTACAGCTGCAAGCAGGAGAATCCCATCCATCAATCAAGGTGGGATATAAGCCCCCTCTCAATTTAGAGATGGAGTGGACATTGCCATCCCAGGGCCCTGAGGATGGAGGACTAAGAGTGGACTTACTGGTATCTACTATAGAACTGTTATGACTCTAGCAATGGAAGAAATTGTATCACTGATGTGGAGATGGTGGCCATGGGAGCTGCTGAGGGCAGGGAGAGGGAGGAAGAGATGAGATGTGGGGGCATTTTGGGGACTTGGAGTTGTCCTGAATGATATTGCAGGGACAGATACAGGACATTATATATCCTGCCACAACCCAATGAACGGACTAGGAGAGAGTGTAACTACATTGTAAACTATAATCCATGTGGGGCAGCACTGCTCCAAAATGTATTCATCAAATGCAATGAATGTGTCACACTGATGAAAGAAGTTGTTGATGTGGGAGGAGTGGGGGTGGGTGGGGAATGGGGTATATGGGAACCTCTTACATTTTTTAAGGTAACATTTGGTGTGATCTAAGTATCTTTTTTAAAAACACAATTAAAAATATTTAAAAAGAAAGAATTCATCTGTGCTGGGGCAGTAGAGACCCAAGACATGCACATCCAACCCCCATGTGCATGGATAAAACAGCCCCCAAAATGTGCATGTCCAACCCCAGTGGTTGGATAGCAGCCCCCCAATATATGCACCCCTGAACCCCCATGAAGGATTCTGGACTCTCTCTAGACCCTTGACACAATCCCAGGTGTCCCGGGGGGGGGGCAGAAGACGACACACACAGGGAGCGGACGTGGTGGTGGAGGCAGAGACCGAAGATGGAGGAGGTGCCACGAGCCGAGGGATGCTGGCAGCGTCCAGCTGCTGGACGAGGCAGGAAAATGGATTCTCCCCAGAGCCTCCGGAAGGCACCAGCCTGCCCCCACCTTGTGGATCTCGTCTCAGACTCGCAGTCTCCCGAACCGTGAGGCCGTGGCTCTGTGCGCGTCGGGCGTGTGCAAACCTGTCACGGTGGCCACGGGAATCTCCCAGCCCTCACCCCTTTCCAAGAATGTTCCCTCATCAGGTGACGATGGGAAAACCGAGTTTCAGAGGCCAGCGCCCTTCCTGACACCACACGCCGTCCCTCAGCCCCTGCCTTCGCGTGTCCTTCTCTGAACACAACTCTACTCAAAGTATTTCTGCTCTGCTGAGTGAAAAAGAAAAACTTTAAATTTTCACTCTGCCAAGCACTTGCTCTGGAAGTTTAAGACGCCCTCAGCCAGCAGCAGGTGGCCTTTCGAGGTGGCCACCCGGGGTTTGCTACTCAGCGGGGTGGAAAGAGAAGACGCCAGAGCCCCCTGGCCTGGGGACGGCCACCTTTGACCGCAATTAAGGTGGTTAGCGACCAGGGCTCAGCTCCACACAAACGGGGACACGCTGGTACGGAGCCTTTGATCATTGATATTTTTATGCCTCAGGTGATGAAATAAAACATACCTCTAAATTCTGATCATTTTTATTATGCCCCACTTCAGCTTTGAAGTCAAATTCTCTAAAATTACTAAGGGCCTCCGTTTTCCGGGCACGCTCCTCCTCGGTCAAGGGCTTTTTCACATCAATCCTGAAACATTCAGTTCCCGAAACGAAGTAGGCACATTTTTTTCCCCATTCTTTAAAAACTTTATTTCAAAATAAAACAAAAGACACAAGGCAGCTTAACAAATGGTGGAACCATTACTCTAAAAATATTTCCAGGCACATTTAAATTATTTAATCCTAAAAACAAACTCCATTGTTTCCTTAGTGTCTAGAAAGACACATGAATGAGCACAGTTTGGTTAAATGGTACGAACAAGGAAACAAACTCCATTGTTTCCTTAGTGTCCAGAAAGATACTTAAAGGAGCATGGTTTGGTTAAATGGCATGAACAAGGTCTCTTTTGAGAAAATGAAGAAAAATATGTTTACTCATATTCATATCTTGAAAACTAAATCCCATATTATTTTTTTACCTAAAGGTACATCATTATGTTTTGATACAATAATGTATTTTAAAAAAATGGTATTTTCCAAAACTAAAATGTATTTTGAGGAAAGAGAAAAGGTTTTTTCCTGTTGAAATTCAACATATTTCTGGCTTACTGAATATACCTGATTTATCATATCTGCTTCTTCATTTTTTTTAAAGATTTATTTATTTATTTTTCTCCCCTTCCTCCCCGCCCACCCCGGTTGTCTGTTCTCTGTATCTATTTGCTGCGTGTTCTTCATTGTCAGCTTCTGTTGTTGTCAGCAGCACCGGGAATCTGTGTTTCTTTTTGTTGCGTCATCTTGTTGTGTCAGCTCTCCATGTGTTTGGCACTATTTCTGGGCAAGCTCAGTGGTGGCTCTCCTTACGGGGTGCACTCCCTGCGTGTGGGGCTCCCCTACGCGGGGGACACCCCTGCGTGGCAGGGCACTCCTTGCATACATCAGCACTGCGCATGGGCCAGCTCCACACGGGTCAAGGAGGCCCGGGGTTTGAACCGTGGACCTCCCATGTGGTAGGCGGACGCCCTATCCACTGGGTCAATCTGCCGCCCCCTCATTTTTTTTTTTTTTTTGCAATATATTGGTTTGGTTGAAGAGCCTGAAGGAAAGATTATGTTACATAGATAATCATTAGAAAAGCTAAGAAATACTTGTTTAGAGCTTTACAATGATTTTAATATTCTGCCATAATAACAATAATACTCTAAACCAAAAACCAACAAGTGTCAATACTTAAAAAAATGCTCAGAGATGAACTTACCAGGTGCAATAGATGTGTCATGATGATGGGAGAGAGTGTTGCTGTGGGGGGGTGGGGGGTGGGGGCGGTGGGGTTGAATGGGACCTCATATTTTTTTTAATGTAATTTTTAAAAAATAATAAATAAATAATTTTAAAAAATAAATAAATAAACAATAAAAAATGTTCCATTTTGGAATAAATTTTTATTTTATTAAATTTGCAAACACCTTTGTCCTTGAATTCCTAGATGGTCTATTTCCTCTTCTCAGCCCCATCTCTAAGCAAAACCTTGAACTTTTCTCTCCTTCTTTCCAAATGGTAATTGTTTTTCTTTTTTTTTAGATGCATTAATATTTATATATGCATTTATTTTTTTTTCAAAGAGCCAGTTCAGTCACATTTCACCAATATTTTTTTTTTAGAAAGAGCTTTGAAACTTTTTTTGTCTTTTTTTTTTTAATGTTCCATTCAAAAAATATGAGGTCCCCATATAGCCCCACCCCCCTCACCCCACTCCTCCCACATCAACAACCTCTTTCATCATCGTGGCACATTCATTGCATTTGGTGAATACATTTTGGAGCACTGCTGCACCACATGGATTATAGTTTACCCTGTAGTTTACACTCTCCCCCAGTCCACCCAGTGGGCCATGGCAGGACACACAATATCCAGCATCTGTCCCTGCAGCACCACCCAGGACAACTCCAAGTCCTGAAAATGCCCCCACATCTCATCTCTTCTTCCCTCTCCCTGCCCTCAGCAGTTACCGTGGCCACTTTCTTCTTTTACTTTTACTGGACCTGTGGTTGGTGCTGGGGTTGGTATATACTCAGGAGACCTGACTCTCTGGACTGTCCATGGGACAGCCGGGCCCTGAGCCTCAGCAGATTTGCAGCTCCTACCCTTTGGTTTATTGGCCTTACCCCGGCCAGCTAACAGGGAGGTGAAAAAGGTCAACCACCACTCCAGGGAGCCAAGAGTGTCTACAACTCCAAGCAGGAGAACTGCATCCATCATCCACATGGAATCTAAGCCCCCTCTCGATATAGAGGTGGAGTGGACATTTCACCATTTTTAGGGTCGATTTCTATCAAGCACCTCTGCCGTAGCAGGACTTGTACGTCTGCATGCCCCACTTTACTGCCAGGGTCACCAATGCTTAAGCAGCTGTGCCTGAGCGTGGGATGGAGAGGAGACCCCAGAGCAGGCAGCACGGCCACGAGGCTGTCGTGGGAAGCTGGAGAGGGGCACGGTCTTGTGAGCTAAAGGGTGATGGACGGATGGAGCCGAGAGGGTCCAAGAAAGGATTTCTGGAAGCCCCAGTGTGGTCTGTGGTGGAGCAAAGGGCAGGTTGCATCGACGGCCCTCCCTGATTCAACCCCAGGCCCCCTCTCCACATGCAAGCCCCTCTCCCAGGAAGGGGTGCAGGAACGGGGGCGGTCTCCACCTCAAATGTCCTTGCGAGCTCGCCGTGCCGAGGGTCTCTCTGCGGGGACCTTCTCCGGCCCCCTCCTCTCAAGCCTGGAGACAGAGCCGCCCCCTCCTACCTGGCCTCTGCTCCCATCGCGATGGGCATCTGGGAACGCCTCGGGTGTCCTGGGCCGTTACCTTGGCCACAAACGTTCCAGCTCGAACCTCGGGGAAGTGCTGCCCCGTTCTCGAGGCCCCCGGTGCAAAGTCGAGGTGTCGGGGGGCCGTGCTTTCAAGACATCTGTGGGGTTCTCGCAGTTCCCTCTGCCTCCATGTCTGGCCGTCTCCTCTGCGCACAGATGTCCTGCGCTGGTCAGTTTGCCACCACGTGGGATTGGTCTGGCCCCACCATAACGAGCCCATCTTCAGAGGCCCTGGTTATAAAAGGGCTCGCGCCTGCAGAGGGGCTTAGGACGTGGCCACGTCTCGTGGGGGAGGTGGCTCCACCCGTGGCAGGGAACCTCTGCCCAAGACGTGTGAACCCCAGGGGAACAGAGCCCCCATGCCCCACCCATCAGGGAAAACGCCCCCTTCATGGCGTGTGGGAGCCCCATGGAACTCACCAGCTCCGCGGCTCCCAGACAAGCCAGCTGGAAGCTGCCCACTGGGCAGACCCCCAGATGGGGGCCCCGGGGACCAGTGGGCACACCCCCAGGTGGGAGGCTCTGGGGTCCAGTGTGCAGACCCCCAGGAGGGAGCCCCCGGGGTCCAGGGTCTGACCCCCAGGTAGGAGCCCCCGGAGTCCAGTGAACAGACCCCCAGGTGGAAGTCTTGAGGTCCACTGGGCAGACCCCCCAGGAGGGAGCCCCCGGGGTCCAGTGAAGAGACCCCTAAGAGGGAGACCCCGGGGTCCAGGTTCAGAGCCCCAGGTAGGAGCCCCTGGGGTCCACTGGGCAGACCCCCCCAGGAGGGAGACCCCAGGTCCAGGGTCAGATCCCCAGGTAGGAGCCTCCAGGGTCCAGGGTCAGACCCCCAGGTGGGACCCCCCAGGGTCCACGGTGAGACCCCCCCAAGCATGAAGCTCTGAGGTCAAAAGAGCAGACCCCCAGGTGAGGAGGAGGCCCCAGGGTCCAGTGTGCAGACCCCCAGGAGAGGCCCCTGGGGTCCAAAGAGCAGACCCCCCCGGGGGGAGCCCCTAAGGTCCAGTTGGCAGACCCCCCAGGCAGGAGACCCTGGGGTCCAGTAGTGGGCACACACCCCAGGTGGGAGCCCCCAGGGTCCAGTGAGCAGACCCCCCAGGAGGGAGGCCCTGGGGTCCAGTAGTGGGCACACACCCCAGGTGGGAGCCCCAGGGTCCAGTTGGCAGACCCCCCAGGAGGGAGGCCCTGGGGTCCAGTAGTGGGCACACACCCCAGGTGGGAGCCCCAGGGTCCAGTGAGCAGACCCCCCAGGAGGGAGGCCCTGGGGTCCAGTAGTGGGCACACACCCCAGGTGGGAGCCCCAGGGTCCAGTGAGCAGACCCCCCAGGAGGGAGGCCCTGGGGTCCAGTAGTGGGCACACACCCCAGGTGGGAGCCCCAGGGTCCAGTGAGCAGACCCCCCAGGAGGGAGGCCCTGGGGTCCAGTAGTGGGCACACACCGCAGGTGGGAGCCCCCAGGGTCCAGTGTGCAGACCCTCAGGCAGAAGTCCTGAGGTCCACTGGGCAGACCCCCCAGGCGGGAGCCCCCAGGGTCCAGTTGGCAGACCCCCAGGTGGAAGGCCCCGCGGTCCAGTAGGCAGACCCCCAAGTGGGAGCTCCTGGGGTCCAGTGAGCAGACCCCCCAGGCATGAAGCCCCGGGGTCAAGGAGTAGACCCCCAGGTGGGAGGAGGCTCCAGGGTCCAGTTGGCAGACCCGCAGGTGTGAGGCCCCAGGGCACAGTTGGAAGATCTGCGCCCCCGGGAGCCCCCGAGGTCCACTGTGCAGACATCTCAGGTGGGAGCCCCCAGGGCCCAGTTGGCAGACCCTCCAGGCGGGAGGCCCTGGGGTCCAGTAGTGGGCACACACCCCAGGTGGGAGGCCCTGGGTTCCAGTTGGCAGACCCCCCCCCCACCAGGCGGGAGCCCCGGGGCCCAGTGGTGAGCTGAAGCCAGCATCATTGCTGACACACAACCAATTGCAACTCGCATCACCGAACGCCAGGAGGCAGAAGCCAAATGAACTGCTGGAGAGTTTATTATCCAGCGGCAGGGGCACCGCCTTCTCAGGGGTCAGCTGGAGAGGGAGGGGCACGGGCGCAGAGGCTGGAGTGGACAAGGGTCACACCGCCTTCTCAGGGGTCAGCTGGAGAGGGAGGGGCACGGGCGCAGAGGCTGGAGTGGGCAGGGGGCACACCGCCTTCTCAGGGGTCAGCTGGAGAGGGAGGGGCACGGGCGCAGAGGCTGGAGTGGGCAGGGGGCACACCGCCTTCTCAGGGGTCAGCTGGAGAGGGAGGGGCACAGATGCAGAGGCTCGAGTGGGCAGGGGGCACACCGCCTTCTCAGGGGTCAGCTGGAGAGGGAGGGGCACGGGCGCAGAGGCTGGAGTGGGCAGGGGGCACCGCCTTCTCAGGGGTCAGCTGGAGAGGGAGGGGCATGGGCGCAGAGGCTGGAGTGGGCAGTCACCTCCCACGTGGAGACCTTGTCCCGTGCCCCAGGGCCTGTGGGGCAGTGCATGCCAGTGGGCAGAGGAAAGACCAAACCTGTCCATCCAGCCAGCCCAGGGGGAGGGGGCAGAGGGCAGGTGTGTGGGGAGGGGCAGGGCAGGGTCCTCACTGCTGTAGAAATCATGGCTTGGAAAGGCCACGAGCTGGTTCAGAACCTCGGAAACAGGAGACCCCGGGCGTGCGCCTGGAGATGGAGCCCAGGTGAGCTTAAGGTGAGCACAGGTGAGCTCAAGGTGAGCCCAGGTGAGCTCAGGGGAGCACTCGATGGGCCCCAGGCAGGTGTGTAGCCAAACCAGGCCTCCCCACGCCCGGCAGCCTCAGAACCACCCGGCGCAGCCCTGGAGGCAGACGCTGGGTTCCAGGCTGGGGGCCCCCAGACCTGCGCAGCCCACGCAGGGAGAAAGGGAGGCACATGAGGGCAAACCCAAGGGAGGGGCTCCCCAAATCGGAGGGGCCCAGCACCGGGGGGCATGACCGTCCACTCCTGGAGACCCCCAGGCTCGGGATAGTTCCAGATCCCACGGAGCACAAGGTGTGGGGTGTGTCGCCAAAGACAGCTTAATAACCAGAGCAGCGAGGAGGAAGTGTTTGTAATAAATGAGCCAAAGGCTCCAGAAAAAGGAAAGAAGGCTGGGGGCGGGGGGCAGAGGCTGGGAGGGAGGGGGCAGGAGGGGCAGGAAGGGAAAGGAGGGGCAGGAAGGGAGAGGAGGGGGAGAGAAAGGGAAGAAGAGGGGAGGGAAGAAGAGAAGAGGGGCAGGAAGGGAGAGAAGGGGAGGGGAGAAGAGAAGAGGGAGGGGAGAGCAGAGGAGGAGAGAGGAGGGGAGAGGAGGGAGGGGAGAAGAGAAAAGAAGAGAAGGAGGTGAGAAGAGGAAAGAGGAGGGAGGAGAGAGGAGGAGAGGGAGGAGAAAAGAGAGAGGAGAGAGAAAGAGGAGAGGAGGGGAGGGAGTGGAGGGGAGGGAGAAGAGGGGAGGGAGAGGAAGGAACAGGAAGGGGGAGGGGAGGGATGAAGAGAAGAGGAGGGCAGAAGAGGAGAGAGGAGGGAGGGAAGAGGAGGAGAGAGGAGGAAGGAGCGATGAAAGAAGAGGGAGGGGAGAGGAGAAAAGAGGGAGGGGAGAGGAGGAGAGAAGAGGGAGGAGAGAGGAGGAGAGAAGAGGAGAAAGGAAGAGAGAGGAGAGAAGAGAGGGAGAGGAGGAGAGGGAGGGAAGAGGAGGAGAGAGGAGGGAGGGGAGAGCAGAGGAGGAGAGAGGAGGGGGAGAGGAGGGAGGGGAGAGGAGAAGAGAAGAAGGAGGGGAGAAGAGGAGAGAGGAGGGGAAGAGGAGAGAAGGGGAGAGGGAGGGGAGAGGAGAGAAGAGAAGAGAAGAGAAGAGAAGAGAGGGGGAGAGGAGGGGAGGGAGAGGAAAGGACAAGAAGGGAGGGGGAGGGGAGGGATGAAGAGAAGAGGGAGGGGAGAGGAGGAGAGAGAAGGGGGAGAGGAGGGAGGAGGGGAGAGAAGAGAAGAGGCGGGAGAGGAAGAGAGGGAGGAGAGAGGAGAGGATGGTGAGGGAGAGGAGGGAACAGGAAGGGAGGGGGAGGGGAGGGATGAAGAGAAGAGGGGGGAGGGGAGGGATGAAGAGAAGGGGAGGGGAGAAGAGGAGAGGGGAGGGAGGAGAGAGAAGAGAGGAGGAGAGATGAGAGGAGGGAGAGAGGAGGGGACAGGAAGGGAGGGGTGGAGGGGAGGGAAGAAGAGAAGGGGGGGAGCTTAAGGCTCTCGAGGTCAGCTCTCTCTGGCTTCGGATGGGCCCTCAGCATGGCGAGGAGGGTCCTGGAGATTGAGCATCTGAGACACGCAGGAGGAGCAAGGGGGTCCCATGAAAATGGAGCGGAGCTTGAGGGAGGCAGCCCCGAGCCAGGGTCCGCCCGGGCCCCCAGCATCTGGAGGAGGTGGGGACTACTCCTGGAGCCTCTGGAGGGAGCTCGGCCTGCCCACACCTCGGGGTCTGACTTCTGACCTCAGGAGAGAGCCCGTTCCTTTGGTTTAAACCTCCGGGTTCGCAGCACTTGTTACAGCGTCCGCAGGAGCCTCATACGGTGGTACGAGGTTAGACCTAAGCCTCCACCAAAGCCAGAGGCCTGCCCTAGTTCTGTAAAGGAACCGTGGACATTCCGCCGTCCTGAGCTGCCATGAAACCAGGAACCAGAGCCAAGGCTCTGACTCCCTTTCCATCCACAGCACCCCAGGTGGCCCTGCGCCCGAGACCTTGTCCATCATGCCTCATCCTCCCTTCTGCCTCTGAGCGGTCCCCGGCCATGGCCCGGCCATACCCAAACGAGAGGAAGCCCCAATCCCCGGCGAGCGCCGCCCCGCAGCTGTTGGCCTGTGATGGCGATGGAGGAGCTGCCCCAGAACTTACCGGCAACCCGGCAACGCGCGAGTCAGCCCAGACGATGGACCATGGATGATTCGGGTTCCTGTTTCCCACATCTTCGGCGAGATTCCACCGACGGTTACCGAGTCCAAGAAAGGGATTTCCACCAGTAAAAATACGCAAGACAAGAAGACGTACGTGCTCACGGAAACTCACACCAACGTCGGCAGCCGAGTTCTGCACAAAACCAAAGGATGGAAGCAACGCAAGTGTCCACCAAGGGAGGGTGGAGAAGCAGAAGGTGAAGTGTGATGGACGCACAACAGAACTTTGTCCAGCCTTAGGAAGGAAGAAGCCCTCGTCCATGCTCCATCATGGCTTGAACCTTGGAAACATGGCGCCAAGTGGAAGAAACCAGATAACAGGGGCCCGTGTTGTCTGATCCCACTTATATGAAATACCCAGAGAAGGCAAATCCATAGAGACCTGGGGGAGGAAGGAGGGGTGTGTGGCGGCTTGTGGGTCTCCTCTGGCAAGATGAGAATGTTCTGGAACTAGATGGAAGTGATGGAGATGCACAACACTGTGGATCGTCAATATGCCCCTGGATTGTTGGCTTAAAATGATTGTCATTTATGTGAACCTCGCCTCAGTTAAGGGGAAACAAAACCATACTCCGTTCTGACTTCAGCAGTCAGCTCGAAGCCCCGTGACAGCGTCCCAGGCACCTCACTGTCCCCTCCTCCCCGGGTCTGGAAAATGGAAGCCGATGGGATGGGGCATGACCACATGATATTGCAGGAACAGAAACCCTCCCAAGGTTTTATGGCATCCCATAAAACACCCTGGGGCAAGAGGCACGAGTCCTGGTGGTTTCAAAACAGCAGCTGCAACAAATCCAAGAACCCTTCAGAGGACAAAGGAAGACCCTACCTTGATGCAAATGCTGCCAAAAATAAACACATAAGGAGAGGGGCATCTGGCAGAACTTACAAGGGGCGTGGAAGGAACCCTAGAAGATGATGGCTTCATCCCAGCATTAATATTTCAGCAGGACCTTGTCCTCCCTGGACTACAGGTGAGCAGTAATCACCTACCAAAAGCCTGTCTCTTCAGAAGCCCCATCACCATCATCCAGGAGCAGTGGTGAAATCTACTAATTTGCCCCTTTTTCCCTGAAAATGAGATTTTATGCTGTAAACCAGAAGTGCTTTGAAAAGATGGAGCAAACCCCATGCCTCATCCCATTGACAAGTGGCGCGATGAGGAAGGCTTTCTCCCAGAAGCCTTTGAGTCCATCACAGCCCGGGGCTGTCCTAGTGTCTGTCCACCCAGGATGGGTGAGAGTTGCTGCTAATCACACAGCTTTTGCTGAGCCCCCTTCCCAGCCTACAGCATCCTCAGTGACCCATGCCCTGTTCTGACCTCCTTCAAACTAAGTCCTTTGGCCCAAACCTTCTCCAGCTCTGTCTCAGGCTGGGCAGTTTGAAGCAAATTGGATGAGGCACTTTTGACTTGCAAGGCTCTGAAAAATTAATACACTTCTGACTTTTGTGCAAGGTGTCCAAAGTTTTTCTGTTCTTAACTCAAAAATGGCTGGCTTTGGAGAGGTGCAACTTTTCCCCGCACCTGGTCAAAGGGGGAAGGTTTTGGAGTGTAAAATTTTGTGATCACAGCACACAGAGTATATCAAAGCATCTGAAGGATGGGTGTTTTTGTTGCCTTGGCTGCTCAAGCAAACGCCATGCAGTGGTTGAGCTTGAACTACGGGGATTTATTGGCTTATGGTTTTGAGCTAAGAGAAAGTCTGAATCAATGTGCCATCAAGACTGTGGCATTCTAACTTGTCACATGGCAATGTACATGGTGGCCTCTCCTAGCCTCTCCATTCTCGTCTGGGAACCACTGATATTCAGCCTCTGGTTGCTCCCTGTTGCTTGCTTTCTCTCTCTCTGTCTGAACTTCTTTTTGCTTTTAAAGAACTCCAGTAATAGGACAAAGACCCACCCTGATTGGGTAGGGCACCCCTTAGCAGCCTCATCAGAAGGTCGTACTTACTGTGGGCTCATACCCACGAGAATGGATAAAGCTTAAGAGCATGTTTTTCTGGGGTACCTACAGCTTGAAACCACTCGGTGAGAAGAAGCTATTTTGTGGGCATTCTCCCAGAAAGGTATTAATTATGATTTATCAGGCCCCTGAAGACAACTGCCAACAGGTCTATAAGATTCCAGGTTATAGAAAACATAGAATGAATGTGGACATCTGGGAAGAAGAGGAACTTTCTTCGTTGCTTGTCCACCTCAGCCTCTTTCCCCCTCCCACCTCTGCCACAGTCTGACTATGTGGTCTCCCCCTTATCCTGGTGGAATGGAGCCCCCCAAAGCCCATGTCTACCCAGAACATTGAGTAGGACCTTGCTTTGAAACAAGGTCTTTGTGGACAGAGTCAGGTTAAGATGAGGTCGTGCTGGAGCAGGGGGTGCCCGAAACCCTTAGAAGAAGGATGTCTGGACATGGAGAGAAACAGACATGCAGGGGAGAGGGCCACGGGATGGTAGGAGCAGAACTGGGCTGATGCGGCACAAGTCAAGGCAGCCAGGAGCCTCGAGGGGCTGGAAGAGGCAGGAGGAAGCCTCCCCTGAGCCCTCTAGCACGCTCAGCCCTGCCCTCACCTCTGCTGGCTCTTCAGCCTGCCCTGGACTCAACTCTCTTCTCTGATGTCTCCAGCCTACCATGGACTCAGCTCTCCTCTCTGCTGACTCCAGCCTGCCATGGACTCGGGTCTCCTCTCTGCTGGCTCTTCAGCCTTCCCTGGACTTAGGTCTCCTCTCTATTGGTTCTTCAGCCTTTCCTGGACTCAGCTCTCCTCTCTGCTGGCTCTTCAACCTGCCCTGGACTCAGCTCTCCTCTACTTTCGGCTGACTCTTCACCTTTCCCTGGACTTGACTCTACTCTCTGCTTGCTCTTTAGCCACCCTGGACGCGGGTCTCCTCTCTGCTGGTTCTTCAGCCTTTCCTGGACTCAGCTCTCCTCTCTGCTGGCTCCTTCAGCCTGCCCTGGACTCAGCTCTCCTCTACTTTCTGTTGACTCTTCACCCTTCCCTGGACCTGGGTCTCCTCTCTGCTGGCTCTTCAGCCTGCCCTGGACTCGGCTGTACTCTCTGCTGACTCTCCAGTCTTGTTTGCAGCGGGGACCCTGGTAGCCACGTGGGCCAACCCTCCACCCTCCTGCCGACCCTCGCCCGCGTCCACTCTGGTCTCTTTTGTATCCATCCCCAGCTCCAGGGTTGTGCTTTCCTGTTCCGGAATGATCCCTGCCCTCAGCCTCTAGGATTGAGGGCTTGAGTTGAGTCACATCTCAGGGAGCAGGGGAAGCCTGAACACAGCACCAACTCCTGGCATCTCGACTAGGAACTAGGTGAAACAGAGTAGAGTAGAGCCAAGTCCAGGGCAAGCTGAAGGGCCAGCAGAGAGGAGAGCCGAGTCCAGGGCAGGCTGAAGAGCCAGTGGAGAGCACACTTACACGTAGTTCTGCCCATCCCTGGGAAGTGGAGGGAACGGAACAGAAGGTTATTGCATGCCCAAGGCATGACTAGCATGTTCTCACCACCCTAACTGAGGAAAGCTCCACATTAGACTACAAACTCTCCACCAACGGAGAGAATGAGCAAACTTCTGGTAGACCCAGCGTTTATTCTCAACAGAAACAAAAGAAAGGTAAATGGGCAACTAAAATTCTCCCTCTTGTTGCCTCTGAGCAACAAGAAAAAAAAGAGAATGGCAAATGGTAATGT